>NW_009649428.1:55339-86844 GCF_000708025.1 Charadrius vociferus | reverse complement strand
GGGGGAGGAGCATCACATTTAAAAGCCAGAGTAATCAAGTCTGGGATATTTACTACTGCTTCTCTTTATAGTTACTAGTGAGGAACAGGCAGGTCCAGAAACAGATTTACTCCTCTCTCTGATAACTGATGAAGCAGGCGATGAAAGAGGCACCTCCAGACTCTGACTGATCACCTCCTCTCTCTCTTCACTGATTACAGCAGGATCTTAATGTGATAAAGAACGTGTATGTGAAATTGCAGATCTTCAGGGGTTAATGTTTTCCTCAAGTCCGTTCTTTTCTTGAACCATCTTGTAGTTTTCTGTTTAGCATTTACTTACATATTTTGTCTACCTTTTTTTCTAGATAAAGTAAAAGAATACAGAGCAAAGTATCCCACCTTTAACATGTCCTTCACCGAGGGAGACATCAAAGACCTCCTTGAGAAAGCAAGGTTGAATGTATCCAACAATAGTGGGAGGATTCTTCATGAGATAAAACAGCTTGTGCCTCCCCCTCATGAGAAAAAGTTCTGAATGCAAGGTTTTTTTTCCTTCAGTACGAGATAATGATTTATGAATCACTATACTTTACCCCACCACACTTTTCATTTTGGCCATTTGGTGTTTTAGTCTTCATGCTGCGCTCTGGACAACTGTAATGTAGATTTCTCCATCTCAGCTACGTCTCTAATCTCCTCTACAGTCAAAAGAGTGAAAAAGGTGCTCTTAGGGAGTGAGTCATTTGGCCCTTTTTAAACACATTTTTGAGAATGAGATGGCCTGAGTTTCTGAAGGGCTGAAGAGGCTCTCTTTAAAATTAGCTGAGATGTTTGCAAAGGTGTTTGCAAAGCAAAGCATTGGTGTTGGCAAAGAAATTCTAAAAAGAACAAAAAAAAAATCTTAAAATAACAAAAAGGAAGAGTAAGGGATGAAGGAGAGAGAGTGGGGGCCTTCCACAGAAGAACAGCTAACCAGACAGCATGACAGATGATAAAGAATTAGACAGATAAGTACTAACTAAACATATTAAAAGGGAATAAAAAATTACTATAATTTTTGCTTTTGACAATGGAAGAGGAATAATAGAGGAACCATGACAGAGATAAAGAAAAGTCTGATGGTTAGAGACTTACAAAGAATGCTGCTAAACACTGGAGTGTCTCTGCAGAAGGGGAGTATGTCTGTCTATGAACCAAAAGTGAACTAATACTAGGCTCTACCTTGCTCATGATACAGGGTTTTCGACCTTCTTTCTTTTTCTGTATTTCTCACTTGTTCATTTTTCTACATTTTCTGTGTATCATATTTAAACCTAACAGTTTGTAAAATAGATGAGCTATAGCTTGTTCCTAATGGCAACTATATTTGGCTTTGTCCCACAGTATACTAGTGTTGTGGTTTAACCCCAGCCAGCAACAAAGAACCACACAATTTTTCTGCTCACTCCCCCTCCCAGCGGCAGGATAAGGGGAGAATTCTAAGAAAAAGGAAAAACTCATGGGTTAAACACTCTGTTAAACCCTGTGGCCTGACCCAAAGGGAACAGGACTGGAGATTGTAATGGATATAACTTTAAATTGTAATCCATGATTTGAGTTGCATATTATAGGAAGTACTATAGTAGGATCCACCCAAACTAACAGAGAACGAGCCCCACAAGAAGTGCACGTGCAGAAGTGACCCAACCTGAGCTGATTTTGATGCCACACAACATATCGCCTCCCTGAGCAATTGTCATAACAGACAGAACCCAAGTCATGGACTAAATGAACTCAGTGGGCAATTTATGGACATGTTACGGACATCTTACAGGCGTGGCCTATAGACTGATAGTATGATATCTATGCATAAATCAAAAGATGGGAAAGGGGGGAAAGGGGGTGCGATGGTTAATGAGAGTGTATTGGATAACATGGGTCCTAAAGATGACATAAATGCTATGGAATAAGAGGTAGAGGCTGTAGTTAGTCTAGCTGAGATGGAGTTAATTTTTTTTCCTAGTAGCTTTTATGGTGCTGCCTTTTGGATTTGTGACCAACACAGTGTTGATAATAGAATGATGTTTTAGCTATTGCTCAGCTGCGCTTAATACAATCAATACCTATTCTTTTTCTCACACTGTCCTGCCAGAGAGTAGGCTGGGGGTGCACAAGAAGCTGAGAGGGGACACTGACCCCAACTGACCAAAAGGGTATTCCATACCATATGATGTCACTCTCAGCAATGAAAGCTGGGGTAAAGAAGGAGGAAGTGGAGGATGTTTGTAGTGATGACGTTTGGCTTCCCAAGTAACAGTTACGTGTGATGAAGCCCTGCTTTCCTGGAAAGGTCTAAACACCTGCCTGGCGATGGGAAGTAGTGAAAGAATTCTGTATTTTGCTTAACTTGTGTATGCAGCTTTTGCTTTAGCTATTAAACTGTCTTTATCTCAACCCACATGTTTTTGCACTTCTACCCTTCTGATTGTCTTCCCTATCCCACTGAGCAAGAAGTCGGTGAGAAGCCGTGGGGGCGAGGGGGGTGTAGGGGGGTGGGTGTTGGATTAGATAATCACAAGTCCTTTCAAACCTCAATGATTCTGTGTTATTATGTGCTAACAAATTGCTAACTCAGCAATAGTATTATGTGGAAAATGCTATTCCCTTAAACCCAGAATAATGCCTTTTGAATCCCGATACTTGTGTTGAAATTCCAGATGGAATTCAGGGATGTTTGTTGGGGCAGTGGGTGCACTGAAGCTACTACTTCATGGACCTTGACTCTAAGCATGATTGCCATATCTGTGGTGGGGAGTGCGAAAGCACCATGAAAAAAATGTTTTCTTGGCAAAGAGCAGTCATTACACACACAGGCTGGCAGAGTTGTGCAGCTTGCCACAACAAACAGAAACATTTTGCAAATGTTTCTGCATTTGATAACTGACATACTGAACATTGTCTGTGCTATTTCCCAAAGGTTTTTTCCTACACGTACACTGACTTTGTGCACTACTGAATGATTTTGTTGAGCAAAGAACAAAAGGAGCTTGTATCTCTGCCATATACACCAGCAAGGACAGCTCAGGACTCACTTTTTGGGAAGTCCTGCTAAGCAAAGAAAAAAGCCTCCCTTAATTTCTTATTTTACCTATAGCCACGACTCAAGGCAACCACACTGTCAGCATATGAGTGCACACTTTAGGATATCTTCATATGAACTAGTCACAGCAAACAAACATAGAATCATGGAATCATAGAACCATAGAATGGTTTAGGTTGGAAGGGATCTTGAAGATCATCAATTCCAACCCCTCTGCATAAGCACAGACACATCCCACTAGACCAGGTTGCTCAAAGCCCCATCCAGCCTGGCCTTGAACACCTCCAGGGGTGGAGCTTCCACAACTTCTCTGGGCCACTTGTTCCAGTGCCTTACCGCCCTCAAAGTGAAAAATTTCTTCCTAATATCTAACCCAAATCTATCTTCTTCCATTTCAAAGCCATTACCCCTTCTCTGATCACTACATGCTCTTGTAAAAAGTCCTTCCCCAGCTCTCCTGTAGGCCCCCTTTAGGTACTAGAAGGCTGCTATAAGGCCTCCCAGGAGCCTTCTCTTCTCCAGGATGAACAACTCCAACTCTCTCAGCCCGGCCTCATAGGAGAGGTGCTCCACTCCTCTGATCATCTTTGTGACCCTCCTCTGGACCTGCTCCAACAGGTCCATGTCCTTCTTATACTGGGGGCTCCAGAGCTGGATGCAGTACTCCAGAAGGGGTCTCACCAGGGTAGAGTAGAGGGGAGAATCACCTCCCTCTGTCTGCTGGCCACACTTCTCCTGATGCCGCCCAGGATATGGTTGGCTTTCTGGGCTCTGATTGTGCATGGCCAGCTCACGTTGAGCTTCTCATCAATCAGCACCCCCAAGTCCTTCTCCTCAAGGCTGCTCTTGATACATCCTCTGCCGAGCCTTTAGTTGTGCTTGAGGTTGCCCCAACCCAGATGTAGAACCTTGCACTTGGTCTTGTTGAATATCATGAGGTTGGCTTGGGCCCACCTCTCCAGCCTGTCCAGGTCCCTCTGGATGGCATCTCTCCCCTCCAGGGTATCTACCTTGCCACACAGCTTGGTATCATCAGCAAACTTGCTGAGGGTGCACTTGATCCCACTGTCCATGTCACCAATAAAGATGTTGAACAGCGCTGGTCCCAGTACCGACCCCTGAGGAACACCACTCATCACTGGTCTCCACTTGGGCATCGAGCTGCTGACCACAACTCTTTGAGTGCAGCCATTCAGCCAGTTCTTTATCCAGTGAGTGGTCCATCTGTCTCTCCAATTTAGAGACCAGGATATTGTGTGGGACAGTGTCAAATGCTTTGCACAAATCCAGGTAGATGACATCAGTTACTCTTCCCTTGTCCACTACCTCTGTAACGCTCTCCAAATTTTTCAGGTATGACTTGCCCTTGGTGAAGTCATGTTGCCTTCTACCAATCACCTCCTTATTTTTCTTGTGCCTTAGCAGAATTTCCAGGAGGATCTGCTCCAGGATCTTGACAGGCACAGAGGTGAGACTGACTGACTGAGTCTTCCTTTTTTCCCTTTTTGAAAAAAATCAGGGACAAAATAATTTTTTTTTGCCAATGAAGATGAGAAACTGCTGAGTGGACTGACTTACACACTTTCCCTGACCAGAGTGTTTACCTTCTTTATAGCTAAATCAGGTGCAAATGAATGTGGTTTAAAAGGAGTTTCAAAGTATGGGTGTCTAATCTACCATAATCACATACCCATTCAGCAAGTTCTACATTTCCTCTGGGGATTTAAATCACTGTTCCCATCTTTTTAAACATGTGGTGTTTGTCCTCTTTGTGTGGACATCTTGCAAGATGTGCCAGTCTCAGACTCTTACGTGCTTTGCCTTTTGTGTAGGACCTATTTCATTTACTCAACTAAAAGATAGTTGTCATAAACTAGCATTTATGTTTGCCCACAGAAGTTTTTATCAAGTTTGTTCTTAAGCTTTTTCATCTAAACTATGTGAGCTTAGTTTTTCCATACAATTTACAGTGGCAGAGTACAAGTTATCAGAGTACAAGTGACTGTTATCAAACTATAAAACACTGGCCTATGTTTTCTCACTTGAGAGACATTGAGAATCAAAAAAGCAGAGAACCATAGAACAATTTAGGTGGGAAGATTTCATCTGAAGAACATCTATCTCTGCTTTAAGACAGGACACCTTGTGAAAGGACATAGAATCATAGGATGGTTTAAGTTGGAAGGGACCATAAAGATTATCCAGCTCCAACCCATCTCCTTGTTTGTTAGCACTGGGTCTTTTGCTTATCTTAAGCCTGTCTCCAACTGCCCATCAGCTCTGGATCTCACAGCTTCTCTTTTCTATTCTGTGTTGCCACCAGTGATAAATCCAGTCATCTACACCATGAGGAACAATGACATAAAAGCTGCCATGTGAAAATTAACTGACCATGGAGTATTACACAGAAATAAATCATCAGTCTTTCTTCATTAGACTTCCTCTGTGTTCTTGGTAATGAGCACTTCATTTTCTACTAATGGGCAATTTATACCATTTGGATCAGAGGGAAATATTGACTTTGGGGGGGGGGAAGATTTTTTAAAGATTTCATGATACATGTAATTTTGACTTGCTGATGGCAGCAGCTTTTGCAGAATGATATACCAGTAATGGGACAAATAGAGGGTAATGCTCGCACGTACATTACGTATACCATCCTGCCTATGTCTCTATCTCACCTTCCCTCTGCTTTCTCTATGCTTATGAAGTATAATTTATAACCAGGTTGTTGAGGAAAATGGACGCATCTAAGTATGTGTGTGAGAGACTGCCCAAGAGGGAGGGACATATCTTTGCAAACATGATGAAAAACCCAGAGAGGTGTTTTGGTGGTGTCCATTTGGTTATGTCACCACTGGAATGTTTGTTGTTTCTTTGTTGCGTCAAGTACATCAAGTGCTATTGTGACTACAGTGTAAGATGTGCATCTATTTTATCATCACTTTACATCTAAATAAATGAGTGTTCATGACATCTGCTCTGTAACTCCTCTAAACTACCTGTATAATTGCACATCCTCCTTTCTCAAAGTAAATTATCCCCCCTCATCTCCTCTCACCCTCACACCCAAACCCTCACAGAATGGAATCACTGTGGCCTAATTTTGAGCAGCTGAATCTTTTTAATTTGTTGGAAATTCCCGAAGTTTTGTGTGTGATTCTAAACACTGAATCCTACTTTTGCTTTTGGATCAGATAACCCTGTGAGAGGAAATACCTAATTATCGTCTTTGACCATGCAGGGAGTGTGGAGGAGTCATTCAAGTGACCAAACAGTGATGTTTTAAACTCTGCAGGGTGCTGTATTAGGCTTGCAGTTGTTTCTGAAGAGCACGGCTCTCATGTTGGCTTTCTTTTATGTCCTACTCCACGCAGGTACGGGAATGACTTGACTCCACTCAGCCTTGGGGCAGCCTCACCTCAAGTACTGTGTGCAGTTTTGGGCTTTACAATATAAGAAGGATATAAAAATATTAGAAAAGGTCCAAAGGAGGGCAACAAAGATGGTGAAAGGACTAGAGTGCAGGACTTATGAAGAGTGGCTGAGGATACTAGGTTTGTTCAGCTTAGAGAAGTGGTGTCTGAGGGGTGACCTCATTGCTGTCTCTAATGTCCTCATGAGGGGAAGCAGAGAGGGTGGTTCTGATTTCATCTCTCTGGTGAGAGGACATGACGGAATGGCTTAAAGCTGTATTCGAGGAAGTTCAGATTGGATCTCAGGAAAAAGTTCTTCACTGAGACAGGCTTCCCAGGGAAGTGTTCATGGCCCCAAAACTGCCAGTGTTCAAGAAGTGCTTGGACAATGCTCTTAGATATATGGTTTAAATTTTAGGTTGCTCTGTGTGGAGTCAGGAGTTGGACTCCATGATCCTCATGGGTGCCTTCCAGCTCAGGATTTTCAAAGCTGTATGCAGTACTCCAGGTGGGGTTTCACGAGAGAAGACTTAGTGCAGACACCAATGATGTTGTTATAGCAATAGTTGTAAAACTTTTATCCAGGAAACAGATTCAAGCCAGAGGCAGGACTTGCTGTTCATCTAGTCTGTATAATATAATGGCTTACCTATTGCCAAATATCAATCACAAGACATTGCTGCCAGAAGGTACATTCAATAGCTCCCAATGAACCAAAGATGAACATTTGTGCAAGGCAGCGACCAGCAGACATTCTCCTAACCCCTTCAGGAAGCTGACCAGCATCCTATGCAGGATGGTGTAGGTATAATCAGTCTCCAAGGATGACAGCTTCCCTATAAAAAAATACACTGGTGCTTAAAGGTGCCGATCGATTACAACCAGAGTAGTTATAAGGATGTTTCCATTCACAGTAACACTGTAAGTGACAAGGAAAAACAGGAAAAGGTAACCCATTGTTCAGGAAAGTAACCAAATGGAAGGAGAGACTCCATGATATTGAGTTGATTTCTGCACTCTGCTTCTGGTATCAGTCTTATGTAGTGAGCAACAATGAACCAGAAATACTTTCAAATATCACCAAATTTCTTTGCTTTTATTCTTGAACATAGAACTTCTTGATTCCCTTGTTGTGTTTTTGCCTATCGGTTGAACCAGGAGTTCAGAGGTGAAATGTGCATTTCTCAGGAGGGAAGAAGAGAAGCAAGAAAGTTTCCTCAGTAGCTCAACTACCTCTGTTTTTATTGAAAATGTGTCTACTTCTCTGATGAGGATTTCTGAGTTGCATCTTGTTGTAAAATCTGGAATAAGAAGACACCAGGGTCTTTCAGAAAAAAAGGGCTTTACAGGGAAGGTCAAGAAATCTCTGCTGAATGTCAAGAAGAGTACCAGTTGTCAAAGAACTGCAGGGCAATTCCCTAAATAAATGCCAGGCAATTACCATAGGTCAACTCTACCACAAGTCAACTCTGCCTTCCCTGCACACTGACATTTTTTGATTTCTTTATGATGTAAGAACATACCATTTACTTCTATGTGAGCTCTAGGATTGGCAATCACATGGTCAAGTAGCTTTTGGTTATTTTTCCTCAAAGTTCAGGGGACTTCTTGGTGCCATGAGATACCTCTTATACCCTTCATGTCTGCCCTGATACCATTGCCTCCCTAGCCAGGAGTGGAGGCTTATTTTCTAGTCATATTCTCTTCATCAGGTTTTGGTAGCTCTGACATCCAAATCCCGATCCCCAATCTTTCGACTGTTAGAAGGGAAACAGCAGATGGAGATGGGTCATCTTAGCACGCATACATCCACAGCATTTTAATGTTGCTAGGGTGGGGAATGCTGTTCTTTTGAAATAAAAGACACACAATAAACTGAAGTAAAATGTAACTTTCTCAAATAAAGAGGAGTGAAACCTAGCTAACCTGTGAAGTGGTAAAGGATGCATCTTTTTTTTTTTTTCCTTCAAGAGTTTTCAATATGTTACACTCATTATATGAAACTGAAAAAAAAAATAATGAAAACATGAAATTAATGAAAGAAGTACTCACTGTGAACACTGCCCCTGTTCACCACTGAAGACATGAATCTAGGTATGTTCTATGTTGCTGGTTCTACAGGGAAAAAAAAATAAGTGGTTTTGTGGATTTGACTTCCAGTGTCACTTTCAGAGTGACTCATTTCTTCTTTATCAAAACATTCTCAAATTATACATACTGAGATTTTCACCTAAATGGAGTAAGAAAAAAGAATATGGAAATTTTTCGGCAATCCTGAAAATTCTACATGGTTGCAAATGAAAACACAGAATCATAGAATGGTTAGGGTTGGAAGGGACCTCTGGAGATCATCTAGTCCAACCCCCCTGCCAGAGCAGGGTCACCTACAACAGGTTGCACAGGACAGTGTCCAGGCGGGTTTTGAATGTCTCCAGAGTGGGAGACTCCACAACCTCTCTGGGCAGCCTGTTCCAGTGCTCCACTACCCTCAAAGTAAAGAAGTTCCTTCTCATGTTAAGATGGAACTTCCTATGTTCAAGTTTATGCCCATTACCCCTCGTCCTATCACTGGGCACCACTGAAAAAAGACTGCTCCCATCCCCCTGCCATCCTCCCTTCAAGTATTTGTAAGTATTAATAAGATCCCCCCTCAATCTTCTTTTCTCTAGACTAAAGAGACCCAAGTCCCTAAGCCTTTCTTCATATGAGAGATGTTCCAATCCCCTAATCATCTTCGTTGCCCTTTGCTGGACCCTCTCCAGCAGTTCCCTGTCCTTGAACTGGGGAGCCCAGAACTGGACACGGTACTCCAGATGCGGCCTCACCAGGGCAAAGTAGAGGGGGAGGATGACCTCCCTCGACCTGCTCCCACACTTTTCTTGATGCAACCCAGGATGCCATTCGCCTTCTTGGCCGCCAGGGCACATTGCTGGCTCATGGTCATCCTGTTGTCCACCAGGACTCCCAGGTCCCTCTCCACAGAGCTGCTCTCCAGGAGGTCAGCCCCCAACCTGTACTGGTGCATGGGGTTATTCCTCCCCAGGTGCAGTACCCTACACTTACCCTTGTTGAACTTCATAAGGTTTCTTTCTGCCCAACTCTCCAGCCTGGCGAGGTCACGCTGTAAGGCAGCACAGCCTTCTGGCGTGTCAGCCACTCCTCCCAGTTTTGTGTCATCAGCAAACTTGCTGATGGTACACTCTATCCCTTCATCCAGATCATTGATGAATATGTTGAACAAAACTGGGCCCAGTACTGACCCCTGAGGGACACCACTTGTTACTAACCTCCAACTAGACTCTGCGCCACTAACCACAACCCTCTGAGCTCTATCTGTGAGCCAGTTCTCAATCCACCTCACCGTCCATTCATCTAAGCCACACTTCCTAAGCTTTCCTGTGAGGATGATGTGGGAGACAGTGTCGAAAGCCTTGCCAAAGTCAAGGTAGACAACATCCACTGCCCTCCCCTCATCCACCCATCTAGTCACTTCGTCATAGAAGGCTATCAGATTAGTCAGACATGACTTCCCCTTGGTGAATCCATGTTGACTACTTCTGATAATCTTCTTTTCATCCAGGTGCTTTGAGATGGTACCCAGAACAAGCTGTTCCATCATCTTCCCAGGGATGGAGGTGAGGCTGACCGGCCTGTAGTTTCCCAGGTCATCCTTCTTGCCCTTTTTGAAGACTGGAGTGACATTGGCTATCCTCCAGTCCTCAGGCACCTCACCTATCCTCCAGGACCTTTCAAAGATGATGAAGAGCGGCCCAGCAATGACTTCCCCCAGCTCCCTCAGCACCCGAGGGTGCATCCCATCAGGCCCCATGGATATGTGTATATCCAGTTTATCTAACTGATCTCTAATGTGCTCCTCATCAACCAAGGGATAGTCTTGCTTCCCCCAGACTTTCTCTGTTACCTGCAAAGTCTGGATCTCACAAGGACTGGCCTGAACAGTGAAGACAGAAGCAAAGAAGGCATTTAGCAACTCCGCCTTCTCTGCATCATCTGTCACCACAGCACCTGTCAACACCAGTATCTACAGTCAGAATCATTGCATTTGATCTCCTTTAGGCCAACTTTCCAAATCTAAAAAGTTGGTAGAGGTGGAAAATCAGATATTGATGTCCATCCTGAGGCAAGCCCTGGTTAGTTTGTTTGTTGATATCAAAGGGAGGGAGAAAGGAGAAATGAAATGCAAACAAACACCAATAGGGTGAGATCAGGAATATGACCTTTGAGTTTAGTGGTAGTCTTAACAAAAATAAAGTCAAAATAGAGTACTGCCTTTCTTACAGTGACATGCTGAACACAACAAAAAATATTCTTACTGTGAGGGTGGTTGAACAGTTGAATGGGTTGCTCAAAAATGATGTGGAATTTCCATCTGTGAAGATATTCAAAACCTGACTGGACACAGGCTTGGAACCTGTTCTACCTGACCCTACATGAGCAGGAGGAGATTGGACTAGATGAACTCAAGAGTTCCCTTCCAACCTAATTATTATATGATTCTGTTTTTTTGAAAATTACTTAAAAGGCTAAACATAACTGAATAGGGGAAGTCTACTCTAGTGCAGTTTGTACAGGCACTACCATTCAAAGGTGAATTCTGACTTGAATGATAAGAACCTTTCCATGAAGGAGGATAAATGATCTCTGGTGTGTGCTGGTTTTGGCTGGGATGGAGTTAATTTTCTTCATAGTAGCTCCTATGGGGCTATGTTTTGGGCCTGTGTTGAAAACACTGTTGATAACCCAGGGATGTTTTAGTTATTGCTGAGCAGAGCAAGGCCTTTCCTGCCTCTCAAATCACCCCACCAGTGAGCAGGCTGGGGGTACACAAGAAGCTGAGGGGGACACAGCTGGGACAGCTGACCCCAACTCACCAAAGAGATATTCTGTACCATATGACATCATGGTCAGCATATAAAGCTGGGGGAAGGAGAAGGAAGGGGGGGACCATTTGGAGTAATAGTGTGTGTCTTCCCAAGTAACCGTTATCCATGATGGAACTCAGCTTTCCTGGAGGTGGCTGAACATCCCCCTGCCAATCAGAAGTAGTGAATTAATTCCTTGTTTTGCTTTTGCTTTACTCATTAAACTGTCTTTATCTCAATCCATGAGTTTTCTCACTTTTCATCTTCTGAAGTGAGTGAGCAGCTCTGTGGTTCCTAGTTGCTGGCTGGGGTTAAACCACAACACAGCGATGCTGTCTTGGTGAAGAAGATAAATCTATACTTTGGTTAATGTCAGACTCTTACCAAGGTTGAAGTGAAGTTGGTGTAGTAATTCTTCATATGTTCCTACAGTTTTCATTTTTATGACATTGTCTCTGTTCTCTAGATCCCTTCTGTCTGCTGACCCAAGGAACAGAATTTCTGGGACAGAATCCAGTCCACTGGGATTTTAATGGAAGAAAGAACTCTGTATTGCTCTTGCTTTTTTATCTTTTAGTCATTTCTTGAAACGCTCTTCTACTTCTTACCATATGTGTGGACTAAAACCTCCAGATCTCCTTTTATTTTTTCTTGGGTAGTCTTTCCTTCTTTGAGACCTGCTATACAATATTGTTCCTAAGATGCTAACCAATTTCCTCACAGAGAAAAAAAATCTCTCTTTCAGGGACTGTAATGCACAGTTGTATGTTTGGCTCCTTGGGAGGAACTGAATGTCTTCTACTAGCCACGATGCCATGTGATTGCTATTTAGCTATCTGTAATCCTCTTCATTATACAGCTATAATGAACTGGAATATTTTTCCAGGGCTGGAAGCTCTCTTCTGAATTACTGGCTTTGCAGTTACCTTGTGCTTATTGTATTGATTCTGAATTTGACTTTCTGTGGCCTCAATGGGGCTGCAGAAAACCGTTTCTACTCGTTCATATCCCCTCATTGTGATGACTACTTTCTGTGGGATCCTTGCTATCATGTATGTATTACTACCTGCCAATAATTCCCTAAATCTGAAGAATCATGAAAGATCATGGAGTGGATCATCCTGGAAACTCCGCTAAAGCACACGGAAAATAAGGAGGTGATTGGCAGTAGCCAACGTGGCTTCACCAAGGGAAAGTCATGCCTGACAAATTTGGTGGCCTTCTAGGAAGGGGTTACAGTGTTGGTGGATAAGGGGAGAGGAGCTGGTGCCATCTACCTGGACTTATTCAAAGCGTTTGACACTGTCCCACATGACATCCTTGTCTCTAAACTGGGGAGACATGGATTTGATGCATGGAACACTGAGTGGATAAGGAATTGGCTGGACAGTGGTCAATGGCTCCATGTCCAAGTGGAAACTTGGCTGGACGTGGCCTTGGGCAACCTGGTCTAGTGGGAGGTGTCCCTGCCCATGGCAGGGAGGTTGGAACTTGATGATCTTCAAGGTCCTTTCCAAGCTAAACCATTCTATGATTCTATGAAATCAGTGACAAGTGGTGTTCCTCAGGGATCGGTACTGGGACTGGTGTTGTTAATATCTTTGCCAGAAACATGGACAGTGGGACTGAGTGCACTCTTGGCAAGTTTGCTGATGACACCAAGCTACATGGCATGGCTGACATGCTGGAGGGAAGGGATGCCATCCAGAGGGACCTGGACAGGCTTGAGGTTCGACCAGGCCAAGTGCAAGGTCCTACACGTGGGTTGCAGCAATCCCAAGCACAAGACTGCTAGGCTGGGCAGAGAATGGATTGAGGGTAGCCCTGAGGAGAAGGACTTGGTGTGTTGGTGGGTGAGAAGCGCAACACGAACCCAGCAATGTTCTCTTGCAGCCCAGAAAGACAACCACATCCTGGGCTGCATCCTCAGCAGCGTGGCCAGCAGGTCGAGGGAGGGGATTCTGCCCCTCTGCTCTGCCCTTGTGAGACCCCACCCGGACTGCAGTTTTCAGCTCAGGGGCCCCCAACACAGGAGGGACATGGTCCTGTTCAAGCAAGTCCAGAGGAGGCCACAAACATGATAACAGGGCTGGAGCATCTCTCCTGTGAGGACAGGCTGAGAAAGTTGGGATTGTTCATCCTGGAGAAGAGAAGGCCCCAAGGACACCTTATAGTGGCCTTCCAGTATCTGAAGGGGGCCTACAAGAAAGCTGGAGAGGGACTTTTTGCAAAGACATGTAATGATAGGATGAGGGGGAATGGCTTTGAACTGGAAGAGGGTAGATTTTGATTAGAGATCAGGAAGAAATTTTTCACTCTGAGAGTGGTGAGACAGTGCAACAGGTTGCCCAGGGAAGCTGTGGCTGCCCCATCCGTGAAAGTGTTCAAGGCCAGGCTGAACAGGGCTTTGAACAACATGGTCTAGTGGGAGGTATCCATGCCCATGGCAGGGGGATTGGAACTAGATGATCTTTAAGGTCCCTTCCAACCTAAACTATTCAATGATTCTATGATTCTATGAATAAAATGTTCTCCACCTGCTATAAAATTGTGATCTCAATCCACTTATAAACAGCTTGAGAAACAAGGAGGCCTTTGTCGTGGTTTAGCCTCAGCCAGCAACAAAGAACCACGCAGCCGCTCACACAACTCCCACAGTCGTGGAAAAAGAAATCGTCAGGGCAAAACTCGTGGGTTAAAAGAATGTAATTTAACAGAACAGCAAAAGAAAAGATGAAAACGCAATTACAGTACCGCCGCAAAGCGCACCGACCAGACCCGCACCGCCGCAGCCCACCCCCAAGTGGCGACTGCTCTCCTCGCCCCGGCTAGCTCCTCTTATAGCTCGGGCATGGGTCACGTGGTATGGAATACCTGCCCCCTGCCGGCTCCTGGGGAGATTAACCCCATCCCTGCCGGAAGCAGGACAGCCTTGGAGGCTGTTAAGAGGTTCTGGGGTAGAAAATCAACTTTGTGTTAATATTCTGGGGGATTTCTGGGATGCTGTAACCATCCTTCCTTATCATGTAAATTTGATCTAATCTTGAATGTGAGATTCCACTGCCCAAAAAATCAGCATAAAAAGTGAAGATGTAGAAAAGTAATCACTGTTAAAATACATGATTTTTTTCTTAGGGTTTGACCTTGGTTAGCTGCCAGATGCCCACACAGCTCATTCCTCTTCCTCAATAGGACAAGGGGAGAAAAATAAGATGAAAAAATTTGTCGGTCAAGGAAAAGACTGGCAGATTGCTTGGCAAAACAGACCCACGTTGCGGAAGATTAATATAATTTATTAACAATTTAAAATAAAGTAGGATGGTGAGAAACAAAGGCAAAAACTCAAACACTCTTCCTCCATGTCCCCTTATTCCCAGGCTCAATTTCACTCCTTCCCTCCTGCCTCCTCCTCTGCCCCATGCCCCTGCCATCTGCACTGGGGGGATTGAAGATAGGGGGCAATGATGAATACATAGCAGTTTCTTTTTGGTGCTCTTTCCTCCTCACGTTTTTCTTCTTCTCCATCGTAGGTCCTCGCCACGGGCTGCGATTCCTTTAGCAAACATCCATCTGCTCCAGTGTAGGGTCCTCCACAGGCTGCAGTGTGAATACATGTTCCACCATGGACTGCAGGGAAATACCTCCTCCTACCTCTTACCCTGGTGTTTGTACTGCTATTCTCACTCTTTTTGTCCCTCCTGCTCTGCCTGTGTGGTATTTTTTAGCTTTTATTAAATATGTTTTTAAAGGGATGCCACCAGCTTTGCTGATTGGCTCATCTTTGGCTAGCGGTGGGCCTGTTCTGGAACCATCTGTAACTGGCATGGGGCAGCCTTTTCCAGCAGAGGTCACCCCTGAAGCCCCACTGCTACCAAAACCTTGCCGTGTAAACCAATACACTTGAAAATCCTAGAACATCCATATTTAGGCAACTGAATTCCATGCCATGTGGTATTCCGTTCACTCTCCACCTGCCACCTCAGAAAATTGGTCCTTTATATCCTGCTTCCTATCTGTCAGGTGTTTCAGACACCTCAGAACAGCAGAAATGGCCCTGGGGATCTATGGTAGGCCCTACAGTGACAGAAGGAAATCCACCCCTTTATTTGACAAACCCTTCTTTAAAAACAAACAAACAAAATCCTCTAGCTTCTGAGGGTGAGTAAATCAATGCCTGCAAAACCAAATAACATTGGTTTTACATTTCTATAAAAAACTGAAAGAAAGGTACATAGGTAGGTAAGGTCAGGAAATAGATAGATAGACAGGTAGAGAGATAGACAGAGAGATGCAGAATGTGGAAAAATGAGGCAAGGTTTAGTATATGTAGTTAGGGTTATTTTCCATAATCCAATGGAAACTCTCATATTATGGCAGAGAGAATACGTGTAAACAAGTCAGTTGCAGTGGGTTGGTCCCGCAGAGCATCTAAGCACCCACCCAGCCACTCACTCACTCCCACAAGGGCATGATGTTGATGATACGGAATATCCCTTTGGCCAGTTTGGGTCAGCTGTCCTGGCTATGTTCCCACCCAGCTTCTTCCGCACACCCAGCAGCGGGGTAAGTTCAAATCCTGAAGATGGTGGGCTCCACAAAGCACCCTAACAGGGAGTTTGCCGCCTTCACACATTCATCCAGCTGGACGTCTGCAAGCAGAGAGAAAAAGCAGAAGGGGGACCACAGCTCAGTAAGAGAAGGCAGTGTGTATTGACAGACTGCCCTGCAGGAGCACTGGGAAAGAGGGACATGGGTCAACAGGTGTCAGCTGTGGATTTAGTGGGGAAGGCCCAGAGCATGACTCCTCCCAACAAAATCTTCTTACCAGCTTGGTCCTGCAGCCACCTACAAGCTTTGGCCTCCAGAAGCTCTGACCAAGATACCTTCCATTTATACTGGTGCAACCAGACTAAGGTCAAAACTGTGGCCCAGGCATCTGGTGGCACATCCTGTCGAGGAAACCAGAACAGTCAGGGGGCAGAAAGGAAAAGAAGAATCAAACCTAACCCAGTACGTGGAAGAGGTAAGACCTCCACACATACACAGAAAATCTGTGAGCCTCTGAAATCCTCAAAATTGGGAAGTTCCCTAGTATCTCTGCTGATTCTTCCCCACAACCCCCACAACCCCCCTTCCACGAGTGAAGAGGCTCTATATCCCAACTGCTTTGATCTCTTCCTTTCAGTTCAGCTCAGACTGGAAACTTAGAGCAGAGGAAGGTTCAGCTCATGACAGTTCCCTGCTCCTGCCCCTGATCTGCTTACCTCACTGGGCCTTTGTCCCTCAACATCAGCCTTGCTGAGCCCCAAGGCAAAGGCCAGGGCTGCGGTGAGGGCCCAGGAGCCATTTGCTTTCTGGAGTGCCACCACTACCCTGAGCCCAGAGAAGTCACAGAGTCTTGTTGACAGTGGTGAAATTGTCCAGTCCCAACTCTTGTTAAATGCTGGTGGTTCTTCCATTGCCTGCTCTTCAAGAGGATGCTCCCCATCTGGAAGACAGAAACATTCACACAGGTAGTATGAGATAGGCAATGGCTTGTAAGCTTAAATTCTGCCTTTGCCAGCTATACTTGGCTGTCCGCCATCCTCTCTGGCCTTTCCCAATTTTTCCCAGTCCTCCACAAACATCCTAAACTTTTTCCAGACCTCCCAGAGCATCTGCAGATCTTCCCTGTCCCTCAGAAGCATCCTAAAATCTGCCCCATGTGCTCTAGTTCACTCAGCATCATTCTCTCTGAACACCCTTAATTCCTCCATGAGTATCACTAATTTTACTCCTTCCTGATGCTTCCCCCATTATGGCTCATGTGCACCGTTTAGGCCCACAGGGGTCTATCGTCCACCCTCAAACCCACCAGCCTCAGCATGAGCTCTTCCTTTCCACATTCCAGGACATAACACTTCTTTGGAGCCACAACACAACTGGATCACAAGAGAGTTAAGGTGAGGGAGTGGCAAGCACAGCCGATGGGGCATTATAGTCCCAGGCACGGCTCAGTTCCAGAGCAGATTTAAGAGCTTTTACAGTGATACACTAGGCCTAAACGCCTTGGGAAATTCCTCTTATCTTCTACAGTCTTTTGTATGCATAGCTTGAGTAGGCCTAAAGGCCTTGAGAAGTTTCACCCTTATCTTCTACAGTCTTTCTGTATATAAGCTGTGTGTGAAGCAACACATAGCATGCACTCTAGGAGGAGCAATACTCTGTGCATCCAGCACTGCAATAAAGAATGCCTGCCTTCTAAAACTTTCAAACAAGTCTTAGAGGTTTTCTTTGACTGAGTTTTATGGTATCTATGGGCAGGAAAAGGAACCACTCGGGCACAGAGTAGTTGGGGCAGAACTAGGGCTTGTTTACGGCTGGTCTAAAGGTATACAGGGTTGGAAGGGACCTCTGGAAGTCATCTAGTCCAAATCCCTACTTAAAGCAGGTCTCATTCAAACAGCTCTCTCAGGTACCTGTCTAGTCAAGTCTTGAACAGTGCTAAGGATGGAGATTCCACTGGGTTTTGACCACCCTTATGATTTTAAAAAAAAAAAAAAAAATTCCTCAAACCCATTCAGAATTTCCTTTGTTCCTACTTGTGTCTGTCACCTCTTATCCTAATGCTGTGCGCTGTTTTCCTCCAGTCAGCTGGTTGTAGACAGAAATAAGGTATCCTCTTCTTAAAGGTGAACAAGCCCAATGCTTAGCCTCTCCTAGCATGCCACGTGCAGCCCTCCACTAGATCCATTCCAGGATGTCAACACCTTTCTTGTAATGGAAGCAGAAGCTAGATATGATACCCCAGGATGCAGGGTAGCAAAGGATGATGAACAGGGAGGATCACCTGCCTGCAACTAGTGGCTACACTCATGCTAATACAGCCCAGGATGTGGTTGGCTTGCTTTGTTGCAAGGGCATGCCGCTGACTTCTGTTCAACTAGTTGTCTGCTAGGACCCTAAGATCCTTTTCTGTAGAGCTGCTTCCTTGTGTGTGTGTGTCCTGGGCCAGTATTGTTACATAGGGTTATTCCGTTCCTGATGCAAGACTTTGCATTTGTTTTTATTGAATGTCATGTGGTTCCTGTCAGGCCGTTTCTCCAGCCTGTCCCTGCCCTCCACTGTCCTGACCACACAGCTACTGTTCCCAGTTTGGTGTTGTTCATAAACTTGCTAGGAGTGCACTCTGTCCATTCATGTCCAGGTCACTAAAGAAGATGTTAAACAGTACTGTTACCATGAGACATCCCTCTGGAATGGCACTGGCTATTGGCCACCAGCTGGACTCTGAACTGCTGATAACTGCTCTTTGAGCCCAACAGTCTAGCCAATTTTCCACCAGCGTTATTCATCACTTAACCCAGCCAATATCTCATCAATCTGATGATAAGGAGACTTTGTGAGACTGTCAAAGGCCCTTCTCTTGTCCACAGTGCCAGTTATTGGATCCAAAAAAGCAGTAAGGTTGGTCAGGCATGATTTACTTCTGAAAAACCGATACAGTATGGTCCTTCTAAGACAATTTGCTTCATATCCTTCCTAGGGACTCAGGGGAGGCTGACCAGCCTATAGGTCCCTGAATTCTTATTCTTCTTCTCCTTGAAGATGGGTGACATGTCTGACTATTTTCCAGTCATCAGGAACCTCACCCAATTGCCAAGATCTTTGGAAGATGATAGAGTCACTGCCTTGCAGTGGCATCAGCCTTGCTGTTTTAGCCCTCTTGGATGCACCCAATGCCAGGAACTTGTTAGGTCTAACAAGCCTGTATGATTCCTAACTATCTTCTACTGTGGGTACTACTTCACTCACACAGACTCTGCTGGGACACTCCGAGATATGGTAGACCTAAGGGAAAACCTTACCAGTTAAAACTGAGCCCAAAATATTTGGGACTATGACTGCCTTTTCCACATCCTTTGTCACTGAGTCCCCTGCATTTCAGAGCATTGGGTCCTGGAAGATCAACTAGCTATGTTGGACCCTTTGCCGTCCACAAGAGTTTCCCACAGGATACTGAACAAGGCAAAATCTGTTCTTCTGAAGTGCATGATTTGTAATTCTGCTGTTTGTCTTGCTCTTTCCTCTCAGGATCATAAACTCCAGCCTCATGGTTGCTGCAGCTAAGGCTGCCCTTCTTCATCAAGCACCTGCTACACAAAATAGGGTCCAGTGCATAACAGCAACCTCCTCGGTTTCTTGCACTCAGAAAAACTGCCTTTCAAGTAGATACTGAGGTTTGTTAAAACTGTCCAGGAGTATGATCTTTGACTGTGAGGTGTTCTCCAGCTGCCTAAAGACGGCTTCATCTACCTCCTCTCCTTTATCTGCTGGATCAACATCACCTGTGCTGACCTGTCACCTGTTCCTGTTCCTTTTCAGTAAGCCTTGTTCCTCAGAGATGGTCCTGCAGCCACGGTAGTAAAAGTCCTGCCTGTGACACCAGTCACTTGTTGACCTGCAGGATGAGTTCATTTCTACCAATCCTTTCCCTTTCACTGCAAGGACTGAAGAACACCATGTGGACTGCCACACTCTCCATCATCTCCCACAGGGCTCTATAATCACACATGATATTCTCCAGGATATCCCTTGTAGTGTCATTGCTGTCCACATGAAAGACCAGCAACGGGTAATAGTCCAAGGGACAGACCAGCCTTGGCCTGTCTGCAGCCTCTTCAGTCCCAACCTCTGATGAGCATCCTGAAGCGTGAGGTTGGGTTGGCAGCTGGGTATGTCCACTCCCTGCAGGAGACAATTTCCAGTAACCATCACACGCCTTTCCTATCTGCTTGGACACTAGGTTTAGGCTCAGCTGGGTCTAGATACCTCCCTTGACAGGTTTTGTTTGGCCTCACCAGTGCCCAGGCACTATACCTAGTCTGAAGTTGCAGGTCTGCAGGTTGAGCAGGAGCCTTCCCCCCGCTGTCAGAAGCCACAAGCCACCTTTCCCCATTTTGACTGCATCCTCCAGATGTCCCATTCTTCTTGCTTCACATAACTCAGGCTTTTTTCTGTGCAGGCTTTTCATAAAGACCAGGACAATCTCCCCTTCATTCACCCTGACGGTGTGCAGTCTGCTAACTTCTTCCTTCTAGCTCCTCCAGTTAACAAGTCTGAGCCTTGACCATGACATACCTCCCACAGAGGAGGGCACAGTTGCAATGTCTCTGTTAGCTAGCTCTATGTTCTTGCATACCTGCTATGCAGCAACACCAGCTGAAAAAGTGCTTGACACCTTCTCCCACCATTAAAAGTTTCTTGAAAATGGCAAGCAGAGACACCCCTTAATTAGGAAACAGACAACAGAAGCTGACCATTAGAGATGACTGCAGCACAAGTCCACAGAAGTTAACACTCCTTGTCAACAGGAATCACAAGAATTTCCCAGCAGGTGATCCTTGGTGATCAGAAGATGAGCTCTGGACAAGCAGAAATGTGGAAGAAAAGGAAGCCTGGAAACCACTGTGCTAGCTGGCTCTTTTTTTGCTGAACTGTATGAGGATAAAGCTAAAGCTTCCTGCAGATTTTTTATGAGAAACAGTGTTTGGGTATAGATTTAAGGACAGTTGAAGACAAGGATAAGATTACTTCAGAGAAGTACTAAGGCATTTGTTTCTTAGTTTCCAGCCCAGAGTTGACGTAGGAGTTTACTTTCTCTGTCACTCCATCCGTCCCCAGCACAATGACAACCAAGAAGTCTGGTGAGAAGATAAGTGCTGAAAGGGGAGTTCAACCCTAGACTAACAGCTTTTGAGACTGCCCGGCTGAGAAGTTTCTCCTTACCTTTACAGGATGCTGAAAGCTGAGTGAGTGCCTCAGTGTCAGGGGTTTTGCAATCGAATTTCTCAAGGAAGAGCTGACACTTCTGGACCATCCAAAACTTGGTAGACTTGAACCACACAGGCCTGAAGCCACGCAACCAGAGCAGCTGGCAGGGAACCAAGTTGCAAGAGGAAGAGAAAAACATGGAGGAGTCTGGAGGCAAAGAATCTGGGGAGAGAAGCAGAAGGATGGGAGTTAGACTCAGGGGTATTAGAGATAGGCAAAGGGCGGTCAGGTCCAGAAGAGAGAAGCTGTGGATGGTGAGGAGGCATCAGAACAACAAGTTCTGCTTTCCCCTCCCAGTTCTATGGCTGTTTCTGGCCTTACCATGGTGCCCGGCATCCCTCTGTTTCATGCGTACTGCCACACTGGATGTGAAGGGGGACTGGACCCCTAGGCTGAGGCTGGACTTAACTGCACTGTGCCAGATGCCATTCTCTGTCCTGCGTGTCCCCTCCCAGGCCAGTTTCCACAGCAGGTGCATCATGGCCATGCGGTGCACAGGCAGCCTGCAGGGGCAGGGAGTTAGTCCTTGGTTCCACCTTGGAGAGGGGCATAGGACACGTGGAGTAAAGAGGAGGGGGCAGTGGCGCAATGGTCACCCAGATCAGGGCAGAGGGGACAAGAGGGGAACACTGGATGCTCAGATTCTCTTCCCACCTCAGGCTACAGCCGGAAGGATGCAAGAAAAGGACACCTGCTGTCCCTCCTCCAGACCTTGCCATGTCACTCTGCCTCATGGGCAAGTGTATTACTCTCTCACCTGTTGTCTGCTGATGGGGACAGTGAGAACCTGAGGGTATAATCAAAGGACTGGCTGCCGACATGGTACTGAAGAGTCACAGCTCCCTCACCCACCTCTGGATCCTGGTGGCACAAGGGAAAGAGTCAGACAGAAATGGTCATCTGCAAGGCACTACCTAGGTTCCCCCCCACTCTACTAAGGTAGTAGATGTCCCTGGTTGGAGCAGCAGCAGTGGTGTCTCCGGGGGAAAGAAGGGCCTTCACAGAGCCCTAATTGTGGTCTCTCTCAGGTCTAGTGGAGGTGAAGGACTCTGAGTGCTGGGAAGGTGAAACAGGGAGTGGGTTCTTTACCTTCCAGAAAACCCTGTCCCAGTGCATATGGTTCTGGGATCACTCTCACCTCTGCTTGCCCATGGATCTGGGCATAGATGGAGCTCTGATGTCCCTGGAAGATCATCTCAGGAGCTTTTCTGATCACTGACACCTCCAGGCCAGGTGGAAGTTCCCAGCGTAGTGAGATCCCACTTGCCAGAGGCTGCAAAGCCCGCTGTAGACATCTCACTGCCTGGTAAGGGAAAGCAGAGAGCACAGACCACTTCGGTTCCCTCCCATTTCTAGGCAGCAGGGAAGTTTCAGGGGGGTCTCTGGGTTTGAGTGGATGGCGGTATCTGGATTGCTTTGCACATCTAGGAGAGCCATGGTAGGTACTGAATAGAGCAGAGGGGTACCTGGGTAGTTACCTCAGATGTCATGTCCATCCTAGAGTGGATGCACACACATTCACCTTTGGTCTCCAGGGCCATGGCCTGGGAAAGGTTGAAGCTGTCACAACTGTTAGTAGGAAAACAGAAACACCTGTACAGGAAAACAGGGGGAGGTTAGTGACAGGACAAAGGTGGGAGGCACGAAGAACGAGAGTGGTACAACGGGCAAAGTCTGGAGAGGTAAGCATGCTTCTAATCATAGAAATTAAACCAACCCAGTTTTCCCATTCACTCTGGGGTGAGAGACGTTGCCTGCTGGACGGGGAGATCATGAGAATGGATTTTGGGCCCAAAGACAACATTAATGTATTGCGGGGTGAGGATGAAGAGGAAAAGTGCTGAGAAGAGCAGGGAAAGATTAGGACAGGAGGTTCACTAGATGAAAAGTATAGGCAGTCTTTGTGAGGTAAGGGAAGTGTCTGTGGGCATTTTTGCTGAAGTTCCATTGAGGTAAAGAGAAGATCTGTGGCAGACTAGGGTCTGGAAGAATGTTTGAAGGATTCTGACAGTCAAGGGGAGAGGAAGGTTGGGAATTAGTACATTAGGGGACAGCAACAGGGCTTCTCCATTACCGGTGGTGGTCCCGGTAGCGGTAGACCTCAGCCATGACAGCTTCCTCTTCACTGGAGATCTTCCTTTGGATGAAGATGAAAAGCTGAGGGAGAGAGGATGGGAAACAAAGATTGCCAGGGCTGGGCACCCTATATAGGGGAAAGATGTCCTTCTAAAATGCAAGAAGCCTTCCCAGTTTGCTCCCTTACTCTCTTGCACCCACTGGCCTGGAAACAGGAACAGAGATTGTATGTCTCCTTTCATTAACACCAGGTCACCTCTTAGCTTAAAGGGGCACCCCACAAGGAAGATCCACCTTCCCCAAGTGCAGGAAAATTCCCTCCCATGCTGCCCATCCCAAAGACTGTGTCCCTTTTTGTCATGAGGACCACCGTCCACATGCCAACTCCCGGTACAAACAGCAGCAGACTGGCTCACCCTGCAGTCTACCTTTACCCCATCGTTCACACTCATTCCCCTCCCCGTAACCATTTGGCCTCTGATACCTGGCGGGGGTGCCCATGAAGGAGAGGAGTGCTGTAGATAGACCTTAGCAGGCCCAACAGGTCACAACCCCCCAGGTCAGGGCAGATGGAGGAGATGCGCCCCAGTGCATTGTCCATGCTTTCCTGCGTGTATTCCACACTCTGCCTGTGGGAGGGCATGCAGAGTGTCAGGGGGGAGAGAACCTGGCTCACGGCTACCCTCACATGACCACTCCCTAGAAAAGCCCTATCTCACTGACAGTGCTACGGAAGCACCCTGAAAAGAGGACTTACCCTTTCGCTTCTCCCAACAGATCCTGCCCCGTAACTGCCTTTGAGCAAAAGCTTGTCCCATAGTTGCACTTATAAAAATCATGCTCTACTTACCCCTTGGCCCAGCCCCATCATCACCCCCAACTCACAGATAGAAGGCTTTGAAAGTGGCCCCAAAACTGTAGATGTTGAAGTAACAGCCCAGGGGCAAACTCTTGAGGAGGAAGAGCAGTGTGTTCTGGAGACAGATGGAGGGATGGGCAGAGCTCAGGTGGAGAAGCCAGGCAGAACAGCTGCCTATGTGAAGCAGCTGGCCTCTATCCCCAGCAGCTGGGCATGACCCGTGTGGAAAATTCCCCCTGAAGACGTCCTCCGGTGGTACCTGTGCATCTTTGAATAGGCTGCAGTCCATGAGAAAGAGAAATTCCCCAGGATGGCAAGGATTGGACTCCACCTCAGGAATGCTGGGCATCAGTGTCACCATCACCACAGGGTCTCCCAGTAGAGAGCCTGGAGTGTGTCGGGGGAAACAAGGAAGACTTTTAAGCTGGAGCCCGCTTCCCCGTCTCTTTGCTTTTGTCCTCCACATAGCCCTCAGCTCTGACCTATGGCCTGAAAAGCCCCTCAGACTCCCCCAGTCTCCCCTGGCACCCTCTCGTTAATGCCCACTTCCACCCTCTTCACTCACCAGGTGGGGCTTTGGGATCTCTCCTCTCCACCACAGCACTGAGAGCGTGAGACCCTCTATAATACACCAGCAAGTTCAGATCGTCCTGCATCCAGGGTGGCAATTTCAAGGATACCTGAGGACAAGTAGGGTGTGGCGAGGGGAGAGAAGCCAATAAAAGGATTGAGGAGTCCTAAGGAGCACCAGCAGGCTGCAGACACTTCCCTCCTCTTCTCCTTTGGGACTCTAGCATCTGGGAAGGCTGTACCTGAGCAGATGTTTGATCTGGAGTAGTGTATTGCAGAGGGGTGGAGCTGGTGTTAATGGCCATATGGGACACACCATGAGCTGACTTCAGACAGATGCTGAAGTGCAGGTTTTCAGACATCTCCTCAGAAGAATAAATCCACCCTGCAGTGAGAAAGAGGTGTGAGAAGGTGAAAGAAGAGCCCCTAGGGCAGTAGACAGCTATGGTGGGGCACTGTCTGTTGTTGGTAGGGGGGAAATGTGGCATCTGAGACATCCCTCACTGCGGTGGTTGGTGGAGGGGGGGATGGTGGTGGTGAATCTGTAGGCTCACACTGTGGTTTGCACAGGGATCTGTGGGGATGTCTTGCTGTCAGAGACCCGTGGTGTTCCTGACTGTGAGGTGCAAGGCGGAATAGTCAGACTCTCCCAGTGAGATACATGTGCAGGTATAGGGGTTCCCCCCAGAAGGGATGCTGGGGAGCGATGTGTTTCTCCCTGGGGGATGCACCTGGGGGATCACTCACTAATGTCTTTTCTGCAGGGGAACAGCTCGTGTGGCCAGCAAAACTGGGCAGCTCCATCAGACTGCATTGGCAGCTCCTGGACATAGCACAGTCTGATGGCCACTTCCCTGTTAGGAGGCAGGGTCCCCAAGAAACAAGCAAACACAGGACCCCAAAGATCCCACTGGTTCTGCAGGTATCTTAAATTCTCCATGCCTGAAGTGGCTTTGCACAGCTGCTGGGCCTGCCACAGAGGGAGAAAAACATGTCACTGAGGTCTCCACAGGATTCCCCTCTATCACCTCCACCCTTCATCCCAATCTGCTGACCCCCTCCCACCACAGGCCCAGTACCTCCTCCTTCTCCCAGAGCATTGCTTCAATGCGAGTGTCCCCCATGGTAGCATAGAAGGTGTGTACAACAGTACTAGAGTCCACAGGAAATATGAACATGGTCTCCTTAGAGACTTGCTGCATATTGCGGAAAAACAGCTCAGACACCACGTCGGCCACAAAGTCCTGGATGGTTACATTTACTGTCACAGTTTCCAGCTCCATTTCAGGACAAGAAGAGAAGAACCATATTCCCCTCTGGAAGAAGCCTGAGGAAGACACAACAGCTTTCAGACTCCCTGGTTGCACGTGGGAAACTTTAAATTTGAGGTGTCTGCTTGTTGTGGGAAACAGTTGTGTGTCCAAACCTGCCACAAAAATACCAGTTGCAGAAGCTGACAAATAGCAGTGAAAGGTCCTTGAGGCTATCAACACGTTTCCCTTAGACCACAGTTCCCCACCTTTCTAAGCTCCTTTCTGTCCAACACACATGACAAGCTGTGCCCTCAGATTGCCTTAAATGTGCCATGCTTCGTCTTTGCTCAGGCCTACCACGACATTGATAGGAGTCCGCCTGTCCCCCAGCACATAGCGTGAGACAGTCCCACAACAGAGGTTCATGCAAATGGCAGGAGGTGCCCTGCAACTCCTCAAACTTTCTGACCATATCTCCAAGATAGAAGCAGGTGCCATCACCTGCTTTGAGACTAATGCTCCAAAGAGATGGGCTTGATTTTTAGCATAAGCAGATACACTACTCATTTTGGACTACTGGAAAGGAATGGGCGACCATACCAAGGGCACTTAGCATGGCATCAAAGGCAGAGTCACAGGGCGTTGCCTCATCTCCTTTTCATTGCGAGCAGTGGAGATGTTTCTTGCTGACCTCCCTTTCTCACCTGTCATACCTGGAGCGTATGGTTTATTTGAGGTCAACAATGCGTAGGTCTGAATTTGATGACCTCTCTCCCTGCTATGACACCAGCCCATGGAAAGGCAACCTTCTCCATACCTTGGCCCTCGTTTTGAGATGAAGAGCATCTTGTATTACGGCAAGGTTTGGCATCGGTGGTATGCCAAACCTGACGGTAAAATGTGTTGTAGTGTCTTAGTCAAGAATGGCATAACACTGCAGTAGGAATATAGTGATGCTTAGCCAAAGAGAGGTATAAGACCTTCACAGGGGTTATAATGTCTTGGAAGAGGATGGTATACAGAAGATGGTATAGTTCACCTGGAAGGGATGATGCAACTCACCAGTCAAGCAATGTACCTAGGTATCACAACACAATTCAGTAGGGGATGGTTTAGCACCACAGTAGAGGTGATGCAATACCATAGCACTGAGGAGTATTGCCCCCCATCCCACAGTAGTAGACATTGCTTCTGCATCATCTCCCACGTTGTGATAGTTTCCCTGAAAAGCCTTCAGCACTATGGGTGAGATGAATCACACTTACAAAAACATCTTTTTCTATGTCAAGCAGAAAAGGTGAAGACTGACTACAGGCCATGGCCCTGTGTTCCCAGAACATGGTGAGATGTGCCTCCCTATCAATGACCCAAGAAATCAGTTCTTTCCCACATTGCTCTCCCAGTTAAAAACTTCCCCACTTCTCACAGATACCACCTTTATGGCCCCAACTCACCTCTACACATATACTTTTTGCACAGGATGCCGCTTTTCCTCATCTTGACTCTTTGGATAAAGACAGCTTCTGTGTGGGAAGGAGCATAAAGTGAGCTGTGAGGACCTTGTGGGAAAAAAGTCGGCACCTCCATCTTCTCTTACTCCAAGATCTGGAGCTCCCCCCAACATACATGGGCCAAGATGACTCTTCACTTCCTCACATCCCACCTCAGGATCCTTTTTGCTTCTCTCACCAGCCTCGTAGCAGATTAGTAGGAGACAGGCCCGGGATGGGAATTGCAGGTGTCAAAATTGCCTGTTGGTTCAATGGGGGGTGCTGCTTAATTCAGACTAGAGTACAGGGAAGATGGGAGCAATGGTGGGTCAAAGCCTGAGACACAAGGCACAGTATGAGTTTGGGCCTGAGTGATAACTGCACCTGCAAGACACGAGTACCAATGTTGATACAGTTAGAAATGGGCAGAGAGGCAGAAAGACAGAGTAGGAGAAGCATGGTCTGGAAGCATCGGTGGAGGAATGCATGGATTTGTATGAGGAGAGTGGAGTAGTTGGATAGTTGGAAAAGGCTGTATTTAGTGGCAGTAGGAGTGAGTGGCAGAAAAAAGTGAATGTATGGGGAAGCAGGGAGGGGAATGGATGAATGAATTTGTAGTTGGGATACATGGATGCACATCCAAGGAAGTGCAGGAAGCTGTTGGAGGAATTGATGAGCGCATGCAGTGTGTGGAATGTGAGGGAGAGGATGATAAAAAGTGCCTGGTTTGTGATTAATCTGTCAATTAGGCACCTAAAGAAAGGTATCTAAAAACACACATCTGCGTACAGGTCGGTGGTCAGTGATCTGAACTCTTCCAATACTGAATAGACCCTTTACACTGCTGTCAAAACATTAGACAGGAGGGCCATTTGCAGCGAGGAGTCCTAGCACAAGTGAGTATTTCTTGCAAAGGTGAGGAAATCCAATCTAGCTGTCTCCCATAGGTCTTGTGCTATATGTATTTGCAACACGCATCTACCTTGGAAATGACAGGACATCTAAAATGATATCAGACACTGATGATTCAACATGAGCCTGCTTTGCTTTGATCTTTACTGCTAAGGCTGGCCCTCAGGAACTCCAGACCGTGGAGGTAGGAGACGGAGCCTGGAATAAGGAAGACTCTCCCTTGATTGACGTGGATCTGGTTAGAGATCATTTAGGCAAACCTGGCACCCACAAATCCATGGGCCCAGATGGGATGCACTCAAGTGCTGAGGGAGCTGGTGAATGTTATTGTGAAACCACTCCCCATCATCTTTGCGAGATCGTGGAGAACAGGAGAGGAGCCTGATGACTGGAGGAAAGCAAATGTCACTCCAGTCTTCAAAAAGGGCAAGAAGGAGGACCTAGGAAACTACAGGCTGGTCAGCCTCACCTCCATCCCTTGGGAAGGTGATGGAACAGCTCATCCTGGATGTCATCTCCAAGCATGTAGAAGAAAAGAAGGTTCTCAGGAGTGGTCAGCATGGATTCACCAAGGGGAAACCATGTTTGACCAGTCTGATAGCCGTCTATCATAGAATGACTGGCTGTGGGTGAGGGGAGAGCAGTGGATGTTGTCTACCTTGACTTCAGCAAGGCTTTCGACACAGTATCCCATAACATCCTCATAGGAAACTTAGGAAGTGTGGCTTAGATGAGTGGGCAGTGAGGTATATTGAGAATGGGCTGAATGGCAGAGCTGAGAGGGTTGGGAGTTGTAACTAGTGGTGTTCCACAGGGGTCAGTACTGGGTCCAATCTTATTCAACATCTTCATCAGTGACCTGGATGAGGGGACAGAGTATACCCTCAGCAAGTTTGCTGATGACAGAAAATTGGGAGGAGTGGCTGACACACCAGAAGGCTGTGCCATCCTTCAGTGAGACCTGGACAAGCTAGAGAGTTGAGCAGAGAGGAACATAATGAAGTTCAACAAGGGCAGGTGTAGGGTCCTGCACCTGAGGAGGAATAACCCCACATGCTGGTACAGGTTAAGGGTGGACCTGCTGGAAAGCAGCTCTGCAGAGAGAGACATGAGAGTCCTGGTGGACAAGTTGACCATGGGCCAACAGTGTGCCCTTGTGGCCAAGAAGGCCGATGGCATGCTGGGGTGCATTAAAAGGAGTGTGGCCAGCAGGCCAAAGAAGGTCATCCTCACCCTCTACTCTGCCCTGGTGAGGCCACATCTGGAGTATTGTGTCCAGTTCTGGGTCTCCCCAGTCAAGAAGGACAGAGAACTACTGGAGAGAGTCCGGCAGAGGGCTACAAAGATGATCAAGGGAATGGAGAACCTCTTTGATGAGGAAAGGCTGAGAGTCCTGGGTCTGTTTAGCCTGGAGAAGAAAAGACTGAGAGGGATCTTATCCATGAATAGAAATATCTAAAGGGCGGGTGTCGAGAGGATGGGGCTAGACTCTTTCCAGTGGTGCCCGCAGACAGGACAAGGGGCAATGGGCACAAACTGGAACACGGGAAATTCCACCTTAACATGAGGCAAAACTTCTGACAGTGAGGGTGCCAGAGCGCTGGAAAAGGCTGCCCGGAGAGGCTGTGGAGTCTCCTCTGGAGATACCCAAAACCTGCCTGGATGTGTTCCTGCCCAAGCTGCTCTAGGTGAACCTGCTTTGGCAGGGGTGTTGGACTAGGTGTTCTCCAAAGGTCCCTTCCAACCCCTACCATCTTGTCGTTCTGTGAACTAAATCTCATCCCTAAAATTAAATAAGGGGACCTACTACTTATCACAAAAGTAGGATTTAGTTCAAGATTATTATATATATAAATGTAAGTGTTTAAAAATAGGCACATTCGGAGTAATTTCTAAACCCCTCCAATGGCTTTGCCAGAGGGCACAGAAAGAGAGAGAATGAGGCCAGAAAGAGGTGAGAATGGGGCAAAGGAATGAATGAGGAGTCAGAGGGATGTGAGGGGAGATAGAATGAGGAAGGGAAGAAGGGATGTGCATTCTCTGCTGTAGTGGTCCTGCTGGGGAGAATGCTATGCATCAAGGAGGTAGTGGTCCACGGAGCAGTTAACCTGAGCTAGCAGAGGACAGAACTGTGCTGCACTGTGCATACAACTTGGCCTTCAGGCCTGTGCTGGGCTGCACAAATCCCATGGCTGCAGGACAACCTCAGCCAGCTCGCTGTAACAGGGCTGGCTCCAGAACATGAACACTGCAATATGCTGTGTGCTGATCGGAGCCCGTTTGATGCAGCACAACCTGGGGTTCCCAGCATCTGAGGGGACGTAAGGTTATCTCTTTCCTTATCATGCCAGCTCTAAGAAATGACATTTCAAATGACGCTTGGCAGAATCTGAGCATCTTTCTTACTGGGACCCTGTTGCACAAGCACCTGCCTCCTGAGGCAAAATATTTGGCCCAGACAGCAGGTCCCAGTGAGAAACATTTTCTGGAAAAAGGGTAATGATGAGATACACACTGAGAGCCTGGCTGGGCCCCATGATGTACAACGGGACAACACCCACCCAGAGCTGTGGGGACAGTCACAAGGTACTTGGCCCAGACGGTTTTCCAGGTGAGTTGGGAAAGTGAGGAGGAATTATCTGAATGTCCCAGGCTAGCTGAAGGGATGCCTTTGCAGCTGTCACTGCCTGAATAAAGACAGCCGCTGGATGAGAGATACACTGCATTTTCCCTCTGTATGCCTGTGAGGGTTTGGAGGAAACGGAAGAGTAGTGAATGGAAATATTTCCAAAATCTGGAATATTCAAAGCTACGGAAGATGCTTGCATTTAGGCAGATGAATTGTCAAGGCTTCTTTTATTATAACAGGAAAAGAGACACTTTTAAACTGTGATTCTTCCAGCCATGTATTGTATGAGCTGAATCTTACCCTGGAAGTTCTTGTCCTGGGTGTACGTTGTGGTCCTGCACACCGGGTAGACGACCCCACCGGGGGACAACAGCGGGGGCGCAGGGCCGGCAGCGCACGGGGCGGCTGGTCCCGGGCACCGCTGAGCCACGCGCCGCTTGCGAGGTGGGAACGGGGCCGGGGGACTGCGGGGACCGTGGCGGGGACGGGGTGCGAGTGCCGCAAAAGCAGCTCTGCGCGGCCGCCGGCGCGGGGGGCGGCGGAG
>NW_009649428.1:41055-55251 GCF_000708025.1 Charadrius vociferus | reverse complement strand
CGGGACGGAGAGGGCGGAGCGGGAGGCCCTTACGCTCCGCGGCGCCGCGGATCCGGCAGAGCATGCCGCGGGTGACAGCTCTGCAAGTGCTGGGGCGGATGGAACCTCCTTCCCGGAAAGCCGCCTCGTTGCCCTGGGATCAACGTGGTGGCTGTCAACCCAACCGGCGTGTGGGGGGGAAGGGTCTTCCTACCCTTGCGGCCGGGAGGATGCCGTGAGTGATTATGCAGTTCCCTCCCAGGCACGATAACACAGCACCCAAGAGAGCTAGGGGGAGCCGTCAGCTCTTCATGATCCTGCTGCGGGTGGGATTTCCAAGAGAATGGCTCTAAGGAACCGCCCTTTTATTCCCAGACGAAGAAGCATCTCGGGCTCCCCTGACTCAGCCCAGCATTAACAGCAATCTTTTATTCTGTGCCAGCACTGCCCCAGATAGACCTGCAGAGTTAACAGCCCCTTTTTCTTAACACGTATAAATAATCTCAAACTGCTCCACAAGAATCAATATAAGTTTTTCGTGTAAGCCTGGGATCTGCGCAGAGCAAAAGCAAAGAGTGAGAAAAGTCAAAGAAAAAGAAAGGAAGGAAAGCCAGCAGGTCCAAACCTGACACCAGAAATTTGGACTTCACTCATCACCAAATACAACAACAGGTATAATTTTCCTCGCTTTACTCATAGAAGAAAGCACGTGCTCTCTCTCCCTGGTGCTCTCAGAGACTTCTGTCTTTACTCATCCATCCTTGCAGTCAGTTTCTTTAAACTATACTTGGATAATCCTCCGAATTCTGGAGGACCTTTTTGTCAGAGGAATTCCTGGGCAAATAGCTCCTATTTGGGGACACAGAGAGTTGCTAAACTGATAAAAGACTAAAGGTATGATTCTTTGTCTGTAATAGAAATACTGGTTTACCAGCAACTGCTTTTAAGGATCTCAATAACAGAATGCTTGCGCAACCGTGTTATCATTATAAAACATGATTTTCTGTCAGGCAAGAGACTGAATTTACAGATACCACGAGCTGTGTGTGCACCTCTGTGAATTTTTCCTGCTATCCTCGACCTTTGAGATCCCAAATGTGTAGGTACCATTTGAACAAAGTGGCCTGGCGGGGTGGGGAAGCAAACAGACACACAGAAGCACCCAAGCCTTTGTCAGGCTATGGCAAGTGCAGACAGACAAATGCACACATGCATGCAGTCCTTCCACGTGGAGGGAAGGAAGGATGGATGCACAGACAAACGCACTTACCATGGAACGGCAGCCTGCAGCAGGAGCAACGAGCAGACAGGCACAGGAACGGCCCCGGGACTGAAACCTGTCAGCTGCAGCATGAAAGGATGTTCACAGACGCTGGAGGAGGAGGAGGAGGAGGACTGGTCATTGCAGGACGCAGCAGGGCTGGGTAGGAGCTGCGGTCACAGCCGCAGTGCCTGGCTGGATTCCAGGAAAGGGAATGCTGCCAAAATGTGCACTCTGGGATATACAGTTGGGAACCAGGGGTGCTGCCAGCCCTGCCTGCTGGGATGAGCTCAGGGCACTGGAGATGCTGCCAGCCCTGCCTGCTCTGGTGGGTGGGAGGCAGTGGGTGTAGGGGTGCTCCAGGTCTGTGGGCAGCTCTGGGAGGTCAGCGGAGCTGTGGATTGTTGACTGTCCTGGGGGCTCCGAGCTGGTGACGCTGCCTGGGAAAGGGCCCTTGTGGGTGGCAGGAACATCTTGGGCAGCAGACTGCAGCAATGCTGCATGGGATGGGCAGGGGAGAGGGAGCTGCCCAGTACCACCTGCCCCATGGGAGGGCTGGAGGTGGCCAGGGTGCAGTGAGTGAGATCAGGGGGAAGGCTCCCGTGTTCCCCCATGGGAACCTCCCCACTAGAAGTGGATGTGGCTGCTGGGCAGGGAGCCATCCCATTCCTGCAGCCAAAGTACACCCACACAGGCACTTCAGCCTGCCTTCCTGACACTCTCCCCTGGAGGACACGGATAGGAAGGCTGTTTTGGACCACTGAGGAAATCTTAGAGAAAGAGATAAGCATCTTGGGTCTTTATTCTAGACATTGCTGAGCTTGCTTGGAGTCATACACCTGCAGAAAATTGAACGCCAAAGCCCCAGGCCTGGAAGGACTGCCACTGTGGATGAACTCTGGAAGCCTACATCCAAAGACAGGGTCCCATTTTCTTGAGGGGCACCAAGACTTCCTTGGTCCCCAGAGGACAGACTATTTGGGTTGAAAGCTGGAGTCACCAAAGTGCACTAGGTAGCTTGGGAACACTCTTGTCAGAGGAGCAGCTATGGGGTAGTCAGATGTCCACGTGCATGGCTGTGGAATAACAGACACGGTCAAATCCTGATTTGCTTCTGCAACAGTGAAGTTTTCTTTTTCTTACCTTGGGGCATTTCAGTAAGCCAGGCTTCATCAGTATTCACAGATGCTGGAGGAAGAGGGGGAGGAGGAGGGGGAGGAGGAGGACGAGGAGGAGAAATTTTCTTCTCTGTGCTGGTTTTGGCTGGGATGGAGTTCATTGTCTCCACAGTAGTGAAGAGTATGGGACTAGTAGTATGGGACTATGCTTTGGATCTGTGCTGAAAACAGTGTTGACTGTACAGGGATGTTTTCGTTATTGCTGAGCAGTGTTTACACAGCGTCAAGGGCCTTTCTGCTTCTTACACCACCCTGCCAGCCAGGAGGCTGGCGGTGCACAAGAAGTTAGGAGGGGACACAATAGTTCATTTTCAATAACGAGAACCTCTCTCTATTATCAACACTGTTTTCAGCACAAATCCAAAACATAGCCCCAAACTAGCCACTATGCAGAAAATGAACTCTATCCCAGCCATAATAGCACACAGCCTCTTTAAACTGGACATTTCCTCCAAGAAAAAACAGTGTTTTATCTCAGCATCATTAGTGGCGCAGAGAAGACCTTGGCAGTATGCTATGCATAGCTCATGTAGGCTGGCCTGCAACAGGGACTGCAAGCTCTGAACAAAAGCCTGGTCTTACGCCTGCCTCTGGTGGCCTGAAAACTCTTCCTGGTACCTTCCACAAAGACAGGAAAGATAAAAGCTCAGTTTTGCCTCATTAGCTAAGGGATTTATAAAGGAGAGTTGCCCTGTGCTCTGAATAGGAATGAAGATGTAGGCTATATCTACAGTTCTAAAAGAAACTGTTGGAGTGAGTGATCCCTGATGCTCAGGCCAAGGGGGTGCAAAGGAGCTTTCCTCCACACTCTGGCCTAGCAACCCATGGAGATCACCATGGCCACCCTGTGTAGCATTTTGCCAAGGTCTCCTGTAAATGCCATATAGTGACCCTCTTGCCCATAATTTTTAGAGAGAACGACTTTTTTTTTTTTTTTTCTCTCCTTTTCACAATGTTTGAAATAAGACTATGGTGCAGGCGGCAAAGGTAGTATTTGTTTTGCATGATGCTGAGGAGGCGTATCATGTGGGAGTGAAGTCTATGGTGGGTGGTGTGGGGATGCTTGGGGTTGTAATGCGTGCTGGCATAGAGACAGCAGTATTAGAAAGCTGTGTAGAGAAGAAGGACTAAATCCCGATTTCCTCCGTACAGCCATCTGGGAGTGTTTGTAGACTGAGCTGTTACCATTCATGCTGAGTTCAGTTTCAGGTTGAATTAGCCGTTTTGTTGCAAAGGACAGCTTGAGACTGACCTGATAGTAATGGGGTGGGTTCACTGACACACACACACCCACACACACAGACACCCCGGGTTCATTCTGGCGTTCTAGATGTGATCAGATGAGTACTGAGTAAAGTGGACTTTACTCACTTCCCCAGCTTTCCCGGCTGCACTCCTGCTGATAGAGTCCAGGATGCCGTCAGACTTCTACCCTGCCATTGTTGGTCCTTGCTTCCAAGGAAATAGTAGGTGGGATCCCACCTACAGGGATCTGCTGTAAAGGGCAAAAGAGGTCAAGAGAGCTCACAAGTCATCGAGGGAAATCTCCTTCAAGCACAAAAATGGTCCCTCTGGATACTCAGGAAAGCAAGCAGAGATATCAGAAGACCAGCTCGGCCAAACAACTGAGCTCCAAAGCAAAAGAAAGCATATAAAAGAAGTATAAGCAGGAACAGAATACAAAGGAGGAATACAGAAACATTGTCCTGGCGTCCAGCAATGTTGTTAGGTAAAACAAAGCTCAACTGAAACTCAGAATTGCAAGAGATGTCAAGGGCAACCAGAGGAACTTCTATTGCTACATTAACAGGAAAAGAACAACGGTGGAAAATATGGGCTCACTGCTGAATGGGCTTGTGATTTAGAGAGCAGATGAAGATAAGACAGAGGTACTCAATGTCTTCTTTGCTTTGTTTTTTGTTGTCAGTGTCTGACAGGCCTTTCTGATGCTTCCCAGAGAATCCCTCATTATAAGGTAGACACTTACAAGTCCACCAAGTGGACACTTAGGTTTTTATCAATTTTTCCAACATTTTTCTCTTTCTATGCATATCTGGCCCAACAAAAAGGAACTTTGGGGCTTCCAGGGTGACCTGAGTGCACTTAGTGGTTTGTGGTGTTCTATCTGTTGTCATTCAATGACTTTGGCTTTGAAGATACACTTCTTTCTCTACCAGCTCAGCTTCAATGTCTAAAAGTTGATAGTGGGAAACCCAGCAGGGTCCCCAACTATCTCACTATCTCACTCCCCAACTAACTCCCCAATCCCTGGTGCTTTCAGGAGTGGTGCTTGTTCCAGGCTGATATTCCCAGGGCCTGCTACTTCAACCATTTGTGCCTGAAGGCCTACAGCTCCTGCATGAGGCAGGCCTTCAGGCTCTATTTCCTTTCCTGGGGGGCAGGTCACTTGGCCCAGAAGTCGGTGGGAGAAGTAGCACAAGGGCACTGCACAGAATTGAGAGCTATAACTATGACATGCCAGGTGCAGCGTGAGTCACTAGGGTCACCTTTCCACTTCCTGTGTGCACCTTCTGCCTGTAGATCTGAGTCTCTTATGGAAGCGTATGGAAACTAAGGAGAGGATCCAGCACCCTCAGCAGCAGAGACGGCGAATGAACAGGCTCCTCCAGAGGCATGGTCAGTCAAATAATAGGATCCTTTCACATGGAGGAGAAAAAAATGCCCTCTGGAAAGACTATATCCCAGTGGCCCCCTCTCTCCTCTGCCTCTCACTGGCTGTAAAGCGGGCTCACCATGTCACATTTGGATACCTGCAGTGCAGGTGCCTAAGAACAGGGCATGGGTGAGCTTCACGCACACAGCTGAAAGTGCCATGGAAATTAATGTGGACCGCCTTTTCCTTGATGTCCTGGTTTGAGGTAAAACAGAACCAGTTTTCTTTTGAGTAATGGTATATTCTTCAGGTAATGTCTGCTACCTGAAGTAGAGTACAGAGTACAGATCCCACCTACTATTTCCTTGGAAGTAGAGTACAGAGTCATAAGACAGTAAATGCCAAGGAACGGTATGTAGAAAGGCTCTTGCTTATTCTTATTCCTGTAACAGCCAAGCTCAGCTAACTTTGTTGTGTGCCCCATTAGAGAGTTGGAAGTGGAAAAGCATAGAGGGGTTGCACCTGCATGGAAGAGCTGACAGGACAGGTGACCCAAAACTATCCAACGGGGTATTCCATCCCATCTGCCTCACGTTCAGTATACAGGCTGATGGATCAGAGGGTCAGTTTCTTTCTTCAGTCACCAGGGTCCAAGTAGTCTACTTTCTTTTCAGCTCATAGTCTCTCTCTCTTTTATTTTCTCTCTCTCTTCTCGGAAGGGAGAGGGTTTGAAGAGAGCACCTGTTGTTCGCCTTAGTGGCCAGACCAGCCCAAACCATGACACTTGCTTGCAGTGGATTTTATCTAATCCTAATGAATTTTATTCAATCCTAATAAACAGAGTGAACTTTTTGAATCGCTGCAGTGATATTCCTCTCAATGCCAGTACTTCATTTGCTATGTCGTCATTCCAAACCCCAAAGAGCTGTGAGGTGTTTTATAATTTCCCTAGCTGGCTTTGTTGGAACAATCACAATCTCACCCAGTGGAAAGCTACACAGTTTAACATTCTCACAGAGGTGTCTCATGTTCCTGTGTGAATGTGAGACTAATTTATAGCACAGGTACAGCTGAGTAAAAGGCCTGGAGGGAAGAGAATGTCTTTTCTTTGTAACTATATTCAGGGAGAAAGTAATAGGTGGCCATTAATATTCATGAAAAACCTTTGGGTTTTAATGGCAGGGGAAAAGAAAAGAAGTTATAAACTTATTTAACGTTACGGATGCTGGTGTTAATGGGTGGGACTAGTTGGTGAAATGCACCTCCCTTATACCGGGGAGAGATTCCTGTCATAACGGTTTTGGTGCCTGCTGTGTAGGTATCTACAGACAAGCTAGGTTTCTTGGTTTCCACTGTAGGCAGAGGAGATCTCACTGATATCCTCACTCAACTAGGCATTGTGTTAAAACCTCCATGAGAAGGCATCCACATGGAAGGCAACACAAAGCCTTTAGCTGATGTCCTTTCACGAGTGACATAGATCTGTGCAGCAGTCAAGGGCAAGAGTGTCTCGCCCTGAAGCAGACAGCAACTTTTGGCCTGAGAGATCATGCCTGACATGTGCCAGATCCTCTTCACTCAGCAGAGAGGGGCTCAAGAGACCAGCAAGGCTGTAGGCATCTGCACTACAGAGTTTAATTTCACACAGGTGGAGTTTGAGCTGAACAGTAGAGCTTGACCTTGCACTACAGTAAAACAATGCACTTTTGACTTTGGGTTACAGAAGGATTCACTGCACCAGGAGATGAACAGGCCTTGGCTGGCTGCCAGGTGCTCACCAAGCCTCTCTATCACTTCGCACCCTCAGCAGGACAGGGGGGAGAAAATAAGGACAAGGGAGATCACTCATCAGAAACCATCATGGGCAAAACAGACTTGTCTTGAGAAAATGAATTTAAGTTATTGCCAATTAATAACAGAGTAGGATACTGAGAAATTGAAATAAAACTAAAACCACTTTCCCACCACCCCTCTTCTTCCAAGGCAACTTCACTCTACTTCACTCCTGATTCTTCTACCTCCCCCCCCCACGTTGCCCAGTGGGGGGTTGGGGGTGGGGGTGGGGAATGGGGAGTGCAGTCAGTTCATAACAAGTTTTCTTTGCTGCTCCTTACTCCTCATGCTCCTCCGCTGCTCAGGCATGAGGTCCTTCCCACAGGATACAGTCCTACATGAACTTCTCCAATGTGGGTCCTTCCCATGAGCTGCAGTTCTTTAAGAACTGCTCCAACATGGGTCCTTTCCATGGGGCACAGTCCATCAGGAACAGACTGGTCCAGCATTGGTCCCCCACAGGTCACAGCTTCCTTCAGGGCATCTCTACCTGCTGCAGCATGAGGTCTTCAGTGAGCTGCAGTGTGGAGATCTGCTCCACTATGGTCCTCCATGGGCTGCAGGGGGAGAACCTGCTCCACCATGGTCTTCTCTGTGGGCTGCAGGGGACACTCTGCACATCCTCCCCCTCCTGCTTCACTGACCTGAGTGTCTGCAGGGCTGTTTCCGTCAAATTTTCTCACTCCTCTCTCTCAGCTGCTGTGCAGCATAAATACGTTGTCACAGAGGCGGCACCAGCATCGCTCATCAGCTCTGTTTTAGGCAGCAGTGGGTCTGTCTTGCAGCCTTGGGTCTGTCTTGGAGCCTTCGCTGTGTTTGACATGGGAGTAGCTCCTGGTCTCTTCTCACCTCTGAGGACACCTCTGCAGCTCCACTCCCCCTCCCATCCTCACCCTTGCCATAGAAAGCCAATACAAATACCATGTGGGATTTCATAGATCTGAAAGAGTGCAGTGCAACCCTATCTCAACAGAAACCTGTGCTTGTAGCAGGTCACTAAACTACAGCCAGAGGGAAGAATGCTATGGATTCCTTTCTCCCTTTGGAAAGTCTCCTTTACAATAAGCAGATAATTAAAGATGGTCTTGTTTGCAAAAGCAAGCCATGGTGACAGAATTTATTCTCATGACAGTCACAGATGTGCTGTCTCTGTAGGTTCTAGTATTCTTTTCCCCTGCCTGTTTCCTAACTCTTTATTCTACCCAGAAACCGCATTATCCCACACCAGGTGACCCGAGTTGAATGTAAATGTCCCTGGACTGAACCAGGAGTAAGTTGTCCTGGACGCTTTTATAACCATCACGTTTATATCCACAGAGAGATGCATTATGTCCAAACACAAACCTGGTCCAACTTTCCTTCCAAAGTTGTTCATTACATTCCTTTGACTTTCAGGAAGACTCAGCAACAATCTAAAACTAGACAACTGGGACAGGGCAAAATTCAAAATTAAGACCCCATGGCATCTGGAGCGCTTTCATGCAGGGTGAGGTATCAGTGAAAAGGAGCATAAGTTTCCTGTATGCCATGGGTTATACCCACAAGCCCCATGATTGTACCCAAAATACCTTTAGGCAACTACAGAGAAGGCTGAATTTTAGCCCTAGGGGGTGCAGCTGCATTAAACCAGTGCTCAGGTTTCGTAAGGTGTATGTTGTTTTCTGACAGCAGAAAGCTTGCCCTGCTGGAGGTGAATCCCAAGAGAGGGTTTTTCTTGCTCCTTGTGGTCTTTTTCTTCCCCCTTGTGTATGTCTGTGTATAAACAAGTCACTAAACTACAACTGTAGATGTACACTCATTGACATCTTTTAGATTTTTTTGTTAGGTAGTTTTGTGGGTTTTTTTCCCCATTCCCGAACCACAAATTCTTTTCCCAGTCAGTCTTGGAAACCAAAATGACAAATGTGGAGCCTGGCCACAGGGGTGGAAGCTTCCCCTGTGCTGCACTGGAGAGGAAACAGAACATAGGAGCTCCTGGGGAAATCTGTCCAGGTGCCAGAAATGGCACATACAGAGTGATGCTACACTTTCACACGGTCACTTCTGGACACAGAACTTTCCTTGACCATGCAGGAGACTAGTTTCCCTTTCTTTCCCTCTCAGAGAAAGCTAGTGCTGTTGTCTTCCCCCTCTCCCAAATGAATACTCCAAGGCCATAGCATGGCTTTTTCTCTGTGTGCTTGTGGAGATCTCAGCTACTCCTCTTGCAACTGTCCTGTTATCATGCCTACATGAATTTCTCCAGCTGACAGATGCAGAATGCTAATTATCCCAAGACTCAGACTCCAAGATGCTTGTTGGCACTCTACTATACGAAATGCTTAGTTCTTGCTGGAAACAGCAAAGGACCATTAGTTTACCTTCCTTTCCTTTGCCTTCCTCACACCTTCAACAAAAACCATGAGTCTTTTAAAGTGTTGCAGTGATTTCTTTATCACTTGCATTCAGTGAATCTCCTTTTCTGCTGCAAGGAAAGGGAATCATACAACAAGGGGGGAAAAAAAAAAAAGGTCAAAGCATCCCATCTACTCACTATCAATTTGTGTACGCTTATCTGAAAATGTTCCCTGTAAAAGCATATTTCTTAAGTGAGAGGGCAGCTGAACTCCTGCAATGAAAGTGAGAACTTCAAGCCGGAATACCTGAAAAAGGTGTGGGAAGTAGGGTGGGTTTTAGGTGCTCTGTTTTAGAAGAAATGTCTGGTATACTTTTCGTACTCCTAAGGAAGAAATGGAAATTCTAAACAATTTGCTTCTGGAGTCAAGAATGAGGCCAAAATATTCTCAGGTATGAAATCCCTCTTTACTTCTGGTGTTTCCAGTGAGCTAGTGTGAGCTTACATACACACCAAAAATGGAAACAACATTTTTAAACCACACATTCATAGACAAGAAAAAATTTATTTCTTCATGAGCTCAGCCCATCATTCTGATTAGTACTTCTTTCACATCTTTATTCCTCAGGCTGTAAATCAGGGGGTTTAACATAGGGATTATGGCTGTGTATGTGAGAGGCAGAAATTTCTTTGCGTCTTGAGAGTAACTGGCTTTGGGACGTAAGTAAATCAAGGTCCCACTTCCACAGTACAATGCTACAACAATTAGGTGTGAGGAACAGGTGGAGAAGGTCTTGTGTCTGCCCTCTGCAGAGGAAATTTTCAGGATGCTGGAGATGATGCAGGCATAGGATACCAGAATGAGGCAAAATGGTGTGAAGATGACCAGCACTGTGGCTGTAATGATCTGCTTTTCGTATGAAGAGGTGTCAGTGCAGGAGAGCATGATGAGGGGGGGAATATCACAGAAGAAGTAGTTAACCTTCCTGGGCCCACAAAACGACAATGAGAACACCCAAGCTGTCTGCACCACCGACACAACATTACCACTGCAGCATGACAGCAGAACCAAGGAAACAAAAACTCTGCTGTTCATGATGACTGCATATCTAAGGGGGTTGCATATGGCCATGTAACGGTCATAGGCCATGGCTGCCAAAAGGTACCATTCAGTGGCTCCTAAAAAAATCACAGAGTAGAGCTGTGTGGCACAGCCCATGTAGGAAATGCTCCTGTCCTCTGACAGGAAGTTTACCAGCATCTTGGGAACAACGATCGATGCTGTGGAAACATCCAGGATGGACAAGACCCGGAGGAAGAAGTACATGGGCACACAGAAAGAGGGGTGCACTGTGATCATGAAGATGAGAAGGTTCCCAATGATGGTGATGGTGTAAATTAAGCAGAATGTGAAGAATAGCAAGTGCTGCAGTTCTGGGTCTTTGGAGAATCCAGAGAGGACAAATCCAGTCAGCAGAGTGTGGTTTCCTGGTTCTGGTTCATCTGTTGGCTTCATCTGGGAGGAATCAAATGGACAGACTGTCAGAGGGGGAGTCACTGCACCAAGATTCTGCCAGTTGCTGAAGCGAGGAGTCTCTTGGGAATTCCTGGAGAGTCACTGGATTGAGGGGTGCAACTCTATAGCGGACTTAGCTGAACAAAGGAAGAAGGCAATGGCTGTGCGTGCTGAAAGCATGTTATGTTCGTGCTCTCTGAGTTTCATAGTTTGGGGTAGTGACCAAGCATACAACTATGAGGAGTTAGTATTTAAGCGTTGGCTCCAGTATGGGTGTATGGTTAATTGCTGACAGTATGTGCTCCCCCCAGATGTTAGATCTGTCATCCCAAGGGGTTCCATAGGTGCTTTCTGCACCGAAGTGAAAGCCCAGATGATGACCAGAACACCTACAGTCCAAAGAAAGCAAAAACAAACCAAAGCAAATCAAAATACCCATTGTATATAGACAGGCAAAGGAAGAAGGAATAATCAGAGGGAAAGATAGCCACAGAGAACACTAATGAAGTGTAGAGGGTGAAGCTCAGTACCATCTGCTTCATTAGTCACATTACCTCCTTACCCTGGTGAGTGTTGCTGTGTGTGCAATGCTGATGGGATATTCATGCAGCGCTGTGCCAGCCGTGGTAGCTTTGTCTTTTCTTTCTGCCCAGAGTGGGAAACTGATGCACAGAAAGAGGGAAGAAATAAGCCTGCCACAGAGGGGAATGCGGTCATTCTTCAGGCTTGTCATCTCTTCCCAAAGAGGCAACCAATCACTGGACTACACCAGTAAATCTCAAGGCACAGAGTGCATTTGGGCAGCAGAAATGTACCCATATGGAGGGGCAGAGCGGGGGAGCACCTTTTCCACTGTACACACATGCACCTGGTCAAGAAAGCACATCTCATAGAGAAGGATATATCATCAAAGCAAGAGCAGTACATACAGCCCTACCATGATTCAATGACTCCTCGTACTGACTCCATCTAGTTTCTCTTTCTGCCACATCTTCATTACCTAATTCTGCTCTTTGATCCCTTATGAAAGTTTTAGACTCTTAAGTCATTGCCTGTTAAGTCAATAAAATTCACAGTAGTCATTGTTTTACTGATAGGTTAGTGTTTTATTCCCTAACGCAGAACACTCCTCACAAATAACTCTCACTTGTGTAATTCTTGTTTAGTTCTTCCTTGAATTTGCTTTATGTATTCACAATAAGCATTCTGGAGCAAGTGTCCTACCTTCAGCAGTTCTGCTGTCCAGCGCCTCCAAAACGGATCATGCAAATTTCACTAGAAGAATTTCCTTTGTTTTCATACATTAGGGACAGTGCTGGGCTGATTACTCCAACAGTCAGCTTACATTGCAGATTTTACATTGCATTTTAAATGCTGATGGACACCTGCCACAGCTTGAATAATCTGTGACATTAGCACATGGTATATTCCATGTAACATTAGTCATGTTTTCTCCAAAGCACCATAAATGGAATTTACCTGCCCTTCACACAGATATCATAATGCCAGTCACCAAAGACTAGCCTCACAGAGAAGAAGAAGAAAAGGAATTTAATTTCTTCCAATTTTAGTTGAACTGGGTGCAGCTGAAAGGGTAGAGACCTCCATGCATCTTTATTTTTTTGTGGCCAAGAGGAGAAAAGCTGAGCTACCTCTGACACATGACTTACTCCAGTATTAAGTAGACTCTCTTGAAATTCCCATTTCCCCTATGGGTGGGATTGATTTCAGCTGATTTTAGAAATGTCATAGTTGGTTGTTCAGAACTTAATGCTCTCTCTGTGGGCAATGGGAGATAACAAGCCAATGATATACTTACAATAGCAGAGGAAATGCTGTTTTGAATGTCAGCTTTAATAGTACCATGATTGACCACAGGTTGTAAGTGACTAATGTGAAAATCATATTGTAGCGGTTCCTGAACCAAAACACAATGAAGAAAACAAATTAAAATTATGTAGCTTACCTTAAAATGTCTTTTTTCAGACAATAAAGTAAATTAATCTAGTAAATTATCTACTGATTGTGTCTTTATAGTCTCAAGGTGTTACAGGTGTGTTTAAGGCACATCCTTTTCCATCCAAGCTCTGTGAAGAATGTTTACAGTAATACAATACACTGAAAAGCTAAATTTTTAATATTCACTTGAAAGTGAAAAAAAACCCCAGACTTTCTATTTTCTTCATCATATTCTCCTTTTACTAAATACTTTCTTTAAAATAACGAGAACAGAATCAACCAGCCTTCTATTCTTATCTGTCTCTGAAGCTGTCAATGCCAGTACGTCCTTTTTTCTCATCCTGTGCCCATGACAAAGATATTTATCATTGGTGGGTAGTTTTAAATCATTCCTCCATCTCTTTGTCTTTAAAACACCATTTAAAAATCTTTACAGTTAATTTTCAAACCAATTTGACATTTATCGTAAAAAATTCCAAGTATCCAGTTGATAAATAGAATAAAATAGATGATGTATCAGAAAAAAGATGGAATTCACAGAATCACAGAATCTTCAGAGTTGGAAGGGACGTCTAGAGATCATCTAGTCCAACTCCCCTGCTAAAGCAGGAATTACCTAGAGCACATTACTCAGGAGTGCATCCAAGCGGGTTTTGAAAGTCTCCAGAGAAGGAGACTCCACAACCTCCCTGGGCAGCCTGTGCCAGTGTTCTCTCACCCTAACCATAATTAAGTTTTTCCGTGTATTTGAATGGAACTTCCTATGTTCCAACATGTGCCCATTGCCCCTTGCCCTGCCACTGGGAACCACTGAAAAGAGTCTGGCTCCATCCTCCTTCAACCCACCCTTTAGATATTTGTAAGCAATAATAAGGTCTTCCCTCAGCCTTCTCTTCTCCAGGCTAAAGAGTCCCAGCTCTCTCAGCCTTTCCTCATAAGGGAGACGTTCCAATCCCTAAATCATCTTAGTTGCCCTTCGCTGGACTCGCTCCAGCAGTTCCCAGTTCCTCTTGAACTGGGGACCCCAAAACTAGACACAGTATTCCAGTTGTGGCCTCACCAGTGCCGAGTAGAGGGGGAGAATGACCTCCTGTGACCTACTGGCCACACTCTTCCATATGCAGCCCAGGATTCCATTGGCCTTTTTGGCGACAAGGGCACATTGCTGGGTCATGGATAATTCACTGTCTATCAGGACCCCCAGATCCTTCTCCTCAGAACTACTTCCCAGCAGGTCCACCCCTAACCTATACTGGTGCTTAGCATTCTTCCTCCCCAGGTGCAGGACCTTGCACTTGCTTTTGTTGAACCTCATTAGGTTCTTCTCTGCCCAGCTCTCCAGCCTGTCCAGGTCACGCTGGATGGCAGCGTGGCCCTCTGGAGAGTCAGCCACCCCTCCCAGTTTGGTATCATCAGTGAACTTGCTGAGGATACACTTTGTCCCCTCATCCAAGTCATTAATGAATATCTTGAACAAAATTGTACCGACTATTGACCCCTGGGGGACACCACTGGTTACAG
>NW_009649428.1:39024-40797 GCF_000708025.1 Charadrius vociferus | reverse complement strand
CTCCAGTCCTCAGGCACCTCTCCTGTTCCCCATGACCTTTCAAAGACGATGGAGAGTAGTCTAGCAATAACATCTGCCAGGTCTCTCAGCACTTGCGGGTGCATCCCATCAGGGCCCATGGACTTATGAATGTCCAGCTTGGCCAAGTGGTCTCTGACCCGGTCCTCCTCAACTGCGGGGAAATCTTCCTCCCTCCAGACCTTCCCCCTTGCCTCCAGGGTATGGGATTCATGAGGGACAGCTTTAGCAGCAAAGACCGAAGAAAAGAAGGCATTCGGTAACTCTGCCTTCTCTGTGTCTTCCACCACTAGGGCACCTGTCTCATTCATCAGTGGGCCTACATTTTCCCTAGTCTTCATTCTTCTATTGATATACTGAAAGAATCTCTTCTTATTATCTTTAACTGCAGTGGCAAAGCTGAGTTCTGACTGAGCTTTGGCCCTTCTAATTTTCCCCCTACATAGCTTCGTTACATCTTGATAATCCTCATAAGTTCCCAACCCCCTTTTCCACAGAATGTAAGCTTTCCTTTTGTTCCTGAGGCCCAGCCAAAGCTCTCTATTTAGCCAGGCTGGTCTTCCCCGATGGCTCGTTTTTCAGCACATGGGGATGGCCTGCTCCTGCACTTTCAAGACTTCCTTCTTGCAAAATGTCCAGCCTTCTTGGACTCCTTTGCCCTTCAAGACTGCCTCCCAAGGGACTCTGTCAACCAGGCTCCTGAAAAGACCAAAGGCTGCCTTCTGGAACTCAAAGGTGGCAGTTCCGCTGAGCCCTCTCCTTGCTTCTCCAAGAATTGAAAATTCTACCATTTCATGATCACTGTGCCCTAGATGACCTCCAACCTTTATATCCTCCACAAGACCTTCTCTGTTAACAAACAGTAGGTGCAGTAGGGCACTTCCCCTGGTTGGTTGCTTCACCAGCTGTGTAAGGAAGTTGTCTTCCATGCACTCCAGGAACCTCCGGGACTGTTCCCTCTCTGCTGCGTAGTATTTCCAGCAGACAAGGGCAAATGATCGTGAGACTTCTGCCAGCTGATTATAGAATATTTCATCAGTTTCTACATCCTGATTAGGGGGTCTATAACAAACTCCCATTACAACGTCTGCCCTTGTTGGCCTTCCCCTTAATTCTTATCCATACATACTCAACACTGTCATTCACACTGTTAAATTCTAAACATTCAAAACTGCCCCTAACATAGAGGGCCACCCCACCACCTCTCCTTCCTTGCATATCCCTTTTGAAAAGCTGGTAGCCATCGATCACAGCACTCCACTTGTGTGAGTCTTCCCACCACATTTCTGTTATGGCAACTACATCATAGTTTCCTTGCTGTACAATGGCCTCCAGCTCCTCCTGTTTATTCCCCATGCTGCGTGCATTACTGTAGATGCACTTCAGCTGGGCTAATTGTCCTGCCACTTTCCTGGGGGGATAAACCTTAATTCGCACCTGATCATCCTCAGACACTTCTGTAGTTACCAAATTATCACTACCCCTCATGACTTTGCTGCCACACAAACCACCATCCCCTGCTGTCACTGAGACAGACTGCAAGACCTTGCTAACACTTTTACCCAGAAGCACTGGTATGCTTCTCCCGGGCACCACTTTTGTAATCCTGGTTTCATCCCCATTCCCCTTCAAACCTAGTTTAAAGCCCTATGAATGAGCCCTGCTAATTCTTGTCCCAGGATCTTTCTTCCCCTACGCGTTAGGCTATCCCCACCTGTTGCCAGCATGCCTGGTTTCCTGTAGACCAGCCCATGA
>NW_009649428.1:23161-31330 GCF_000708025.1 Charadrius vociferus | reverse complement strand
TCCACCAATCTATTTCATTTTCACAGTCTCTAATACTTCTTAACCTTTCTGCCTCTTCCCTCAGTTCAACCACCTGCCTGAGCAGATCATTTACTTGATCACACCGTACACAGGCAGTGTCTCTGGCTCCCTGTAAGAGCAGTGTCAGGCTCAGGCATTCATTGCAGCCCGAGACCTGCATAGCCACATGCTTGCGCAGGAGCTCAGTCTGAGTTCCCACATTCTTTCTTACAGTGGCTTTTGACCATTTTGTGGCCATGTTCTTCTCTTGTGCCAGGAGTTGATGAATCTCTGCTGTTGGCTTCCCACACGCCCTGAGCCCGTGGCCCTGCACGCCGATGTTCCTCTGCTTGCACTTGCCCAGCTTGTGCTCAACTTAGACGCAAGGCTTTCAGTGACCTACCGTGTGAAATGCTGCGCCCTGTTCGGCCGCTCCCAGTGTGGTGCTGCAGTGACTCCCTAGGTGATGCCCACTGGCTAACCCCATGCTGGGGGGGCAGCCGCCAGCCACTGTGCTCCAGGACCACCCATTTAGAACTGCCCCATGGTGTTGTCTCTGGCCCTGCCACCTCAGCAGCCTGCGCCTGAGCTGCCCGTTCCGGCACAGGCTAGCCAATTTTCCTGGCTTCGAAAGCCCCCCAGAAGAGCCCTTCAGCAGATTGCTGGCAAAGGCACTTAAGCTTTGATTTTCATTAAGAAGCACACAGAAAAATCTACCAATAAAACAAAAAGAGCAAATAAACTCCCTTATGTATGTTGTGGTTTAACCTCAAGATCACGCAGCCACTTGCTTGCTTCTCTCCCTTCCCCCAAGATGGGCAGGGAGGAGAAGTGGAAAAGGAAAGGAAAGGGAAAAAAAACTCGGAGGTTGAGATAAAGAGAGTTTAATAGAACAATAACAGAAAAAGAAAATAATAATTATAGTAATAATAAAAAAATATACAAAATAAAGTAATACAATACAAGTCTCTCTCACATCCCCCCTGACTCCTCATTCATTCCTTTGCCCCATTCTCACCTCTTTCTGGCCTCATACTCTCTCTTTCTGTGCCCTCTGGCAAAACCATTGGAGGGGTTTAGAAATTACTCTGAATGTGCCTGTTTTTAAACGCTTACATTTATATATATAATAATCTTGAACTAAATCCTACTTTTGTGATAAGTAGTAGGTCCCCTTATTTAATTTTAATTTTAATTTGATGAGTGTAATTCCTGTATATTTTATATACAATATTTTTTATATATGATCTTGTATATTTTATAATTTATATATCTGTATCAGAAATAGTGTGGCCAGCAGGACTATTATCCCTTTGTATCTTCAGTTTTGGGCCCCTCACTACAAGAAAGACATTAAGGTGTTAGAGTGTGTCGAAAGAAGAGCAGCAAAGCTGGTGAAGAATCTAGAGAACAAGTCCTGTGAGGAGCGGCTGAGGGAATTGTGGTTATTTAGTTTGGAGAAAAGGAGGGTAACAGGAGACCTTATCGATGTCCACAACCACCTGAAAAGAGGTTGTAATGTGGTGGGTATTGGTCTCTTCTCTCAAGTAACAGGTGAAAGGACAAAAGGAAACAGCCTCAAGTTGCACCAGGGGAGATTTAGATTAGGTATTTGGAAAAAGCATTGGAACAGGCTGCCCTGGGAAGTGGCTGAGTCACCATCCCTGGAGGCATTTAAAAGACATGTAGAGGCAGCACTTAGGGACATGGTTTAGTGGAGGACTTGGCAGTGTTTGATTAATGGTTGGACTTGATGATCTTAAGGGTCTTTTCCAACTTAAATGATTCTATGATTCTGAGCTTTGATGGAAAATCAGGGTATCTTTCACTAGTGATAAGAACACTAGTGCTTAAGGTTATGAGTCTATGTCGGGTCCTGGGTGTTAGCTACTCTGAGAGGTTATTTCTGATAAGAGAAAAAAAAAAAAAAAAAAAAAAAAGAAACCTCCTGCCAAGGAGGCTCTCACCAAGGATTTCCAATAAGATATGCACTCGGCTGGAGATACCCCACTCCTCTCACCACTGTGTGAGTACTGGGCACTCTGAGTACTCTGAACAAGTTCCAATCCCTCCTACCTTATTAGGCGATGATGACAAAAACCAGAGACTGTGACATGAACTCCTCACCAAACTAAAGATTGGGGTTTTTTTAAGAAAAAAAGCAGCAAATGACACAAATTGAAAGCAGGCTGAGGTTTCCTGTTTCAGCTTCGAAATTCATATATATAGATTGCCATTCCATACCTGTCTCCTGTCTGTCCACAACAACTGTTTTGGCTCTTCAGGACAGTGGTAGAAGATGCTGCTTCTCCTTCTGCTCGCAAGTGCTTTTCTCCTTGTCCCATGGGCTGGGGCTGGTGAGTACAGAGAGATGGCATTTTGAGGAGGACATGCAAGGGCAGAAATGGGCACTGAGTGGGAAATCTGTACGGTACCTGCCTTGTCTTTTTTCATATCTCTACTCTCTACTCATATCTCTCAGCTCAGACTGTGCCTGAAACCAGTGGTGCATTACAGGTACTAGCATAGTGACCTTTGATAGCATTTTAGGCATCCAGAGTCAGGTGTGGTCAGTCATCCCCAGGAAGTGTTTGTTTTTCTCTCTGTTGTGCATAAGCAATGCTTTGAACAGCCCAAGGAAGGAGACTACTTGGCAACATTGGCATCATTGGCATACATCCCTCATCCACCTCTGAACTTAATGGGAAATAGAGGTGTATGTGATATTAATGCTTCTCATCTCTCTTCCAGGAAGGATCATTGGTGGGTCAGAAGCTAAGCCCCACTCTCGGCCCTACATGGCTTATTTATCCATTAGAAATGTTTCACATGAAGGTACATGTGGAGGATTCCTGATTCGCCCAGATGCGGTGCTCTCAGCTGCTCACTGTGTGGCTGGAAAAACATAAGGCCCTTTCTTGCTTGTATCTGGAATTGTTTCATGTCCTGCACAGTCATGAAGAGCCACAGTCCTGGTCTGGGGTGAAAGAGTACTCTGTGACTCTTCAGGCACAGCAGGGCTCTCTGTGAGCCAAGACATCCCCTATGAGTTGCAGGAATTGTCTGCCAGGGGTTATGTAATCCCTGGGGACAGGAACCCTTGGCAGTGGTCTCCAGGTCCATGGTTCCAACCATGGCTTAGAGCTACTTTTGGAGAAGAGTTGCCAGTGTCTCCCATTCCTTGTTTCCCTTTTGTCTTCAGAATGGGACACATCAGTCCTATGTCAGCGAGGGGTAAGAGATGCCATGTGGTTGTGGTCAGTGTAGCTGGAACATGTTGGTGTTTCCTGGCAGGAAAGTGGCTATCATTGTGATTCTGGGAGCCCACAACGTATATAAGGAGCTGAGCTGGCAAGTGTTCCACATTAAACACTGGGTCATCCATCCCAATTACTCAAGAGATATTGATGAAAATTACATCATGCTGCTGAAGGTATGCCACCACACATCCTTGCTGACCAAGGGGTCTCCCCCTGCACGCTTCCCCAACCCCATTAACTTGTTCCCATTCCTTTGCCTGCTCTAACCCCATGTTCTCTCTGCTTGGCAGCTGAACCTAAAGGCCAAAAAGACTAAGGAAGTCTCTCCTATCGACTTGCCCAGTCACAACGAGCAGGTGAAACCAGAAACTACATGCGAAGTGGCTGGCTGGGGCGACACATCAATACCAAGTAAAATGCCTAGTGTGCTGATGAAGGCGGACCTGAAAGTGCAGCGTGGTGAAGTGTGTAAGGCTTCTTTCAATAATGACTATCTGGAACAGTCTATGATCTGTGTTGGTGATGAGGATGGCAACAAAGCATCTTTCAAAGTAAGTGTTGTTTTGGGCTCCAAGCTTGGGGTGAGGTTGGGACTAGACAGTCAGGTTGGTTCTCAGGCTGGGGACGAAGGGGGTTACAATGAATGAGATTCTTTGGGATGACGTGTGGAGGCTCCTCTCAGGAGGTCTGAAGCCAAACTCTCAGCATCGTGTGCCTTTTTACATGCCTGGGGATAGTCTATCCAGCGTAGCCACTGCCCCAGCAGACTGCAGATCTCATGTAAATCCTTCACTATATCCTTCTGACACCCTGGGGTGGCTTGGATATTTCCACACATCTAAAGTAGCACTAGATTCTTCTTTTTGGGGATGTGAAGGCCATTTTTGAGTCTCAGACACAGATTACCTTAGAGGAGTAGGAAGCTACAAGGCTTTCAGAGCTGGGTCTGGAGGGAAATGCTCAAACAAGGATATTCTTCAATGTGGAGGGAGGCAAGAAGGCCAGTTTCTTCCTTGGGGCAGGAGGACCTGTGCTCTGACATGTCTGACCTCTCCCACTCCTTTTACCTCACAGGGTGATTCTGGTGGCCCATTAGTCTGCAATGGAAAGGCTCACGGCATTGTTTCTTATGGACCCAAATATTGCATCTTCCCTGAAGTATTTACCAGAGTCTCCTATTTTGAACCCTGGATACGTCAAGAGCTGAGGAAGTTTGCTCTCCAAGTCCTACCTGACTCACCCTCCTCTGACTAAAATGCTCAGTGCCCCATTTCCACAAGGCATCAAACATCTGCTGATGCTCAGAGGCTTCCAGGGGCTGCTGAAATGGAGTCAGAGATGCTCTCATGGCATATGCACAGGCTTTTGCACTAATGAATATCTCCACGGCAAGGTAAAAATGCAGGTCCCAGGCACACACAGTTTCACATTATTCCCTTCCTCTCACTGCTGCCCAACAGTGCTCCCTCCTGCTCTGCTTTCTGGCCACCAATAAAAGCATGTTCAAACTTGTTTGTGTGTGCGGCCTTCTTGGGAACAGGATGAGATACCTGCACATCCACTTCCAAGTATGGGGTCTTTGGGGACGGTGGGCAGAAGAGTGGGATTGTGTTCCCCAGACACAGATCACTCTTCACATCACACCTCTCGGCTTGCTGAGCTTGCTGCATTTTATCAAAAGGCTAGATAGCATCATCTTTGCATGAGGTGAGGGGCAGCAAGATCTGCACAGGGAAGAAGAGACCATGTTAACCACTTGGAGGGGACAGAAAAAAACATGGTTCCAGACTTGCCCCGCACCCTTGCTGTAGTTATGAAAGCCTATTTTCAAATTTCCCGATTCACAAGCAAGCGCTGTGTTCAACTCCTTTCCCTTTGACAGCCCTCCCTTTTGCCCCAGTTCACAAGTCCTACCCCACAATGTCCCAGAAGGTGCCCACAGACCTGTGAAGACAGGACAGTGTAGACATCAGTGCTATGGATGGGGGGAGGGGCAACCTGGATGCCTAGGATTTCTAAAGGCAAAACAGGGCAACCACAGGTTCAAAACATGGCAGGACCAGTTTCAGTGGGAAGGTGGTGGGGTACAGCAGTGGGTGTCCAAATAAACTGTATTGTAAAGACATCAGCCAGCCTATTCACACCCTTTCTCTCCTTTCCATCCTCTTGCACTTCAGATGAAGCATTTTGTTTGTGCCTGTAAAATGGCTGAGGGATGAAATATGGAGATTTTCTCATATTGGATCATCTGAGCAGGATGTGACTGGGCGAGGAGGTGCCCTTGTATGGGTGGTGACAGGATAGGAAACTTCAAAGATGGCAGTCCTGGGGAAAGCAGTATTGCAGAGAGACAACCCTGACCACTCATGCAAGTGAGAGAGGCATGGAAGAAAAAGGACTTAGTGGATCTGAGCTTCTATTTTACACAAACTCTGCTTCTCCCCTGAACCTTCTCTGTGAAAGAAGCATTTGCCCTAGGAAGACATCAGTTCCGACAGAAAATGGGTCTCAGATGCCCCCTTTATCACTGCAGAGCTGTGGTTAAGCACGCTCTCAGCAACACTGTGTTTCATAAAAGAAAAAGCTAAGATGCTGCTAATATTAAAAAACAGAGTTTCACCAAGCTGCTTAATCTTATCATAGAATCACAGAATTGTTATGGCTGGAAAAGACCTTTAAGATCACCAAGTCCAACCATTATTAAGTCCCACCCTAGATGTCTGCAATACCAGTATCTCCATGGGAGCTGCTTGGCCAGGCTCTTTCCATAGTATCTGAGATCTTGTTTATGTAATCCATGCAGCTGAGGTTCATTCACCTCCACTAGATCAGATACCTACCTTCTGTTGTTGTTTGATTCTCTGCTTTCCTTCCAATAACAATTGACTGGGATTTGCTTTGGTTACTGGAAACGCATTGGGTTACCAATGCGGCATTCAGCTACTGCTCCAGAAAGGGTCAGGTGCTTCATGGTGTCTCTGCCATAACACCAGCACCGTGGCTTCCTCTGCGACTCCCAAGTGGTACTAGTATTCAAGACTGCTGCCAGTCAGTCTGACCTTCTTTTCCTATCCTATTGTGTGACATACATGGGAATGCAATTTTCTTCATTTCTCCTTCTTTCCTTGGGAGCCTGGACTGAGTGAAGCAGCCTTGGTCTGGATTTCTTCTTTAAGTTCATCTTGGAGTCCCTAGGCTTGAAGGGGCTCGAGCCAAAAGGCAATGGTTTATCCATACCTCAGCCTAAGGCCTTGTAGGATCCAATACCTGGGGCCTTGTCCCACTCACAAGCACATGCCCAGAAGAAAACTCTCTTGTATTTATAGCAAGCAAAATTAGAAAGCACCTGTATGATAGTCTGGTTTGAGGTACTACAGTGCATTGACAGCACAGTGTTAGTCAGGATTCCCAGCTCTGAGCTCAGGTGCAGGGACCTCTACGGGAAAAGGAGGTGTTGAGATGTGCCAGTCGTGTTCCTAGATGCACTGAGGTGTGCTGAGAGCCTCTGACACACTAGGTGACCTCGCAGTCTGCTACTCATATTTCTACATCCTTAGCTGCCTAAATACCACTGCAGTCTTTACCTTCTGTCTCAGTGTGGACCTGCAGGTTTGTGTGGAGCTCAAATGCAAAGCCCAAGCAGCAGCACTAGAAACAAGAAAAGCTCCAAATAAGTCTCTAATCTACAGGCCCACCAGTAGAAAGGACATGGTCATGGCGTTCTCAAGGAGGACTAATGTCTTGCAACAGTCTGTTGGAAAGACTTCTAGTCACCTACAGATATAAGGCTCTGTGACCATGTCAAATGCAGCCAATTAACTTTCTATCACTTTAGCTATGGTCCCTTCATGATTCATACTTCCTGGAGGGTCATTTTCACCTCTCCTAGGAAGGCACCAACTCATTCTGTTTTAGACAACACCTGGTTTGTTTAGACAGCATCCAAAATACATGGCTTTAGGGAGAGTTCACACCAAGGATCATTCTTTCAGTCTAACACAGATGACATCAAGTTAAGTCTCCTTTGCTGTTCCAGCAGGTCTTGAACACTCCATCCTAACCTCACAGCAAGATGTGGCACACTCAACAGATTATTATAAACAAACAGCATCCTTGGGCAACTACTCAGTCCACATACCACTTCAAGCACTGTCATGGCTTGAGCCAGACTGGCCACTGAAATGAATGACAGATGCTCTCCCCAACCTCTTCCAGAACAGAGAGGAGGAAGAGAGAGAAAGACAGTTATGAATTTTAAAAAGAACTAAATTATTGTAATGAAAATATTAATAAAATAGAATCATAGAATTGTCTAGGTTGGAAGAGACCCTTGGGATCATCAAGTCCAACCATCTACCCTACTCTACAAAGTTCTCCTCTACACCGTATCCCCCAACACCACATCTAAATGGCTCTTAAACACATCCAGGGATGGTGATTTGTTTACTAGGCCCTTCACCAGCTTCGTTGCCCTCCTCTGAACTCACTCCAGCACCTCGATATCTCTCTTGTATTGAGGTGCCCAAAACTGGACACAATACTCAAGGTGTGGCCTCACCAGTGCTGAGTACAGGGGCACAATCACCTCCCTACTTCTGCTGGCCACGCTATTTCTAATATAAGCCAGGATGCTGTTGGCTTTCTTGGCCAGCTGGGCACACTGCCGGCTCATATTCAGGTGCTTGTCAATTAGAACCCCCAGGTCTCTTTCTGCCAGGCAGCTTTCCAGCCACACTTCCCCAAGCCTGTAGCGCTGCACAGGGTTATTGTGGCCCAAGTGCAGGACCTGGCACTTGCCCTTGTTGAAACTCATACCATTGATGTTGGCCCAATGATCCAATCTATCTAAGTCTCTCTGTAGAGCTTCCCTATCCTCCTGGGAATCAACACTCCTGCTTAACTTGGTGTC
>NW_009649428.1:19566-20481 GCF_000708025.1 Charadrius vociferus | reverse complement strand
AAGCGCGCAGCGAATCTCGCTGCGCCCCCGGCAAGCAGGCAGCCACAGGGCGGCACCCGGGGCGGCACCCAGGGCGGCACCTGGGAGCACTGCAGAAGGGCGGACCCCCTGAGTGGGTGGACTGACGGGGCCAACAGGGCCTGCCAGGTTGCTAGGAAGGGTGCTGCATCTCTACCATCTTGGTCAGGTGAGCCATGGTATCTACCCGGCAGAGAACCATGGCCCCAAAGAACTTTGCATGTACCAGCTCTGACGCTGCCTCACAGACAGAGCTGTTGTGTGAACATGTTGCTACCCAGGCGTCAGGCTGCAGGGTGTGCCCTGCTTTCATGCCAGTGTCAGATGGTGGCAGTGAGCATGGCTGTGGCAGATGTGCCCAGGTAGAGGAGCTCCTGCGCTTAGTGATGGAGCTCAGGGAGGAGGTAAGTAGGTTGAGGGTCATCAGGGAATGCGAGAGGGAGATACATGCCTGGAGTCGCACCCTGTGTCCCATGACAGAAACCCAGCAGGCAGACAAAGCCCCTGCCACGGAGAGCTCCCACTCCTCTCCCCAATCAGCTGAACAGGGAGGATTGGAGGACAGGGGGCAATGGCAACATGTTCCTGCCTGACGCAGCAGGCGCTGCAGGACCATCTGCCCAACAACTCCCACACCTTCCCAAGTCCCACTGCACAATAGATACATTGTCCTGCAGGGGGAATGGAACAACAGTGAGGATGGTAATCCTCCCAGGTTGGAGGACTCGCTGAGGCCTAGTCAGACCACAACCCAAATCAAAACTTCCTCGGTGAAAAAGACGGGTCATTGTTATAGGGGACTCAATTCTGAGGGGGACGGAGGGCCCCATATGTAGATCGGACCCGCTATATATGGAGGTTTGCTGCCTCCCTGGGGCCCGGGTTGGTGACGTTAAG
>NW_009649428.1:0-16954 GCF_000708025.1 Charadrius vociferus | reverse complement strand
TGGGCAGAGAGAAACCTGATGAAATTCAACAAGGGCAAGTGTAGGGTGCTGCATCTGGGGAGGAATAACCCCATGCACCAGTACAGGTTGGGGGCTGACCTCTTGGAGAGCAGCTCTGTGGAGAGGGACCTGGGAGTCCTGGTGGACAACAGGATGACCATGAGCCAGCAATGTGCCCTGGCGGCCAAGAAGGCGAATGGCATCCTGGGGTGCATCAAGAAGAGTGTGGCCAGCAGGTCGAGGGAGGTCATCCTCCCCCTCTACTCTGCCCTGGTGAGACCGCATCTGGAGTACTGTGTCCAGTTCTGGGCTCCCCAGTTCAAGAAGGACAGGGAACTGCTGGAGAGGGTCCAGCAAAGGGCAACGAAGATGATTAGGGGATTGGAACATCTCTCCTATGGAGAAAGGCTTAGGGACTTGGGTCTCTTTAGTCTAGAGAAAAGAAGATCGAGGGGGGATCTTATTAATACTTACAAATACTTAATGGGAGGATGCCAGGGGGATGGGAGCAGTCTTTTTTCAGTGGTGCCCAGTGATAGGACGAGGGGTAATGGGCATAAACTTGAACATAGGAAGTTCCATCTTAACATGAGAAGGAACTTCTTTACTTTGAGGGTAGTGGAGCACTGGAACAGGCTGCCCAGAGAGGTGGTGGAGTCTCCCACTCTGGAGACATTCAAAACCCGCCTGGACGCTGTCCTGTGTAACGTGCTGTAGGTGACCCTGCTCTGGCAGGAGGGTTGGACTAGATGATCTCCAGAGGTCCCTTCCAACCCTAACAATTCTGTGAATTCTGTGAATTCCATACCGGTTCTGCAGGGGTAACTGGGGAGGTGGGAGGGGCAGGAAGGGGATTTGCCTGCTTCGCCTATCCGGGACCTGTTTCCATTCCCCCTCTTCTCTGAGATCCCCCTCTTCTTTGAGACCCCCTTCTATTGCTGGGTGAGAAGTGAGGAGAGGGTCCCCTGGTGTATGTGAGGCCTCAACATGTTCCCTTCCTCTCAGGGAGTGGGTCCACCAGTCAATCTCCCTTTCACATTCCCTGATAGTCCTCAACCTCTCCACTTCTTCCTTCAGTTCAACCAACCAGGCTGAGGAGATCGTTCACCTGTTCACATCTGACACAGGTGTTGTCCCCACTACCCTCCATGGCAAGGGCCAGGCCCCTGCACTCCCTGCAGCCAGAGGCCTGGACACCCACGTGTTTGCGTGGGGCCTCTGTCTGGGTGCCCACAGCCTTCTTAACAATAGCCTTTGACCTAGTTCTAACCATGGTTGGAACGGTCTAACCACCGTCCCACCAAAGAGAATAATTAAATATACACAATATCTGCAAAACAAGATCAAGCTCCCAGGATGACGATCATGTCACCGGCAGGCACTGGGAAAGTCCCAGACTATACTCAGTGATGGACAGGAACTGGATTCTGGACCTGGACACAGGAACACATGGAGCGGGATTAAAGGCAGCCGAACAGGCAGAGTCCTTCTCAGACACTGGCCATTGAAGGAAGCGAGCTGACCCTTTGATCCCTCAGTTTTTATACTGACCATGAGGCATATGGAATACCCTGTTGGTCAGTTTTGGGTCACCTGTCCTGTCCGCTCCTCCCTGCAGGTGGTACGCCTCTACACTTTTCCACTTCCAACCCTCCAACAGGGCACATAACAGAGCTAGCTGACCTTGGCTGTTATAGCAATAAGTACAAGCAAGAGCCTCTCTGCATACCATTCCTTGGCATGAACTATAAACAATCAGGTCTTATCACTCTGGGAGTAGACACTGTTGGCAAAATACGCTATTAATTTCAGAAAGTTCAGTTAGTTAGAAGAGGTTTACTGAAAGGTAGAATTACCAATCAGAAAATTGGTTCTGTTTTACCTCAAACCAGGGCAAGCACTATCCAATTAAACAATACAGTAATCCCTCCAACCTTCTCAGGTACCTTTGCAAAATAAGTCTGAGGCTCTACAAGTGGAATTGAACCATAACAAGGAAGACTATTCAATGTGCGTGGAGGTGTCGCCAAGGTTAAGCCAAATTACACCCCACCTCAAAACCTCTCCAGTAAAGGAAACAAGGTGGGTCATTGTCGCAAGTGACTCCATCCTGAAGGGAGCGGAAGGCTCAATATGCAGACCGGACCTACTTCTCAGGGAAGCCTGCTGCCTCCCTGGGGCCTGGGTTAAAGAAATAAAGAGAAAGCTTCCTTCCCTGGTACGTTGTTCAAATTACTACCCATTACTGTTTTTTCAGACAGACAGCAGTGAACTGGCAACAAGAAACGTGAGGGCGATCAAGAGAGACTCCTGGGCCTTGGGACGACTGGTTAAGAGATCAGGCACAAGTAGCATTCTCTATCATTCCAGCTGCAGGGAAAGACAAGGGTAGAAATGGGAAGAGCCAGCAGATCAATACCCACCTCTGAGCCTGGTGCCAGCAGCAGGACTTTGGGTTTTTTGATCATGGGTCAGTTTACACAACACCATGACTGCTGGCAATGGACAGGGTACACCTGTCTCAAAGGGGGAAAAGGTTCTTGGTGCAGAAATTGAAGGGCTCATTGAAAGGGCTTTACATTAGATTTGAAGGGGAAGGCAATGAAACCAGGCTCTTTAGAGGTAAACCCAGGGATGGCTTGCCAGTATCTGTGGGACGAGATGCTAGTGAGATCCCTTGGTCTGCTGACTCAGTGAAGGTAGGGGATGGAGATTCATGCAGCAGCAGAGATGTGAGGGACACTGATAGGTTAGAAATCTCGGCCATGCCTGGGAATGGTCAGACAGGAATTAGGGCTTCTCCCAGTAAAAAGGTAGCGGAACCAATAGCCCAGCTGCAGTGCTTCTACACTAACTAATGCACGCAGCACAGGCAGCAAACAGGAGAAGCTCAAAGCCATTGCACAGCAGGAAAACGATGATATAGTCACCATCATGGAAACATGGTGGGATGACTCACATGACTGAAGTGCTGCACTGCATGGCTATAAACTCTTCAGAAGGGATAGGCAAGGAAGGAGAGGTGGTGGGGTGGCCCTGTATATTAGGGAGTGTTTTGATTGTCTTGAGCTTAATGATGTGGATGATAGAGTGCCATTACACAGCACGTGCAGGACAACCAGGTGATTGGGCCCAGTCAGCATGAGTTCTTGAAAGGCAGGTCCTGCTCAACAAACCTAATTTCCTTCTATGACAACGTGACCCCCTCAGTGGATGAGGGAAAGGCTGTGGATGCTGTTTACCTGGACTTTAGTAAAGCCTTCAACACTGTTTACCACAGCATTCTCCTGGAGAAATTGGCTGCTCACAGCTTGGAGGGGTTTACTCTTTGCTGGGTAGAAAACTGGCTGGAAGGCCCAGCCCAAAGAATGGTGGTGAATGGAGTTAAATCCAGTTGGCGTCTGGTCATGGGTGCTGTTCCCCAGGGCTCAGTATTGGGGCCAGTTGTCTTTAATATCTTTATCAACGACCTGGACAAGGGAATTGAGTGTACCCTCAGTAAGTCCACAGACAACACCAAGTTAGGTGGGAATGTCGACCTGCTTGAGGGTAGGATGGCCCTACAGAGGGATCTGGACAGGCTGGATCGATGGGCCGAGGCCAATGGTATGAGGTTCAACAAGGCCAAGTGCCGGGTCCTGCACTCGGCTCACACCAACGCCATGCAGCACTACAGGCTTGGGGAGGAGTGGCTTGAAAGCTGCCCGTCAAAAAAGGGTCTGAGGCTGTTGGTTGACAGCCAGCTCAATATGAGTTGGCAGTGTGCCCAGGTGGCCAAGAAGGCCAACAGCACCAACAGCATCATGGTTTGTATCAGAAATAGTGTGGCCAGCAGGAGCAGCGAAGTGATTGTCCCACTGTAGTCAGCAATAGTGAGGCCCCACATCAAATCCTGCGTTCATGTTTGGGCCCCTCACTACAAGAAAGACATTGAGATCCTGCAGCATGTCCAGAGAAGGGCAACCAAGCTGGAGAGCGGTCTACAGCACAAGTCTTATGAGGAGCGGCTGAGGGAACTGGGGTTGTTTAGTCCACGGAAAAGCAGGCTGAGGGGACACCCTATAGCCCTCTACAACTACCCAAAAGGACGTTGTAGAGAGGTGGGTGTTGATCTCTTCTCCCAAGTAAAAGGTAATAGGACAAGAGGAAACAGCTTACAGTTACACCGGGGGGGGTTAGGATGGATATTAGGAAAAGTTTCTTCACAGAAAGGGTTGTCAAGCATTGGAACAGGCTGCCCAGGGAAGGGGGGGAATTACCATCCCTGGAGATATTTAAAAGATGGGCTCACATAGTGCTTAGGGACGTGGTTTAGTGGTGGTTTTGGCAGTGTTAGGTTAATGGTTGGACTTGATGATCTCAAAGGTCCCTTCCAATGTAGATGATTCTATGATTCTACCAGATGAGTCAGACATCTGAGCATTTCATTACAGCCAGGAAGCTTCTTTTCATGGGAGCCCGGTGCACATGACATTGCTCTTTAAAAGACTTGTCTGCAAAAGATCAGAGAAACCATTGAATTCCAGTACCATAGAGGCTTGAAGAGGCCTTAGCGGTCAATTATTACAACCTCATGCTCAATTCAGGATCAACATTCCGTTCAGACCAGGTTGCTCAGGGCTTAGCCCACTCACGTCTTGCAAGCCTCCAAAGATGGAATTCCACGGACAAATTTCTTATTGTCAGAGCAACTGTTTTTTCATTAAATTCACTTAGAACCTCCACTTTTTCAGTCTGTGATGATTGCCTTGTCTTCCCATCATGGACCTCCATAAAGGACCTGTGTTTGTATTCTCAGTAGCCTCTCCATTGGTACTGGAAAGCTGTCGTAAGGTCCCACTAAGCCTTCTGTTCTCCAGGCACAAGAAACTCAGTTCCCCGAATCTCATCAAACACAGTGTGTTCTTCCAGCACCTTGGCTATCTTGGACATCTCCAACAGATGCTCCCAACCTCATGAACATCTTTCTTATACTGGAAGACCCCAAACCGGGTGTGCTATTCCAGATTCTCTCTAACCAGTGCTGAGTAAAAGGGAATAAACACTTCCCTCCATAGCCTGCTGGCTGTGCTCCTCATGATACAGCTCAGTGCACTGTTAGTTTTCAAGCCCAAGAATCACAAACAGAAGTTTTGAGCAGAGATCAGCTTTACTAATACCAGGGTTTTCAAGGAGTGAAGATGAGGAGAAACTCCTCCCCTAGAGGCAAATTAGCTAACATACCCATCTGGGTCCCGCTCCACTGTGCATTTGTTTAAGTTACTGCAGGTCATGACTTCAGTGCTGAACTAAGTTAGAACTACTTGCCTCCTCCTCTTGGGGCATGCTCTTGAGCCCATTCCAGGCTACACTGGTGAGGGAGGAGAAACCTCCAGAAGAAATTACCTTGATAGATGGGGCGTATTTGAATATACTGTTTCAGAAAGGCTTGTGAACACTGTTTGTGCCTCTGATGAAAGGTGAGAATATTAATCATTTGTTGCTGGCTCCTTTTCTATCTTCTTTGCTGTTTTCTCTTTTGTGTGTTCTTCACTGGGTGTAATAATGCAACAACGAGTTATATTCTGTGTTCTATATTTGTCTGACTCTTTCAGTGTCATAGGTACACAGAACTAACTGTCACAGTTATAAATTAAAACCCTAGTGTGAGGAACTCCGTATCTCCATCTTCAATATCTCCATCTTCACTTCACTGGAAAATGAACTGGAAATAGATTTCCTCCATGCTTGTTCATTCCAGTAATGCCTTAATATTGTATGAAAAACATGATCATTGGAGATTCATTCAGCCCCAAGTTAGTGACCTAATTCTGAGCTTAAGTTTTATTCAACACAGGGGAGGAAAGGCTGGTGCCTCTGCACTGTGATTCGGGCAGACCATCTCAGACTTGTGTCTTCATCAAGAGATGAGTGATGCTGCAGATGAGTCAGCCCCTCTCAATTGACACTAGTGGAAGGGGAAACCACCAGCAGATTCTGTTTGCAGGTTGTCTGGAAGTGCAATGAGATGAGGTGAATTCCACTGAAGATATAATTCTGTACCACTAGGCTCCAAGGCAGAAAATATAACAGTTGTACCTGAGTATCAGACCCTCTTCTCGGTCATTTGGAATGGCATTCCAGGCACAATTTTGGATGGACCAGACAGAACTATTTAAAATCTACTAGTAACGACCGTATTTGGGAAGAACTCCAGTTGCAGCTCGCAGCACTCTAGTTTGGTGAAAAGCAAACCCAGAGACAGCTTCAGCCTGACACTGCTGAGCAAATCCTCATGCAGACAGTCTCTGATCTCTCTGCCATCAGCCAAACTCCTGGAAGAACAATCACCAAAAATGGTCAGAAATGTCACCCTTTTCTGCCTGCAATTAATAGCTTTGCACCTTCAGTAGCTGAGATCCTTTCATAGCCCTGATCAGTCATAGTTAAAGTATATAGAGTGCGTGATGCACAGCCCCTAAACATTGTTTCACTATTCCTCAGGGAACTCTGAAATTCCTTTTAAAAAGTAGTTATTTAAATTGCATAAATGTTTATAAAGAAGTAAATTAATATCTCTGTTCTCTTCTGTCTATCTACCATGCTGTGGTACAATGATACACTGCTCTCTATTCCCCTCCTTGCTTTCACTTCTGAAAGGTTTTGTTTTTAGCCCAATGCAGATGCATTTTGCACACAAACAGCCCTGGAGGAAATTAGGTCTCAGCATCTATGTTTTTGGATTCGTGTGTAGAAGTCAAAGTCCATACCACAGTCAGGGAAGATCCACTATGCAATCTGATTGTTTCAAGATGTCTCTGATACCATTTCAGGGGAAAAAAAAAAAAAAAAGGAAAAAAAACAACAAATGAACAACAAAAAAAACCAGAGGAAAAACAAAGCAAAAGTCCTGTTAAACCTTTGATGAACTGCATACATAGATTAATTTATCTTTTTTATCTATTACACCTGCTGTAATATCTCTCATTCTGTTCAGGTACTGATGTGACTTTCCTTGTACACTGAAATATTTTCCCCCTTGTTTTCTCTTTTGTGGGGTTTTGGATTGTTTTGGGTTTGGGGGATTTTTTTGCATTTGGAAACACACCTGTCTCTCTCTGTCTGTCTTTCTCTATTTTTATCATTGCGTTGAATATGTTCTGGCCATATGTAATGTCTTCATTGTTGTTTTGATGCAGTAACGTCTTTACCTTTGTTCCTAGGTAGAGGACACCAAGGCAAATGCATCCACACAATCTCACCAAGGTTCCTGAATTCATCCTTGAGGGTGTTTTTGACAACCCTCACTTCCAAGGTCTCTATATTGCAATATCTTTGTGTGTCTACCTCACTGCTATCCTCAGCAACTCGTTTGTCATTATAGCTATTGTCCACCCACTGCTTCACACCCCTATGTACTTTTTCATCTCCAACCTGGCCATCCTTGACCTGGTAGGTATCTCCTCAGTGCTGCCCAAGATGTTGGAGAACCTGATCCTGGGCAAGAACACCATCTCCTTTGAGGGCTGTGTAACACAGCTCTACACCTTCACTTTCTCAGGCTCAACAGAGCTTATACTGCTAACAGTCATGTCTTATGACCGGTACCTGGCCATCTGCCAGCCCTTTCACTATGTAACCATGATGAGCAGGGGGACTTGCATCACTTTAATGGCTGGTGTCTGGGGAATCGGTATGGTCACTTCCCTCATAAACACCCTTCTTGTGGCACAGCTGGACTTCTGTGGGCCAAATTCAATCCAAAATTTCTTATGTGAGATACCCCTGGTCCTTGCCTTGTCCTGCAGTTCAACCTATCTCAGTGAAATCATGGTTTACATGGCAGACATCATCTTAGACATGGGAAACTTCCTGCTGGTCACCCTCTCCTATTGCTGCATCATCATCACCGTCCTGAAAATCCAGGGCTCTGCAGGGAAGTGGAAAGCCTTCTCCACATGCTCCTCACACCTTGCTATTGTTGGCTTGTTCTACTCCACCATCATCTACACCTATATCGAGCCAACTAGTGCTCCATTCAAAAAGAAAAACAGAACAGCGAGCATTATGTACACTCTGGTGACTCCCACTCTGAACCCTTTGGTCTACAGCCTGCGTAACAAAGTGATCAAAGTGGCATTCTGGAAAATTGTACCATTTCACAAGACAAATTAATACAGGTAGCCACATTCCCATATTTGTCAGCCCTGTTCTGTATGGTCCACACTCATGGGTAGTTGCAGTGTTGCGTCAACCTTTGCAGCTAATAAGGGTGACATTGCTTTCACTGAAGTTCATATGACCGCAACAATGGTAATTCTTAAGGAGAAGTAATGTGAACTGAGGATACCCAGAGCAGGGTGAGGTAAAGTGTAGCCTGGAAGTGTTTGTTGCTCTGAATCCAGTGATCTCTTGAGTCGATCTCTGGTTTTGGTCAGCAGAGACAAATAGGCACTTTAAGGATGGAATTCATCTGAATTTTCCAGAGCCCCCTCTGCTTCTGAAAACTATCCAATATTTATGTTTGTAATGTTTTTAATACAAAATCAGATCTTTGCTTAAGAACATAGAAATCATTAATCAAATCATCGTTTAACATTATGAGAAATGAATCACCATGATTATGTGCTCAGTCTCATGGTACTGGTCATGATTTACCTTCATGCTTCCCTAGATTTACTTTTTTTAAGACACTGAAGAAGAAAACAATAAAAAGAAACAGCCTAAGTAGATAAAAATAATGTGCTAGAAATATATTATTTATAAGATCTTCTTCTACGACTGTTTGTGTGCCCTTCGATTTTTAGGCAGTGTGCAAAATCCTGCGTGTGATTGTCTTCTAAAGGATGTACTGTATCCCTCAGAATACACGCCTGCCCTCATGCGGTGGCAGATATTTGTCCACCTGAGATGCACTTCTAAATCCTCACAGTTAGTGGAACTCCATCTTGTTGAACAAAGTGAAATAAATGCTAATAAAATTACTTAATGCTTTGGGAAAGAAATTTGAGGGGATGTAGGTTCACTTTCAGTAGATTGATGATTACTTCCACGGTTTTATAGGTTTCTTACCCTTTTGTTGCCATAATAGAAGGAAAGAAGGAGGAAAGGAAAGAAGACCTTAGGGAGGGACTTAACCATCTAAACCCAAACATTTAAAAAAATTAAATCTGTTCCTTATTGCCTTTGAATTTTGTTTACAGTTTCAGAGAGTTTATCTTCTAGGGGATATACAACAATTTTGGAGTATTTTGGTGGTTTTACTTATGGATTAAGAATCATCTGGTAAAAGAAAAAATAACTTTACCTGCTGTGAGGAGGGCACTGACCTCACGAAACTTTAGAAACCACCAGTGAAGAGAGATTCCTCTGATCTTATCATGTACACTTTTTTTGGTTCCAATGGGAAAAAAATCCTAGAGACAGACAGATGAAGTAAATTTAGTGCAGAGTCAGCCACTTTAGGGATGGTTAGGAGACACCCAACTAATTTCCTCAGAGCCTGTAGGGTTTGTCCCTACAGCTTGTTCTTACAAATATTTGTAACACATACCCAATCCTAAAGCATATAAGTACACTTTATTTCAAATGGCATGCTGATTTTGATCAGCAGAAGTTCTATTTCTTGCAAGTTAAAAGAATGTTGTATGCCTGTGTTCTCACCCTAAATGTTGAACAGTTTCACAACCCTGTCAGAGCTCCTGACTTGGAACTCTGTCGAAGCCATGCAGAGAAAGACTTTTACAGAGCAATCCCATGCCAGTCATGTTAGGGACCTGTGACAGAACCTACTGTTCATGGAAGGACCCAACTCCCAAAATGTAACCCCAAAACTTCTTTCTGTCCAGTTCCACCTGCTGACCTGCAGCTGATATCCCACCTGCCGACCTGCAGCTGATATCCCACCTGCCGCATCTTTTACACTACATTGTCCAATCTTTTCCTCCACAGATGCACTGGTCCCTCCACTCCCTGGGACAACCTCTCCTGGTTCTGCCTCATCGCTTCTTCCCACTTTGTCTTTTCTTTGCACAAAGCTCTTTTCTCCAGGGAATCCATGATGCCGAAGGAAAGGTCTTACCAGCCTCTCTCCAGTTCAATGAGAATAGTTGATTTAGCTCACTAACTCTAATGCTGCCTGGGATTCTTCTCAGATACTTTTTGGGGAATAACTTAGTTATGTAAAAATAAGCATCAATATTGTAAATGTAATAATATTTTTATAAGCCCAGTAGGACTCCAAGGGAGTCTGCTCTAGACTGGGGATTCCCTGGGGAGTGCGTGGCAGAAGGAATTCTGAAGCATTAGTAGTCAGTGAAAGGTCCGTGATGACAGGTGAGGTGAGATCAGGGACGAGGAAACGGAAGACATCATGTAATGCCCAATTTACTACCACTTCTGAATGGATGCCTAAAATTTGTTTTCTCCCATGCAAAAGCAGAGGCAGCTGTTGGAGGCCTGGGGACCCAGAAAACACCTCACCCCAAGCTTTAGGGACCATCATAGACGTGATCTAGGGCCCAGCCCAGCGACTTCAAGCGGCAGCTGCAGTGGCTCCTGCCAGGGTTCCCCAGAGCAGTTGGGCCCGTCCAAGCACATTCACATGTGCACCCCAGGCATGACTACACCTTCAGGCTGGCCACACAGATTAATGTGGAGAGAAACACTCTGCAAATGCTGATGGCACCAACAGCCTCATCCGGTTCACCTCAGGCTGATCTGAATGAGGGTCAGTCAGTGGCGCATACAGACATCTGTAAGCATACATACATGTACACATACAATACTGATCTCCCAGTTACTGCCCAAGACACTCATGGTATGCAGCGCCTGACCTTGGATCACGGGGTATAGGTACACACAAGTGTACCTATGAGCCCTGAGGTCCAGCACGACTACGACACCTGGTACATAACCTCCTGCCTCACCCACACCTACCTAACACCCTCACACAAACACAAACAACCCCACACGGGCACGCTGTGAATCTCCCCACAGCTGGGCTGAGGTACTCACTCTATCCAGTAACTGACCCGGAATCCACACCAACAGTTACCCAGTTCCCTTGAATGCACACCAGGCACAGGAGTCCCCCAGTAACACTAAGACACTCAGCCTTAGACACTCTGTTGACCCAAAAGCCACCATGGATCCCAGGTCTCCCCATTGCAACCATCTGTGTAGGCAAGACCCTGCGGCCCCCAGCCCAACTCCAGCTGCTGGGACACAGACCCACTTGCACATGCACACGCATGCACAAACACGTATGTGTGAAGTATCTCCCAGTAACCAGCCTTAGATACTCAGCCTACAGAGCAGCCGGCCCTTGGATCCTCCCATCTCCGCTATCTCTCCCACGCAGCCACACACACGCAAACGGGTCTCTCAGGTGATGTCCAGACCTCATGGTCTCTGCAGTGTGTGACTTAGTCCTGCTGGTCCCTTCAGTACCCAGCTCTTGTGTCTTTCTTGGGAGAAGCCCTAGATTGTAGGAAAAGTGGCACAAGTCCAAAATTAGGGGAAAAGAACTTTCCATCAGTATATTCTCCTCTTTGTGCCCTGTAGGAATGAGCACGCCTCAGGTTTCACACTGACGTTGTGTCTCCTTGGTTACACACCCAGGCAGAAAACACACAAACCTTATCAACATGAACCTTAATCTCCCACTTTGCATACAAACACCAATGGAGTGTGAAAATGCTGAAAGGAAGAGGCTGACATTCTTCATGAATAGTAAATATGTCTGAGGTAAGGACGGTGGCTCTCTGAATGAGCCTTGCAGTCTAGAGCTGGGGGAAGGATGGGCAGAAGCAAGTCTTGTGCAATATGTATCTGTGGCCTGTCGTTTCCCACAGTGCTGCAACATGTATTTGTGGTCTGTCAGTTCCCACAGTGCTGTGACAGAAGCGCGGTTCCTTCTCTTCTCACAGGTTTGGGACTTAGAGAACTCACTCTCAAAATCATTACAGAAATGGAATTTCATGAGAAGACAAGATGAGACTGTGGTGTTCTGGGAAAGCACATGGCTAGACAAGTGCACCAACGAGCCGCCTGTTTATACACTACCAGCCGCTTTTATCCCCTCATTTCCCCTTTCTCACCCGTGTTACTCCTGGGAGGCCACCTGGCTGAGCTTTCACATTTTAAAGGGAATTAGAGACAAATACATTTGTCCTAATTCTCTTGCTTCTGTGATTTCCTTCAGTGAAGGCATCACTGTGGCTCCGTGACTCTGAAGTTTGAATTCAATGTTTTGGTGAGGGGCTTGTTTTGGGCAAGACACAAATGTATGCCCTCTGCCTTAGTAGGGGAGTCAGATCCCTCGCAGTCCCTGGAAAGGCAGAGGCCTGGACAATTTACAAGTGTGCAGAAACCCATAGGTTTCTATGATTAACAGCACTGCGCTGCAGCCTGGAGAGTGCAAAAAGGTACGTGAAAAGCCAGGAAGGGTACTTGCTCAAGAGCAGCAGGACCCAGAGTCCCATTTGAAGCTCTGTCTTCACAGAATCACAGAATGGTCAGGGCTGGAAGGGACCTCAGGAAATCATCTAGTCCAACCCCCCTGCCCGAACAGGGTCACCTACAGCAAGTTGCACAGGACGGCGTCCAGGCAGGTTTTGAATGTCTCCAGAGTGGGCAACTCCACAACCTCTCTGGGCAGCCTGTGCCAGTGTTCTGCCACCCTCAAAGTAAAGAAGTTCTTCCTCGTGTTAAGATGGAACTTCCTATATTCAAGTTTGTGCCTGTTACCTCTTGTCTTGTCCTAGGTCTTCTCAGTCTCTCACCTCCACTTTCTACCAAAGCTTCTCACAGCTCCACCACTCACAGGCGTTAGGAGTGAAACTTCCCCTTCTGATTACAGCCAGGGGAGGAAGTCTCTGCCTCTGCTGTGGATCAGCTGCGCTCCCTCAACTCTTTAAAGGTGTCCTGTCCTCAGGCAGTACTTCGAATGACCACTTGCCTTTCAATTCACTTGCAGCGGTGGAAGGATGTGCCTGGATTCACCCCGCTGAGATTCAGTCTTTTAAGAGCTATCTGCAACTGGTACACACTGCTCCACTCATGGCAAGGGACAGACAATGTGTCTTCATTTTCATGAAAGTAAACCTGCAGTTCATGCCCAGGTTCTGGTCTGTGAAGCACACACAAAGCATGGGTGCATGCTCAGCTTCCATCATCAATACCTTCAAGCTGAGATTTCCCTTTGAATCTTGCAGCAGTCAGTTCCAGGGGTGCCGTCAGTTTGTTGATGTGAATGGGACGGCTCAGGTTTGTGTCTTTCTACTTCACAGTCCTCTGTGATTGCCTGAGTGGGTCTTGAGGCCTCAATCACCTCCCATATCCCTCCTGACAAATCCCAAGAGAGGCAGTACACGTTCCCAGTGCTCACCTTTAAAAACATTGCCCTGGTGAGCCACAACACACGCAGGAACATTCTCACTCTTCCGCTCTTTCCAACAGAACAATACATGGGCGCACAGGACAATATTTCTGTAACGGCACCACCATGCGGGGCCCAGACATGCCCCAGCCCACGTGCTCAGGAGTGTGGTTGCACAGGCCCATTCAAGAGGCCATGAGCCTTGCAGCATATCTTCTCTCTGGGGAAGACACAGTCTCTTCACAGTTGTTTGAGTTACCAGCTGGGAGAGGAATTGTTGAGAACATCAGCACTTTGCTGGAAACATCAGAATACTGAAGAGGGCTGTGGGGTTACTCAAGTGTTTATTAACATTCCGTGCTGCAGGTTGGTGTTGTCTGAAATGTCTCCTCAGTTTGGGTCTGTGCTCCTCCAATAACACAGTCTCACACATCACAGAAACCAACGTGGTTTGCTGTTTTCTGCTTTATCTCTTGGTGGGACAGAAATTGTGTGGTTAAGCTTCCAGGAAGCAGATTGACTCAGATTAGATATCGTGCTGGCAAGAATGAAAAGGTGAAAGGTGAAAGACAGCAAACAGAAGAAGCAGACGTCTTCTAGAAAGTCTGGAAAAATCATGGAGCAAGTTCTGCCATAATGTACATTAGGGTATATGGAGTAGAGGAAGGGGATTGGAACGGTCAGCATGCATTTACCAAGGGTAAAACAGGCCTGATCTATGTGCTTGCCTTCTCTAATTACAGCATTATGAATGGGGGGAAACAGTGATTGTCATTTACCTTGACTTCAGCAAGGCTTTTGACATTGTCTCCCAAGATATTCTTCTATCTAGGTGTCCTGGTTTGAGCAACACAGGATTAGTTTATCTTTCAGTAGTTTTACTTTTCAGTAATGTTTCTTCTAATACTTGGGAAAACCGTATTTTTAGAAGACGCTAGTGATTGAATTTGTGAAAATATTTACTTTACAGCCAGTTATGATATGGGGGGTTTCAAGGTCTCAGTGTTTTTGAGCTCGCCAGGTGCGGGGATCAGGAGGAGCGAGACCCAGGCACTTGACCCAAGCTGTCCACCAAGATTATTTCATACCATGAAAATCACATTCAATATAAATTAGAAAGTTTGCTGAGGAGTTTTTTCTCTTCCATGACACCTGTGATCCTGAAGAGTTCTTGCCCTGGCACCGGACCTATAAAGCCTTCTTCCTGAAGCTGTAGTGCTCAGTGTCTGACATTTGCTATCCACTGCTGGGAGCACACACCTTCCTACCAATGTAATTTGATGAGTGTAATTCCTGTATATTTTATATACAATATTTTTTATATATGATCTTGTATATTTTATAATTTATATATCTGTATCAGAAATAGTGTGGCCAGCAGGACTATTATCCCTTTGTATCTTCAGTTTTGGGCCCCTCACTACAAGAAAGACATTAAGGTGTTAGAGTGTGTCGAAAGAAGAGCAGCAAAGCTGGTGAAGAATCTAGAGAACAAGTCCTGTGAGGAGCGGCTGAGGGAATTGTGGTTATTTAGTTTGGAGAAAAGGAGGGTAACAGGAGACCTTATCGATGTCCACAACCACCTGAAAAGAGGTTGTAATGTGGTGGGTATTGGTCTCTTCTCTCAAGTAACAGGTGAAAGGACAAAAGGAAACAGCCTCAAGTTGCACCAGGGGAGATTTAGATTAGGTATTTGGAAAAAGCATTGGAACAGGCTGCCCTGGGAAGTGGCTGAGTCACCATCCCTGGAGGCATTTAAAAGACATGTAGAGGCAGCACTTAGGGACATGGTTTAGTGGAGGACTTGGCAGTGTTTGATTAATGGTTGGACTTGATGATCTTAAGGGTCTTTTCCAACTTAAATGATTCTATGATTCTGAGCTTTGATGGAAAATCAGGGTATCTTTCACTAGTGATAAGAACACTAGTGCTTAAGGTTATGAGTCTATGTCGGGTCCTGGGTGTTAGCTACTCTGAGAGGTTATTTCTGATATCCAAGGGAAAATCTGATGGCAGTCAGCCCCTCTGATAAGAACCAGGACGTCTGCCTGGCCCAACAGCTTTCACTGTTGCCTATCAAGGGACATGGAAGAAAAGAAAAAAAAAAAAAAAAAAAAAAAAAAAAAAAAGAAACCTCCTGCCAAGGAGGCTCTCACCAAGGATTTCCAATAAGATATGCACTCGGCTGGAGATACCCCACTCCTCTCACCACTGTGTGAGTACTGGGCACTCTGAGTACTCTGAACAAGTTCCAATCCCTCCTACCTTATTAGGCGATGATGACAAAAACCAGAGACTGTGACATGAACTCCTCACCAAACTAAAGATTGGGGTTTTTTTAAGAAAAAAAGCAGCAAATGACACAAATTGAAAGCAGGCTGAGGTTTCCTGTTTCAGCTTCGAAATTCATATATATAGATTGCCATTCCATACCTGTCTCCTGTCTGTCCACAACAACTGTTTTGGCTCTTCAGGACAGTGGTAGAAGATGCTGCTTCTCCTTCTGCTCGCAAGTGCTTTTCTCCTTGTCCCATGGGCTGGGGCTGGTGAGTACAGAGAGATGGCATTTTGAGGAGGACATGCAAGGGCAGAAATGGGCACTGAGTGGGAAATCTGTACGGTACCTGCCTTGTCTTTTTTCATATCTCTACTCTCTACTCATATCTCTCAGCTCAGACTGTGCCTGAAACCAGTGGTGCATTACAGGTACTAGCATAGTGACCTTTGATAGCATTTTAGGCATCCAGAGTCAGGTGTGGTCAGTCATCCCCAGGAAGTGTTTGTTTTTCTCTCTGTTGTGCATAAGCAATGCTTTGAACAGCCCAAGGAAGGAGACTACTTGGCAACATTGGCATCATTGGCATACATCCCTCATCCACCTCTGAACTTAATGGGAAATAGAGGTGTATGTGATATTAATGCTTCTCATCTCTCTTCCAGGAAGGATCATTGGTGGGTCAGAAGCTAAGCCCCACTCTCGGCCCTACATGGCTTATTTATCCATTACAAATGGTTCACATGAAAGTACATGTGGAGGATTCCTGATTCGCCAAGATGCGGTGCTCTCAGCTGCTCACTGTGTGGCTGGAAAAACGTAAGGCCCTGTCTTTCATGTATGTGGGTTTTTTTGAAGTCCCGCAGAGTCATGAAGAGCCACAGTCCTGGTCTGGGGTGAAAGAGTACTCTGTGACTCTTCAGGCACAGCAGGGCTCTCTGTGAGCCAAGACATCCCCTATGAGTTGCAGGAATTGTCTGCCAGGGGTTATGTAATCCCTGGGGACAGGAACCCTTGGCAGTGGTCTCCAGGTCCATGGTTCCAACCATGGCTCAGAGCTACTTTTGGAGAACAGTTGCCAGTGTCTCCCATTCCCCGCTACCCTTTTGTTTTCAGGATAGGATACCTCAGTCCCACGTCAGCATGGAGTGAGGGACCCTCAGTTGAATTGTATAAGTAACCCAGGTGACCAAGGGCAACTTACTGAAAACTAATGTCCGGGGAGGCATAGCACACCACCACCTCCCTCAAAGCACCTGACATGGGGGCCATGTGGCTGTGGTTAGTTCAGTTGGAACATGTTGGTGTTTCCTGGCAGG
>NW_009649427.1:0-643 GCF_000708025.1 Charadrius vociferus | reverse complement strand
CCCCTCCCAAGATCTTGCCCACCCCCAAGCGACTGGTGGTGGTGGTGGGGGGGGTGTTGAATGTTGGAGAGACAGCCTTGATGCTGTGCGTGCAGTGCTCAGGAACGGCCAAAACTCTGGTGTGTTATCCACACCTCTCTAGCTCCCAACGCAATGCACAGCACTATGAGGGCTGCTCGGGGAAAATTAAACTTCCCCTCAGCCAGCCCCAATACACAGGGAAAAAAGACAAACAGCAGAATCACAGCCCTGGACTGCAGGACAGCAGATTCCACATGGTTCAGCATCTGCTTGGCAGGATCCTGAAGAGCCAAGACCCATGAAGCCCTCCTGTATAGTCAGGGTCAGCCTTTAGCTGTTGTTATCTCAGATGCCTTGGGGTAGATGAAGCACCAGTAAGCTGCTTGAAAATGTGACCCAGGACCTATGGGAAGCCTTCTGGAGCTTCCGCTGGTCACCAGGAAAAGTATCTCCAGACACCGCAGTTGAGATGACTTCCTCCTCTCAAAACATGTCTCTAACAAAATGGGATCTCCTTTGTGCCGTGTACAAACACCGGTCCTTTCTTCCAAAGCTGGTCTCAGGAGCAGGCTGGAGTAATTACATCCCCCAAAGAACTGTTGCTTTGGGTTCCAGACAGCTG
>NW_009649426.1:0-608 GCF_000708025.1 Charadrius vociferus | reverse complement strand
TGTGATGCGTGTGAGACCTGTGCAAGGGGTGACACGAGTGTGAAGCGACACGTGCACGAGGCATGACACGCGTGTGATGCGTGTGCGAGACGTGATACATCTGTGGTGTGTGTGATGCGTGTGCGGGGTGTGATGCGTGTGCGAGGCGTGATGGGTGTGATGGGTGAGCGCGGTAGGGCGCCGCGTAGGGTAGGAGTGAAGATCTAGGTGACATGTTCGCGAGGTGTGATGCATCTGTGATGCGTGTGCGAGGCGTGACGTGTGTGAGGTGACACACGTGTGAGCTATGACACGTGTGAGGCATCACGTGTGCAGGCATGACGCCTCTGTGATGCGTGAGCAATGCGTGTGCGAGGCGTGACACGCGTGTGATGCATCTGTGAGGCTTGACGCGTGTGTTGTGACACATGTGCAAGGAACGGTGTCCGTGCAAGGCACGTGCGACACGTGTGTGAGGAGTGACAAGCTTGAGGTGACACGTGTGTGAGTCATGACACGTGTGTGATGCGTGTGTGAGACGTGATGCATCTGTGGTGTGTGTGTGATGCGTGTGCGAGGTGTTACACGTGTGCGAGGCGTGATGGGTGTGATGGGTGTGCGAGGTGTGA
>NW_009649425.1:520-762 GCF_000708025.1 Charadrius vociferus | reverse complement strand
ATCCCCCCTGACCATCCCCCGTCCCCCCAAATAAACAAGACCACCCTCTGCTGCCGCCATGTTTCTTTGGGAGGGGCCATGCTCGTTGGGGTGGTGGTCTCCCAATGCTAATGAAGCTCATTGGGGTGGTGGTGTCCCATGGAGGAGGTGGAGCCACGGTCAAAACAGGGTTTTATTGTCATCAAGGGGATTGGGGACCAGATATGGGCCGGGGGGGGGGAAGTGAACCCTCCCGGTGGTGG
>NW_009649425.1:0-351 GCF_000708025.1 Charadrius vociferus | reverse complement strand
CCGCAGGGCTGAGGTCTCGCAGATGAACTGTCGGGAATGGCCAACGGCCAGTGGGGATGGTCCAAGGGTGGCCAGGGGTGGTTGGGGATGGTCAAGGGTGGTTTGGGATGGTCCAGGAGTGGCAAAGGGTGGTTTGGGATGGTCCAGGAGTGGCCGAGGGCGGTTGGGGATGGTCAAGGGATGGCAGAGAGTGGCCGGGGACAGTCAGGAGTGCTGGGGACGACCAGTAGTGGTCATGAATGGTCAGAAATGGCCAAGAGTGGTCAGGGCACCAAGAGGACCACCACACCTGCTCCGAAACCAGCCAAACCCAGCATCCCCAGCCCCACCACCTTCCTCACCCACCTTCAG
>NW_009649424.1:0-1389 GCF_000708025.1 Charadrius vociferus | reverse complement strand
AACCTTGTGATGGCCCCGTGAGGTGACCCCAATCCCATAGTGGTCTCTATGAGGTGAACCCCCCCCAACCCCGTGGTGGTCTCCGTTGGGTGACCTCAACCTTGTGGTGGCCCCGTGAGGTGACTCCAACCCCGACGTGGCCCCGTTGAGTCACCCCCAACCCTGTGGTGGCCCCATGAAGTGACACCCTTCCCCCAAGCTCGTAGAGGTCCAATGAGGTGATCCCAAGCCCATGGTGACCCTTGTTGGGTGACCTCAATCTTGTGGTGGCCCCGTGAGGTGACCCCCAACCCCATGGTGGCCCCTGTTGGGTGACCCCAACCCTGTGGTGTCCCCATTTGGTCACTCTAACTCTGTGGTGGTCCCCCGTTAAGTGACCCGCAACCCCATAGTGGCCCTCTTTGGATGACCCCAACCTTCTGGTGGCCCCATTGGGTGACCACAGCCTTGTGGTGTCCTCTGTTAAGTGACCCCCAACCCCCTGGTGGCCTCTGTTGGGTCACATCAATCTTCTGGTGGTCCACCAAGGTGACCCCCAACCCTATGGTGGTCCTCACTGGATGACTCCAACCCCGTAGTCGCCCCACGAGGTGACCCCCAACCCCCTGAGATGTCCCCTACGGGTTTCCTATGGCCCTGCAGGGTGTCCCCATCCCCACGTGTCCCCCCCGGAGGTGTCCCCACGGTGTCCCCACTCACTCATGCCGTTCTTGAGGGGGGAGAGGACCTCCATGCCCTCACGGGCCACGTGCAGCGCGTTGGTGTCGATGTAGTAGACCTTCCCTCCCTTCTTGTCCTTGTCACCGTCCAGCTCCAGGGCCACCTCCTCAGGGGACAGCAGAACCACCGTGGTGGGGAAGGCCGCCTGCCACCGCCCCGTCACCACCACCGTGGGGACACGGGGACACGGGGGGGGACGGGGAACCGACATGGCGTGGGGGTTGGGGACGTTGGGTTGTGGGTGGTGGCCATGGGAATGTCATCGTGGTGGGGACGTTGGCCTATGGGTGGTGGCCTTGGGGACGATATGGCCATGGGGATGTCACCATGATAGTGACATTGTTCTACGGGTGGTGGCCTTGGGGACAACATGGCCATGGGGATGTCACCACGATAGAGAGGTTGACCTAAGGGTGACAGGCATGGGGACAGAGGGACACCATGACCATGGAGGTGCCACCATGATGAGGATGGTGGCCTTGGGGGACACGGGGATGGCATGGCCGCGTCACCACGATGAGGACATTGTCCTGCAGGTGGTGGCCTTGGGGACAGCGTGGCCATGGGGGTGTCACCATGATGGGGACATTGGCCTTGGGGACATGGGGATGGCATGGCCGTGTCACCACAATGGGGGACACCATCCTGCAGGAGATGGCTTTGGGGACA
>NW_009649423.1:0-522 GCF_000708025.1 Charadrius vociferus | reverse complement strand
TATCTTCTCTGCATCCCTGTCTCCGGGATGCGATCCCCGCATCCCCATCTCCCAGCGTGCGAATGAGGTGACTGAAGTGCCCACAGGTAACAGGCATGATGGCCAGCAGATCCCAAAGCCATGCCTGTACCCCATCCACTTGGTCTCAGCCAGGTTGTGGCCACAACAAAAAATATCCCAGCCTCAAGCACAGGGAAAATCCACAGCAAACGTACCCTTTTCCTATCTTTTCCCTGGGTGCAACTCTGCCCCCAATTCACGAGCATCACCCCTAAAGGACTGTCAGGTGAAATGCTCTAACCCGGATCCTCAGATCCCTTTTACTAGGCCTATTTCCCATTATCTTAGTTTCCAGTGGGACTCTGTCTTCCTAGAACCCTTTCACTCCGCCCACTGGCGCACCTTCTCCTCACGGAGAAGCACATCCCACGTGGCGCCCCTTTGCTGGTCCCTCTCCTCACGGAAAAGCTGTTAGTCACGCAGATCCCGCTCACGTGGCACCTCTTTACCGGTCCCTAACCG
>NW_009649422.1:273-525 GCF_000708025.1 Charadrius vociferus | reverse complement strand
TTTGGGGTGAAACCAGCAGATTTTGGGCCCCCCAGCAGGATTTGGGGGTGAAAAGAGCAGATTTTGGGGCACCCAGCAGGATTTGGGGGTGAAACCAGCAGATTTTGGGGCCCCCAGCAGGATTTTGGGGTGAAACCAGCAGATTTTGGGGCTCCCAGCAGGATTTTGGGGTGAAACCAGCACATTTTGGGGCCCCCAGCAGGATTCTGACATGAAACTAGCAGATTTTGGGGCCCCCAGCAGGATTTTGGG
>NW_009649422.1:0-253 GCF_000708025.1 Charadrius vociferus | reverse complement strand
TTTGGGGGGCAAACCAGCAGATATTGGGACACCTAGCAGGATTTTGGGGTGAAACTAGCAGATTTTGGGGCCCCCAGCGGGATTTTGGGGTGAATTCAGCAGGTTTTGGGGGCGCTACGGGGGGACCGCCCCCCCCCTGCCCAGGTCACCCTTCGCCCGGGGCCGCTGGGGAGAGACGAGAGAGAGTGAGGGGGACGTTGGGGACATTTGGGGACACTGATGTGACGGGGGGGGACACCCAGGGTGACACTGG
>NW_009649421.1:0-959 GCF_000708025.1 Charadrius vociferus | reverse complement strand
ACCTGCTCCGGCGTGGGGTCCTCCACGGGCTGCAAGGTGGATATCTGCTCTACTGTGGTCCTCCATGGGCTGCAGGGGGATCACCTGCCTCACAATAGTCTTCACCACAGGCTGCAAGGCAATCTCTGCTAAGTGCCTGGAGCACCTCCTTCCCCTCCTTCTTTACTGACCTTGGTGTCTGCAGGGTTGTTTCTCTCACATTTTCTCACTCCTCTCTCTCCCAGCTGCTGTTGTGCAGCATATTTTATCCTTCTACAAGCACAGCTCACCAAGCATGAGTATCATGACACCCACAAAGCCCTTCTGGAGCTCGGCTGTACCCAGGAAGCTCTATGATTAGCTGAGGAAAGGGGAGACGGGGTGGGGCTTACTCCTCCCAGCTGCTCTTTCTCTTGGTCACGTGTAGTTACCGTGAGTTGGGTTTCTGTGCTGCACTTCCTATATCATCGAGAATGTGAGGTGGTGGATGCAGCGTCCAGTTTGGTCGGCGGCAGTGGCAACTTTTACCTCCAAATTGCGTTTTCAGGTGGCATGGAAGACGCAACGGGTGAGTCACTGGGGAGAGGGTGTGCTGCTGCTCGGATCTCTCTCCGCTGCGGTTGGGCCACCGTGTGCGGCCTCTCTCTCGTCCCTCATTCCTGTCTCATAAGGATTCCCGACGGTGGTGAAGGTCGCGCTGGGCTGGACCGCCTCTGGAGCATGAGCGTCCTAGACTGTCACAGCAGCGCGGAGGGGGGCGGGAAGCACCCGGAAGCGTCAGGATGGTGGTGGTGGTGTACGGTACCCGGGCTGCATCAATTCGTCCCCGCGCTCTAGACTGGGAGTGGCGCCTTGGGACACGCTCCCCAGTGGGAACTGCAGGAGAGACCTTCCGCCGTGCCGCGGAGTAGGCGGGGACTGGACAGGAATAGGGAGAATAACAATAGCACGCGGCAGTCTTCTGCAAGTCCCCTGGAATC
>NW_009649420.1:0-549 GCF_000708025.1 Charadrius vociferus | reverse complement strand
CCCAAGGGGGGTGGTATGTCCCCAAGGTGTGGACAGTGTCCCCAAGAGGGGAGGAGGTGTCCCCAAGAGGGGAGGAGGTGTCCCCAAGGGAGTGGTGGTGGTGGTGTCCCCAAGGTGGGGCTGGGGATGTCCCCAAGGTGGGTGGTGATGTCCCCAGAGTGGGTGGTGGTGTCCCCGAAGGGGGAGAGGATGTCCCCCCCGAAGGTGGGTGGGAGTGTCCCCGAAGGGAGAGAGGATGTCCCCAAGGTGGAAGAGGATGTCCCCAAGGTGGGGATGGCGTCCCCAAGAGGGGAGGAGGTGTCCCCAAGGGAGCGGTGGTGATGTCCCCAAGGGAGCGGTGGTGATGTCCCCAAAGGGGGAGAGGGATGTCCCCAAGGTGGGTGGTGGTGTCCCCAAAGGGGGGGAGGATGTCCCCAAGGCGGAGGGGTGTCCCCAAGGGTAGGGGGGGATGTCCCCAAAGCGTGGAGAGTGTCTCCAGGGGGAATGTGTGTGTGTGGAGGGGATGTCCCCAAGATGCAGAGCAGAGACCTTTCCAGAGGTGACACCACA
>NW_009649419.1:0-1182 GCF_000708025.1 Charadrius vociferus | reverse complement strand
TGCCCACCATGGGGAGGTGGCCATGATAGGAGGGAAGCTTATGGTGCCCACCATGGGGAGGTGCCCACCATGGGGAGGTGGTCATGGTGCCCGTGATGGGAGGGAAGCCTATGGTGCCCATGGTGAGGTGGTGTCCATGATGGGGTGAAGCTCATGGGGAGGTGCCCATGATGGGGAGATGGTCATGATGGGGAGATGCCTGCAGTGGGGTGGGGAAGATCACGGTGCCCATGATGGGGAGGTGCCCGTGGCGCCCATACTGGGAATTCTGGTGCTCATGGTACCCACGCTGGGGGGAACGTTTGTGGTGCCCACGCTGGGGAGGTGGTGCCCACCATGGGGAGATGCTCGTGGTGGGGCAGTTGCTTGTGGTCCCCATGAGAGAGGAAGGTACTTGTGGTGGCCCCGGTGGGGAGATGCCCACGGGTTCCATGCCGTGGACGCTCGGGGCAGGTGAGGATGGAGAGGGGGCGGTTCCCGCAGCAACCGCTGCTCCACAAAATTTGGGACTTTGGGGGAGTTTTTCCTTCTTGAGCCACCATCCGGAGGCGACGGAGCAGACCTTTTCCCCCCGGGCAGATCTTGACCTACCTGGACGGGGTGGTGAAGGTGGAAGAGACGGAGTTGAAGCCCCGCGTGGGTTTCCTGTACCCCGTCCTCACCCACAACATCTCGGTGTTCATCAACGCCACGCGGGAGCGCGACTCGGGCCAGTACATGTGCACCGTCAACGTGGTGGACGACGCCACCAGCACGGGCAAGAACGTTGGCGTCATCAACCTCACCGTCTTGGGTAAGGCTCCCCCCGGTCACCCCTTTTCCCCTTCCATACCGCCCCGCCGCGATGTCCCCGGGGGACTGACGTGGGGTACCCGCAGTGCCGCCGGCCGTCCCCAGCTGCCACCTTCACGGCCACCCCGCCGTGGGAGCCAACGTGACGTTGAGTTGCGCCTCTGCCAAGGGGAAGCCATCGCCCACCTACCACTGGCAACGCACCGCCCCCCCCCCGCAGTTCTTCTTCCCCCCGGTCCAGGGTAAGCTTCGCTTTTGGGGGATGCCCTCTCCTGCCGGAGGAGGTGGAGGAACCGGGGAGGAGGAGGGGGGTGGTGGCACCTAAATTTCTCCACCCGTAGACCCGACCAAGGGAACCCTCAAGCTGACCAACCTCAGCCTGGACATGTC
>NW_009649418.1:386-587 GCF_000708025.1 Charadrius vociferus | reverse complement strand
GACAGAATGGAAATAATGTAAAAAAGAGATAACTGCAAAGATCTCAGACAGCATGGACTCATGGCTGGAGCGGGAGGCTGGTACAAGTCAGTCTAGGAGGTCAAACGCACAATTAGGAGACTGATATGAAAGGAATCTGTGGGACGGAGCACAAAGCTTGCCCAAAGAATAACAAGGTGGCCTCTTCAAGACGAGAAAAGA
>NW_009649418.1:0-302 GCF_000708025.1 Charadrius vociferus | reverse complement strand
TGTCATGAATATGTAAAGCCTACATTGTAATAAATAGGGTCTAGCTAGAAGCTGTGGTATGCACGCTGGGTGGAGTGATCCTCCGTGCATCCAGCACTGCAATAAAGAGAATGCCTGCTCCTTAATACTACATTGGTGTTAAGGAGTCCATTCCTGATTTCGGTGACATTCTCATGAAATAAAGAAAAACCCTCTGGTAATTGAAAATGAAAAAGTAAGCAGATATAGGCATAAAACCTAATGCTAGAGGGAGTGACACATAAAGATGAGGTGTCATGTGTGTCCTGGTTTGAGGTAAAACA
>NW_009649417.1:0-482 GCF_000708025.1 Charadrius vociferus | reverse complement strand
TTACTCTTAGTCCAGCACTGACCTTTCTGTACCTTAAGCTCTCCCATGCTGTCCCATTATGAGTATTTATGATTTTTCTATAAGGGATGTCTCACTTATGATTAAAGCTGCTAGCAAATAGCATCGTTCTCATCCCCAACTGCCAAAAAGAAAAAAAAAAAAAGGAAACTAAAAAGAGATCATTTAGTTGGCCACTTATCCTCAGAGCATCTCTGTCCTCTCCCATAACACAGCAAGTAAGACTAGAGGGTCTCTCCTCCAGTCCTTGGGAAACATTATCTGGAATCTCTCCCTTTTTTTCTTCTCTTTATAGCACCTCTGAAAAATTGTGTCCAGCTGCTTCTGCAAACCCTGAGATCTAACACCAGCACTGGCGTGTTTATGGGACAGCACTTCCAAAACCTTCTCCCTTCCTCCCCATCCCACTTTTAACACTAAACAGAAGAGATCCCCCCCGGTTTCTCCCCTTCCTAAATTCAAGG
>NW_009649416.1:0-605 GCF_000708025.1 Charadrius vociferus | reverse complement strand
GACCGGAACCGGACCGGACTGGAACTGTATTGGGCCGGAACCGGATCTGGACTGGAGCCGGATCCAACCAGAAGCAGAGCAAGACCCGGAGCCGGATCCACCAGAACCGGATCAGGGACCAGAACCAGATCAAAGCCCGGAGCTGGATCAGGGCCTGGAACTGGATCAGGGATCAGAACCGGACTAAGGACCGGAACCGGATCCACCAGAACCAGATCAAGACCCGGAGACGGATTAGTGCAGAACCGGATCCGGGACCAGAACCGGATCAAAGCCCGGAACTGGATCACGGACTGGAGGGGGATCAGGGACCAGAACTGGCCTAAGGACCGGAACCGGATCCCGAGCCGGAGCCGGATCCAACCCGAACCGCCTCAAAGCCCGGAACTGGATCTGGGACCAGAACCAGATCAAAGCCTGGAACTGGATAACGGTTTGGAGTGGGATCAGGGACCAGAACCGACCTAAGGACCGGAACCGGATCCTGAACCGGAGTCGACTCCATCCCGAACCACCTCAAAGCCCGGAACCGGACCCGGGACCAGAACCGGCTCAAAGCCCGGAACTGGATCACAGACTGGAGTGGGATCAGGGACCAGAACCGA
>NW_009649415.1:71320-71977 GCF_000708025.1 Charadrius vociferus | reverse complement strand
GGGGTCACAAGTCCTGCCAGAAAACCTTCTCCACCATGGGGTTCTCTCTCCACAGGTTGACAGGTCCTGCCAGGAGCTTACTCCAGTGCAGGCTTCCCACAGGATCACAGCCTCCTTTGGCTGCATCCACCTGCTCCGGCATGGGGTCCTCCATGGGCTGCAGGTGGATTTATGCTCCACCGTGGACCTCCATGGGCTGCAGGAGAACAGCCTGCCTCACCATGGTCTTCACCACGGGCTGCAGGGGAATCTCTGCTCCAGCACCTGGAGCACCTCCTCCCCCTCCTTCTTCACTGATCTTGGTTTCACCACAGTTGTTTCTCTGACATATTCTCACTCCTCTCTTCCGGCTGCAGTTGTGCAGAAGTTTTTTCTCCTTCTTAAATATGTTATCACAGAGGCACTACCATACTGCCGATTGGCTCAGTCTTGACCACTGGTGGGTCTGTCTTGGAGCCTGTTGGCTCTGGCTCTATCATATATGGGGAGAGCTTTTGGCAGCTTCTCACAGAAGCCACCCCTGTAGCCTCCCCTGCTATAAAACATTGCCACACAAACCCAATACAGCTTTCCCAATCGAATCATAGAATGGTTTAGGTTGGAAGGGACCTTGAAGATCATCTAGTTCCAACCCCCCTGCCATAGGCAAGGACACCC
>NW_009649415.1:62711-70983 GCF_000708025.1 Charadrius vociferus | reverse complement strand
TTGTGGCCCTCCTCTGGACCTGCTCCAACAGGTCCATGTCCTTCTTATGTTGGGGACTCCAGAGCTGGACACGGTACTCCAGGTGGGGTCTCACGAGAGCTGAGTAGAGGGGCAGAATCGCTTCCTTTGACCTGCTGGCCACGCTTCCTCTGATGCAGCCAAGGATATGGTTGGCCTTCTCAGCTGCGAGCACACATTCACAGAATTCACAGAATTGTTAGGGTTGGAAGGGACCTCTGGAGATCATCTAGTCCAACCCTCCTGCCAGAGCAGGGTCACCTACAGCACGTTACACAGGACAGCGTCCAGGCGGGTTTTGAATGTCTCCAGAGTGGGAGACTCCACCACCTCTCTGGGCAGCCTGTTCCAGTGCTCCACTACCCTCAAAGTAAAGAAGTTCCTTCTCATGTTAAGATGGAACTTCCTATGTTCAAGTTTATGCCCATTACCCCTCGTCCTATCACTGGGTGCCACTGAAAAAAGACTACTCCCATCCCCCTGGCATCCTCCCATTAAGTATTTGTATGTATTAATAAGATCCCCCCTCAATCTTCTTTTCTCTAGACTAAAGAGACCCAAGTCCCTCAGCCTTTCCTCATAAGAAAGGTGCTCCAGTCCCCTAATCATCTTTGTTGCCCTTTGCTGGACCCTCTCCAGCAGTTCCCTGTCTTTCTTGAACTGGGGAGCCCAGAACTGGACACAGTACTCCAGATGCGGTCTCACCAGGGCAGAGTAGAGGGGGAGGATGACCTCCCTCGACCTGCTGGCCACACTCTTCTTGATGCACCCCAGGATGCCATTCGCCTTCTTGGCCGCCAGGGCACATTGCTGGCTCATGGTCATCCTGTTGTCCACCAGGACTCCCAGGTCCCTCTCCACAGAGCTGCTCTCCAGGAGGTCAGCCCCCAACCTGTACTGGTGCATGGGGTTATTCCTCCCCAGGTGCAGTACCCTACACTTACCCTTGTTGAACTTCATAAGGTTTCTTTCTGCCCAACTCTCCAGCCTGGCGAGGTCACGCTGTAAGGCAGCACAGCCTTCTGGCGTGTCAGCCACTCCTCCCAGTTTTGTGTCATCAGCAAACTTGCTGATGGTACACTCTATCCCTTCATCCAGATCATTGATGAATATGTTGAACAAAACTGGGCCCAGTACTGACCCCTGAGGGACACCACTTGTTACTAACCTCCAACTAGACTCTGCGCCACTAACCACAACCCTCTGAGCTCTATCTGTAAGCCAGTTCTCAATCCACCTCACTGTCCATTCATCTAAGCCACACTTCCTAAGCTTTCCTGTGAGGATGATGTGGGAGACAGTGTCGAAAGCCTTGCCAAAGTCAAGGTAGACAACATCCACTGCCCTCCCCTCATCCACCCATCTAGTCACTTCGTCATAGAAGGCTATCAGATTAGTCAGACATGACTTCCCCTTGGTGAATCCATGTTGACTACTTCTGATAATCTTCTTTTCATCCAGGTGCTTTGAGATGACTCCCAGAACAAGCTGCTCCATCATCTTTCCAGGGATGGAGGTGAGGCTGACCGGCCTGTAGTTTCCCGGGTCATCCTTCCTGCCCTTTTTGAAGACTGGAGTGACATTGGCTATCCTCCAGTCCTCAGGCACCTCACCTGTCCTCCAGGACCTTTCAAAGATGATGGAGAGAGGCCCAGCAATGACTTCCCCCAGCTCCCTCAGCACACGAGGGTGCATCCCATCAGGCCCCATGGATTTGTGGATATCTAGTTTATCTAACTGATCTCTAACGTGCTCCTCGTCAACAAAGGGAAAGTCTTGCTTCCCCCAGACTTTCTCTGTTACCTGCAAAGTCTGGGTCTCACAAGGACTGGCCCGAACAGTGAAGACAGAAGCAAAGAAGGCATTTAGCAACTCCTCCTTCTCTGCATCATCCGTCACCACAGCACCTGTCTCATTCAACAACGGGCCCACATTTCAGATTACAGGAGACTGCATTCCTGTTGTTTTTATATGATTTAGATGTGTTAAGGCGCACATATGTAGAATGACAGGGAGGTCCTTGTTAAAGGAAATTGGAATACATAATAAATACAACATTTGGAAAATAACCCAGGGGAAGAAGGAAGCTCTAGGAGCAAATGCAGTGAAACGTTGCCTGCTAGCTTATTACAACCCTGCTCATGGAAATCAAATAGTAGAAGAGCAGCAGCTCAAAAAAACATACCCCAACTGTCTCAGCCTGTCTTTGTAGGAGAGGGGCTCCAGCCCACTGATCATCTTTGTGGCCCTGCTCTGGATCCGCTCCAACAGGTCCATGTCCTTCTTATGTTGGGGGCCCCAGAGCTGGATGCAGTACTCCAGGTGGGGTCTCACGAGAGTGGAGTAGAGGGGCAGAATCACCTCCCTCGACCAGCTGGCCACGCTTCTTTTGATGCAGCCCAGGATACGGTTGGCCTTCTGGGCTGCGAGCGCACATTGCTGGCTCATGTTGAGTTTCTCATCAACCAACACCCCGAAGTCCCTCTCCTCATGGCTGCTCTCAATCCATTCTCCACCCAGCCTGTATTTGTGCTTGGGATTGCCCCGACTCAGATGTAGGACCTTGCACTTGGCCTTGTTGAACTGCATGAGGTTGGCTTGGGCCCACCTCTCCAGCCTGTTCCGGTCCCTCTGGATGGCATCCCTCCCCTCTAGTGTGTTGACTGCTCCACACAGCTTGGTGTCATCGGCAAACTTGCTGAGGGTGCTCTCAATCTCGCTGTCCATGTTGCCGACAAAGATGTTAAATAGTACCGGTCCCAGTACGAACCACTGAGGAACACCCCTCGTCACTGGTCTCCACTTGGACATGGAGCTGTTGACTGCAACTCTTTGAGTGCGACCATCCAGCCAGTTACTTATCCACCAAGTAGTCCATCGGTCAAATCCATGTCTCTTCAATTGAGAGACCAGGATGTGTGTGGGACAGTGTCAAATGCTTTGCACAAGTCCGGGTAGATGATTTCAGGTGCTCTCCCCTTTTCCACCAACGCTGTAATGCTGTGTAAAAGGCCACCAAATTTGTCAGGCATGATTTGCCCTTAGTGAAGCCATGTTGGCTGCTACCAGCCGCCGCCTTATTTTCCATGTGCCTTAGCAGATTTTCCAGGAGGATCTGCTTCATGATCTTGCATGGCTTTTTGTGTAAGCTTGCATGCTCAGTGAGGGTGCTTCCTCTAAAAGATATGGTACTTCTGTGTGCTTCTCAGTGGATAAGGATTTAGCCTTTATCATATTCTTGCTCAGTTAATTAAAGGGCTTGTATGATGCGAGTAACCAACAGCAGGAGGCAGGGCTTAGTTCTGCAGCTCTGTAGGTAATGAGAAAATTTCTGTCTCCTGGCCTCAGTCTGTGTCTTTCTATCATAATAAAGAGCAGACCACGCAGTCCTCCAGGAGGAAGCACATTGATCATGATCACCACTGCTGGTGGATAGTCACAAAAGCCAATGTGACTGTGTTTAGACACAGAAAGGTTCCGTGGGGTTTATGCCAACAGGGAGTACAACTGCACTACTCTGAACAATGTCTGGAGAAATCCATTTCTATCAATGAAGGAAGGAAACCTCAAGAATTCAGGCCAGCCCTTATGAATAGCACCCAGTCAATAATGTTTTGTGAAAAACTTAAATAATAATTAGGATAGAGATTATATCTATGCAGGTGATAAACATTAACTATTGCAAACACCATCTAAAGATTTTTTAATGTCATATTAGCAGAGTCCAATATATCAGAAAAATGCAGTTGCACCATTTGTCTTGATAATAATGCAGCTAAGCTTTCCTATAGAGCAGCATAAGCATTTAAGATTACACAGAACACATCACATAAATATAATGCAATACTTACAACTTTTATCATGTTGCATATCCAAGGACTTGCTCTGTATATTATTTTTATAGTGCTCTCAGTTAGAGATTTAGGACCTCCATGATTTAGGACCTGTGCATAAGCACCACACTTTTAGGGGGTCTGTATTTGTGAGTAGCAGATCCTCAGACTGCTCTTTTCTTAAGAAGTACAAGGATTGCCCAGGTAAGATTTCATTGTGTCATTAGTAGGTCTTCTCAAATTAGCTGCAAGAATTAGGTGCTTAACAAATCTAGCTCTATTTCATTTTTTGTGAAACATTCATTATCAAACTGTGAGTCCACAGCCTATGTCTTTCCAACAACACAGGGAAAAGAAGAAAAATTAAAACAGAGCACTAAGCTGGCTTTAGGATACTACTCAGACAGTTTGCAGCAGGCATTATATGATACAGTTGCCTTCAAAAGTAGAGAACTGGACGTGATGGCACAGCAAGTACCTCCCAATCCTATGTGCCTATGAATTTATGTTATTGGAACAGCTCTAATTATAATACTAGAAAAATGTATACAAGCAAATAAATTATACCTTTCCTGAGCTTTATGTATCTGCACCGATGGCTAGTCAAAAAATTCTAATTACCTCTCTAGTTCCAGAAAATATTTCAGTATACACTTTAATTTGGAGAACTTCCATGGTTTTAAAATTGTACTGGGGAGCAAATGCCTCACGTACAAGGCATGTAATTGCATATGCAAGTGTATGCTCTGTATTTTCATTTGAAAATACCTGCATTGGAACAGAAGGACATGAGGGAAAAGAATAGGGGGAAACGGGGATGGGAGGCAGGTTACAGAAATTGCCCCAAATTGCCTTTTCTGGAGGCAGAGGAGCAATTCCTGATGCCATTAGTAGTTTGGAGTAAAACAAGTATATTTTGGGGATTAGAAACAGCAGATAGGGTAAGCTTGTCCAGACAGGAGTGATTTGTTGTGGGAGCTGGTGTCTGAGGCATAGGTTCTTCTGTACTTTTTATACAGCAGAGTTGATAAATGCATCAAATGCATAAAATATTGGTTCTGGGACAGGATACAACACGACAAGAAACGAGATCTTCCCTACAATGCTACAACATGAAAATTGAAACTGTATTTTTCCCCCACTCAGAAGCATTATGCAAGTGACAATTTTCCTTTAAAGAATTAAAGAACAGAAAAGCTCTGGCAATTGAAAGTTGGAGGTTTGCAGAATCAGTTAATATTTATTCTGTTTTTAAATAAGTCATTGTGCGAATCGAGGAAACAATATTGCTAGTCATTATCTCTTTAGTACATTCCAATTTAATGTCAGCCACTTCCATGTCAGGAGAGGAATGAAAGTTTTGTGCATGTGGAAAGTGGGGGTGAAGTCGTTCTCGCTGCATGCTGTATGCACTGACACGGTGTTTAATTATTTAAGTGAATTGAAAAAAATGTGCTGAATGTATAGATGTAGATACCTCTGTTTAGCAGCAGAGTAGGCGTAAGGCAACCTCTGCAAGTGCAGTTCCCTTCAGTGCACTTGCTTCAGTGGTGATCTGGGACACTCCTGGCAACTGGTGGTTCAATCTCCACGTCCGCTTAATCCTCTACTTCTGCTGACATGTCACTGAAGGTGGGACAGTTGATGCTTCTCATCAGTGCACACAGACCATCATGTTTGTCGTCACCATGTGCAGACATCACATCCAACCCCAGCTGTGCTTTGACCGTGAAAGAGACATTACCAGTCTCCTGAGCCATCACCTTCCCCGTCCTGGGCTGGAAGAAACACAGCCTCATGCCAGGGCTGTACAGCAGAACCACAGCACAGTGACAGAGAAGCCATGCTGGCTGACAGAAGATGAATACATTAGAGGTGAGGGCCAGGTCAGGATGCACTGGGCTTTAAACAGGAAAGGATAGAGAGACCAATACCAATTGCTGTAAAGTTTGCATGCATACCAAACTGCAATTTAGTTGAAACAGTTTCATTTTCCCAGTGCAGAAAATTATAGTGGTTGGGTGTTTGCATTCATTGATGTATAAACACAATCACAGAGGATTGTTAGGGACTCTGGGAAGGTATAAATCAGAAAAAAAACATTACTGACACTTAATCAGCCTTTGTAATAGGCTTTGTAATTCCACTAAGAAATTAACTCTAACTGGAAAATGGAAATTCCTTCTATTAGCATGTTGTACAGTGTAGGTTAGAAGTTGCTGTCTGCTGATTGTGTGTCAGTTCATGGGGAGTTAGCAGCGTGTGGCAGCTCGCAGGACCTTGCTCTGCACTCTGCTTCTCTGTATCCTTCATGATGGAAGATGGGAGGCTGCGCAGCACCTTCTAGGACTCTGAATTTAGTCCTGTGGCCTCACAAACATATCCCATACCATCCCTTTCACAAATTTGTCCTGATCCATTTTAGAACTGGTTAGATTTCTTGCTCACAGTATTTCTATTGGTAGTTTGTTGTAGAAGGTCACTTCTCGGCTGGAAACCTCCTTCTGATTTTCAGCCTGTGGGTATTTATGGTCATTTTATATCCTTTGCTCTCCTCCTAACACTGTCATTTAGCTTAAATAGCACATCTCCTTCCCCAGTAGTTATAAATAGCAGCTCTAGTCCCTTCTAGCCTTTATTTGACAAAGCAGACAAGCTGTATTTGCCTCCACTTCTAAAAGGGTCTCCCATCCCCTAGCATTGCCAGTTGTCTTTCTTCATATCCGTTTCTATTTTAACTCATGTTCCTTGAAACACAAAAGTCAGAACTGTATGTGATTGTTGTCTCCCCAAGGCCTTGTCTCACAGCATGGCTGCTTCTTATACATCCTCAGTTTGCATTTGCTTTTCTTGTGTGGCCACACAGTAGTAGCAGCATATTGTCATCCTCAGAGAGATCAGGGTATCTAAATCTTTTTCCTGTTATACCATTTCCAGCTGATGAGCTCCTGTTTTTAGCAGAAATTTGTAATTTCCAAGTTCCTGATCTTGCATTTGGATGCTTAAATTTAATCCTGTTTTGTAGTCTCAATCTCAGTCTCTTTCAGATTTTTTCCTCTGTGATACTCTGACATTCATTCCACAGCCCTGCTTTCTGCGTAAAAGAATGAATTAATATTTGCTTGGAAATGTATTGATAAGAGGCTGAATTGGTAAATATCTGCACCTGTAGTTTTCTTTCAGAGATATGTTGCTTTATCTCTCTTTTGGCTAGTTTAATGCATATCTTAAAATTTGACTCACTCCTATTTTCACCATTCCAATAGCTTCTCATGAGGCACAATATTAAAGAATATGTTTTATATTGTCCTTTTTCTTCTATCCTCAAATACAGAGTCTATGTATGCTATTCTGCAGACATGCAGGCATTAATTTAACTTGAAAGATTTATAAAAAATCCTTGCTCCTGGACCTGCAATTTTACACGCCAGGTCTTTCACTGCTCTGGGTGGTGATTGTCTGCCCCTCTTCCCCCTTGGCTTGAATACATGAAGTTCTTTAAGTTTTATTTCAATCCCAGCTGTGGTGAGCTCTGTTCCCAAATCTTCATTTCCATTAGCCATTGTGTGCTTAACTCCCTGCTCAACATCATCTTTCATGCAGCAAACTATTTTAATTTTAAGTCATAGAATCACAGAATCACAGAATGGGTAGGGTTGGAAGGGACCTCTGGAGATCATCTAGTCCAACCCCCCTGCCAGAGCAGGGTCACCTACAGCAGGTTGCACAGGACAGCGTCCAGGCGGGTTTTGAATGTCTCCAGAGTGGGAGACTCCACCACCTCTCTGGGCAGCCTGTTCCAGTGCTCCACTACCCTCAAAGTAAAGAAGTTCCTTCTCATGTTAAGATGGAACTTCCTATGTTCAAGTTTATGCCCATTACCCCTCGTCCTATCACTGGGCACCACTGAAAAAAGACTGCTCCCATCCCCCTGGCATCCTCCCATTAAGTATTTGTAAGTATTAATAAGATCCCCCCTCGATCTTCTTTTCTCTAGACTAAAGAGACCCAAGTCCCTAAGCCTTTCTCCATAGGAGAGATGTTCCAATCCCCTAATCATCTTCGTTGCCCTTTGCTGGACCCTCTCCAGCAAAGGACAGTTCCCTGTCCTTCTTGAACTGGGGAGCCCAGAACTGGATGCAGTACTCCAGATGTGGCCTCACCAGGGCAGAGTAGAGGGGGAGGATGACCTCCCTCGCCCTGCTGGCCACACTCTTCTTGATGCACCCCAGGATGCCATTCGCCTTCTTGGCCACCAGGGCACATTGCTGCCTCATGGTCATCCTGTTGTCCACCAGGACTCCCAGGTCCCTCTCCACAGAGCTGCTCTCCAAGAGGTCAGCCCCCAACCTGTACTGGTGCATGGGGTTATTCCTCCCCAGATGCAGCACCCTACACTTGCCCTTGTTGAATTTCATCAG
>NW_009649415.1:45020-57733 GCF_000708025.1 Charadrius vociferus | reverse complement strand
TTTGCCAGCTCCCTCAGTACCCTCAGGTGGATCCCATCTGGCCCCATAGATTTGTGTACCTCCAGGTGCTGAAGCAGGTCCCTCACCATTTCCCCTTGGATTACAGGGGCTTCATTCTGCTCCCCATCCCTGTCTTCTAGCTCAGGGGTCTGGGTACTCAGGGAACAACTGGTTCTACTGCTGAAGACTGAGGCAAAGATGGCATTAAGTACCTCAGCCTTTTCCTCATTCTTGGTCACTATGTTACCGGCCCCGTCTACTAGAGGACAGAGATTATCCTTAGTCCTCTTTTTATTGCTAATATATTTATAGAAACTTTTTTGGTTGTCCTTGACAAGGGAAGCCAGGTTTAGTTCTAGCTGGGCTTTGGCCCTCCTAATTTTTTCCCTACATAGCCTCACTACCTCTTTGTAGTCCTCACAAGTGGCCTGCCCTTTCATCTAAAGGCCATAAATCCTCTTTTTCTCCCTAAGTTTCAACCCTAGCTTAATTGTTCCATATGTCACATCATAGATGTCATTGGGTGCTCAATAAGGTAAGAACTGCTCAGCTTATTCTTGCAGTCTTTTTCCTTGCTTAAATGTCACACAGTGACACTACTTATACAAAAAGAGATGTCAGAAGTGGTCATAATTAGATAATAATAGCAGACTATAATATTTCTGTCTAAAACACTCATGCAGAATGCCAGCTCCAATCCATCCCAGAATAGACTGCCTTTCTGTGCTACATGGCAGATTGTATGAAATATAAAGTCATCCTTACACTATGCCACATTTGAAAAATATTGCCATCAAAATAGCAAAGAAATTATAATTTACTATTTTATTGTACCAATTGTGCAAATAAAATATAACCTTTTCAGTTTTCTGGTGATCTCTTTGACTTCTGAAATCACATAATCTTCACATAAATAATAGTTCGTTATACTATAACAAAAGCACCTAGGAAAGTAATGTACAGCATGAAGACTGAGAGACAAGCTCTGGAAAATATTGCTGCAGAGGTCTAGGAAGTTACTACCACAGTTGTCTTTTTGGCTTTCTCATTGGAAGTTAGCTTCTCAGTAGCAGAGTTGGTAGGAAGGAGCGTGTCCTACCTTGGTTGCTCCAGTGCATGTACCCATGCATTCACTTAACCTGCTGAAAGAAGTACATTGTCACACATTTCTTTCTGCCAGCCCTGCTATGCAAAGTGTGTTGCTCAGTAGGGAGTGACAGCAAACAGCTGATGAACTCATAACATCATTAGCTGCTGCAGTTGTCAGCTGAGTGCCCATATCAGATCCGCAACACCCATAGGTGCTAGACAAGGACTTATATTTGAAGTATGGAAGTCTGGAAATATTTGCAACTTGCAGACCTGCTAGATACATTTTTAATTTTGAAGACAGCTGCTATTTTGTTTATTTATGTGAATGGTTTAACTTCAGTGCTGATTCCATTAAGATGAAAGCTCTTTCCGTGTATTATTGGTATTGTTCTCATATGATTTGTTTAATGATGACAGAGGGCTGAGCAGGCAAAGCTATTCTTTGCCCTGTAGGATCTAAGAGATGATAGAAACAGAAAAGAGAAAGTGCCTCAGGAAAGACAGAGACAGCTCTTAAATACATCCCCCTATCTTTCTAGAAAATATTAGTATGGAAAGAAATGCTTGCATACCTGCCAAATCTAAGACAACTGCCTTTTTTTTTTTTTTGTATTATGTATTTTCTAACATTCAGTCCTAAAAATTCACAGTCCTCATCATCTGAATACATCCTGTCTCACATCACTTTCTAAATCTATTCCTGTTCAAATCCTGTACAGAGGACAAATACTATTCATCACCAACCACATTCTTTTGGCCCATAATGATAATACCAAAGAATGGTAGAGCAGCCTCTGTATAGCTTCTGATGGAGAATATTAATTCAGAAAGGGAACAACTACTGCACCATTATTTCTGAATGGGTACCTTTCTTTCCTATCAGTCTTTAAGGTTGAAGCATTCATATACTTCTCAACATGGGTGCATTTATTAGGCTATTTTAATTAATTTGCTGGCAGCTACCAGCTTATCATTATGTTGCAGGTATTGCATGCCCCACCTAACTATTCTAAATTGTTGCTGAATGCATCTCTGTATGTAACGCCTGTTCCTTAAAAAGAAATCCCCAGCTGAGGCAATCTTCAAGAACTGGAGTTGCTCTAGGCATTGGGTGTGCAGGTGAGCCTCCAGAAGGCAAGGTGGGAGAGCAGGCTGTGGCAATGGAAGAAGAGCTGGGAACACAGCCTGAGGGGAGAGGAGCGGGCTGCTCTCCTACCTTGCATACCTCCAGGTATGGAGGATGAAATAATATTGCAGGGTTGCGGCTTGAGCCTGGATCAAGTCGTTTTATTTGTAATGCTGTATAACTGTAGGTTAGCCACTTTCAGCCTTCTTTCATTTCTGTGCAGGGAACTGTGGGCACTGAGGGCAGAGATGTCAGGTGGTCACTCTCTTGTCAGTCAGGAAGGTGGGAGACAACCCCCAGACAGCAGTCACAGACTGAGAAGACTCCAGGGAGCCTTCTCTGTCCCCGCAGCTGCTCAAAGCTGAAACACCTCTCCAGTTGCAGAGGGCACTGGTAACTCCTCCATGCCTGCAGGTCAGATACCCTGAATGAGTCTCCGATCACAGGGCACCCCTGTTGCACCCTTCTCGGTGGAGCCCAGCAGATGAGAGAGGAAAGCTTACTAGATGGCCTGTAATAAAACCTCTATTTACTTTCTCTAGAGCCATGCTGATGTCACGGCTCCCACGCTAATTTAGTGTTACCTCTTTTTGCTGCAGCAAAGTTTTCTTCTCCCACAGACCCATGAGACAGAGGTGTATATATGGAGAAGTACAGCTTTTTATGGGTGTTGAGTCTAAGTGACTCCAGAATTGTTGGATAACAGCTTTAAATTAAGTGTATTCATTCATTAAAATTCACACAAACCACAGTTACATATCTACTGATCACACAGCAGGTAATGCATGGCATGAGGATTACCTGGTGGAAAAAAAAAAAAAGGCAGTTACAGAAATGAGTGCCCTACAATGATATGTACGAAAGACAAAGAGCTGGGTTCGCTCTTCAAATTTCCAGAAACATTTTGCCAGCAACCGGCTTTCTAGATCCTGATGGGTGCCAGCTTCCCAGACTCTCTCCTCAGTCTCTGCTTGCTCTAAATGAGAATAGAAAGGAGGAATTTCACTGAAATACTTCCTGAAATGAAACACGAAGAAGAGCCATGGTTTGAGCAGCTGGCATTTTAAAATGTGATATACTTACTAGCGCCTTCTGCAAGATCTGTATTCCTTGCATCTTCTGTAAAGAGAAATGTTGCCACCCATCCCTTAGGGCTTGTATACAGCACCACACAGAATCTGTTTTTAGTTAAAGTGGTGCAACTTCTGTATGTTTATTTTTTTAAAAAAAGGCTTCAAATGTGTTATATGCATTTAACTTGTACCTGTAAGTTCACCAGTGCAAGATGGACCAAGATAAGCAAGGTTTCAACTGATAATGGGTGTCTATGTATTTGTGAATGACAAATGGCATAACTTTATATCAGCTGAATTAAGCTAATGCAGCTTTATGCAATATAAAATTATATCTTTAGTCACAACAGCACAACTTTGTATAGAGATGAGATCAGATAAAGAACTGGTAAATGAAATTTATTTGGGTTTCCAAAAAGCTTGCCACCATCCATTGCAAGAGCCTACGAGGAAGTCTAAATAATTGCAGAGGAAAAGACAATGTTCTGTCATGGTTTAGAAACTGGCAGAGGAGAGAGAGAGATGAATGGAGATAAAGTCATTTCCCAACATGAAAGGAGCAAAATATGAGGATATCATGACTGGTATCATGACATGACTTGTCTGGTTTTCTTCTATGTACTATAGGGATCATTTTAAACCCTGCTTTGGCAGAGATAACCTGTTGTCCTGGTCTGAGGTAAAACAGAACCCATTTTCTGTTTTACCATTTTACATTGCAGCTAAGCCTCTTCTGACTAACTGAACTTTCTGAAATTAACAACATATTGTGCAGAAACTGTTTGCTTTCAGAGTGATAAGACCTGATTATTTGTAATTTATGCCAAGGAATGGTATGCAGAGAGGCTCTTGCTTATATTTATTGCTATAACACCCAACACACCATGCCCCGTCGGAGGGTCGGAAGTGGAAAAGCATAGAGGGGTCGCACCTGCAGAGAGGAGCAGACAGGACAGGTGACCCAAAACTGACCAACAGGTTATTCCATCCCATCTGCCTCATGCTCAGTATAATACTGGTTTTGTATTTATTGTATATATTTCATTTTTAAAAATTATTTTATTGATTTTTAATATTTTCATTAAAGTAGTTTAGTTTTTTCTAAACTCATAAGTCTCTCTCTGTCCCTCCTCTCCTTGGAGAGGTGGGAGAGAACATCTGTCATTCATTTTCATTGGCCAGTCCGGCCCAAGCCACGACAGATTTATTGGTGCCCAATGTGGGGCACGATTGAGTCTCTTCCAGGGCTCTGACAGATTGCCTGAATAGTTTGGATTCCAGCTTGCTCAGAGTTTAAAACCGACAGCACGTATCATGTTGTTTTTGGAGACAATATTGTATTGGCTCTGGGATGGATGCCTTTTGGATTTTGGAAATGGTGGTTGCTTTCTTAAAATCATGATTTTATTGTTGATTTTCCTGCATGGGTTGCAGAGGTGGTTTCTTATTAAATCTTGGTGCAGGAGTAGGTGTTGTACAACATGCACTGCCACTACTCAAACTCCATCAGCACCGGTATAAGTTGCCTCGGTGACTAGAAAACAAAAAAGAGGTCAGTTCATTCCCCTGCCCCTCATGACAAAGACCAGACAAAGCCAGATACCAGGGGAGAGGACTCTTCTGATGAAGATCCAGGAATGGGTCCTTCTAAAGAAGATCCGGGAAAGGGTCCTTCTCAAGCAAATCAGAGAGAGGGTCCTTCTTGGGCAGCGTCAGCGCAGGAGGAGGAATCGGATGCAGAGGTAATCGTTAAATCCTTCTCTATGAAGGATTTATGAAATATGACAAAGGACTTTAGCCATCATGAAGGTGAAACACTTATCTCCTGGTTGCTCCAATGCTAGGATAATTGGGCTGATACCATGGATTTAGATGGCAGAGAAGCTAGGCAGTTGGAAAACCTGGCAAGAGACAGAGGTATCGATAAAGTGACTGGGAGAAAGTCAAATACTCTCAGTCTCTGGAGGCGACTTGTATCAGCCCTAAAGGGCAGGTATCCCTTTAAGGGTGATATCGAATGCCGCCCGAGCAAATGGACCCCCATGGAGAAAGGTATTAAATACCTGAGAGAATTGGCTGTGCGAGAGGTGATTTATGGTGACTGACAAGTGAATGTAGACCCTGATGAAATGCCAGGTAAACGATCTATGTTGCAGAAGTTTGTGCAGAGTGCACCATCAATGTATTCCCACACTTTGTCAATGCTGATCTGGGGACTATCTGAGGATGATTTGTAAATGAAGTGGCTAACAGAGTATGACACTATGAAGACATTCTCTCTCATCCCCTCCCTGTTTTAGCTGTGGAAAAATTGAATGATAAAACTGAGAAAATGATTGAGAAAAATGAGAAACTGATAAACTGTCTAGGGTGGAAGAAAGATCCGACTCTTCCCCTGCATGGACCCATGTCGCAGCAGTTAGGAGCAGACACTCTCCTATGAAACCTGCTCAAAAGAGAAAGAACGTGCCATGGAATATCCCGTGCTTTTGCCTCTGTGACTATGGAGAGGACATGAAGAAGTTGAATTAAAGTCCTACCTCAGCCCTACAGGCACGAGTAAGTGATTTGCAAGGTAAAAGAGATAGAAGAAAGAACTCTCCCAGGAGAATGGCTGCTCCGGTCCACAGGGAGCAGGGCTCAGGTCCGGATAGGAATCCATCTGCTAATTGTAGGTACTATGCTCAATATTAGAGGTACCCTGCCTCCAGCCAGGAGGATGAGAGGGACAACCGAGTTTATTGGCATGTGTGGATTCGATGGCCTGGCACGTTAGAGCCACAAAAGTATAAAGCCCTGGTGGACACTGGTGCACAGTGTACACTATTGCCATCAAATCATAAAGGGGCAGAATCTGTCACTATTACTGGAGTAAGAGGGGGGGTCTCAAGAACCGACTGTATTAGAAGCTAAAGGGAGCATAACTGGGAGAAGCACCCCATTGTGACTGGCCCAGATGCTCCCTGCATCCTTGGCATAGACTACCTCAGGAGAGGGCATTTTAAAGGCCCAAAAGGGTATTGGTGGGCTTTTGGTATAGCAGCTGTAGAGACTGAGGACGTTACACAGCTGTCTACCTTACCCGGTCTTTCAGATGACCCTTCTGTTCTGGGACTGCTGAGGGTTGAAGATCAGCAGATGCCAATTGCTACTGCCACAGTGCATCGAAGACAGTATCGCACCAACCGAGACTCCCTGATTCCCATCCATAACATGATTCGTCAGCTAGAGAGCCAAGGAGTGATCAGCAAGACTCGCTCACCCTTTAACAGCCCTATATGGCCAGTGCGAAAGTCTGATGGAGACTGGAGACTAACAGTAGACTGTCATGGCCTGAATGAAGTCACACCACCACTGAGCGCTACCATGCTAGACATGCTACAACTTCAGTATGAACTGGAGTCAAAGGCAGTCAAGTGGTATACTACAATTGACATTGCTAATGCCTTTTTCTCTATTCCTTTAGCAGCAGAGTGCAGTCCACAGTTTGCTTTCACCTGGAGGGGTGTCCAGTACACCTGGAATCGACTGCCCCGGGGGTGCAAACACAGCCCTACTGTTTGCCATGGACTGATCCAGACTGCACTGGAGAAGGGTGGAGCTCCAGAACACCTACAATACATTGATGACATCATTGTGTGGGGTAACACATCAGAAGTAGTTTCCAAGAAAGGTAAGAAAATAGTCAAGATTCTCCTGAAAGCAGGTTTTGCTATAAAAAGAGGTAAGGTCAAGGGACCTTAAACAAGAGATCCAATTTTGGGGAATTAAGTGGCAAGATGGCCAGCGTCAAAAGCCGTGCTAAAGTCAAGGTAGAGTCAATATTCTTCTGAAAGCAGGTTTTGCTGTAAAAAGAGGTAAAGTCAAGGGACCTGCATGGGTGATCCAGTTTTGGGGAATTCAGTGGCAAGATGGCCGTCACCAGATCCCAATGGATGTGATTAACAGAATAACATCTATGTCCCCACCTACTAACAAAAAGGAAACACAAGCCTTTTTAGGTGTTGTGGGTTTCTGGAGAATGCATATTCCAGGTTATAGCCAGATTGTGAAACCTCTCGATGAAGTGACTCGAAAGAAAAATGAGTTTATGTGGGGCTCTGAGCAACGACAAGCCTTTGAGCAAATTAAACGAGAGATTGTGCATGCAGTAGCCCTTGGACCAGTCCAAACAGGATGGGACATTAAAAATGTGCCCTACACCACAGCCGGGGACAATAGGCCTAACTGGAGCCTCTGGCAGAAAGCACCTGTGGAGAACCAATACCAGATGTGATTTTGTCTCGACATTGCTACTGTGCCGCCATCTCCTGGGAGGACCACCTTCTTCACGGTTTTGGAAGTGACAACCTCATGTGCCTGCGCAGGGACCAAGGGCGCGAAAAGAGCAGGAAGAGGCCTGCAGGAGAGCAGCACTTACGGTCTATCTGTGCATGAGTGAGATCCCTATATAAAGGGAGCACGCGCCTTTTGGCGCCCCCTTTTCTTCTCCGCTTCGTCTCCTCTTTTGAGACTCCATGAAGCGTGTAATGATTGAAGACTTCGGACAGAATCTGCAGAAAAACTGTTGAACTCAGAGTGGTAGTAGCGAGCTTTCTCCCTCTTTCCTTATTTTCTTCCTTTACCTCCTTTTCTTTTCCTCCCTTTGCCTTCCCTTCACCTTTCCCCTGCGCTTTATTCTTTGTTAAAAGTATTAAGTAAAAGGTTGTACGATATTTGACCGCCTTTAGCGTCTTAATCTCGTCCTTGGGATTATTTTTAACGGAACCTTCCCGATACTGGATCGGGACAGCACCAGGGGAGACTCAAGGTCAACCCCTAGGGTTTTGGAGTCGAGGATATAAAGGCTCTGAGGCCAACTATACTCCAACTGAGAAAGGAATCTTGGCAGCGTACGAAGGAGGTAGAGCTGCTTCAGAAGTAATTGGTCCTGAAGACCAGCTCCCTGGCGCCCCTATAACCAGCTGGATGTTCAAGGGTAAAGTTCCTTCAAGTCATCACGTAACCAATGCTACCTGGAGTAAGTGGGTTGTCTTAATCACACAGTGAGCTCAAAAAGGAATCATAGAAGTGATCACAAATTGGTCCAAAGGCAGAGATTTTAGAATGCCACCAGAGGAGGTGGTAACACGTGCTGAGGAAACTCCACCATATAATGAACTCCCAGATAATGAGAAACAGTATGCTCTGTTTACTGATGGGTCTTTTTGTATTGCAGGAAACCAGCAAAGGTGGAAAGCTGCTGTGTGGAGTCCTACATGACAAGTTGCAGAAGTGACTGAAGGACAAGATGAATCGAGTCAGTTTGCAGAGGTGTAAGCCATGCAGCTGGCTTTAGATGTTGCTGAATGAGAAAAGTGGCCAATACTCTATCTCTATACTGACTCATGGATGGTGGCAAATGCTCTGTGGGGGTGGTTAAAGCAGTGGAAGCAGAGCAACTGGCATCACAGAGGTAAACCCATCTGGGCTGCTGAACTGTGGCAAGATATTGCTGACTGGGAAACTAGTCGTAAAGGTATGTCATGTAGATTCCTGTATAGCCATGAGTCGGTCCACTGAGGAACATCGAAACAATCAACAAGTCAATCAGGCTGCTCAAATTTTCCAGACAGACTTGTACAGGGAACATAAAGGTGAACTATTCTTAGCTCGATGTGCCCATGACACTTCAGGTCATCAAGGAAGGGATGCAACATAGAAATGGGCCCGCGACCGAGGGGTGGATTTAACTTTGGATGCTATTGAGCAGGTTATCCATGATTGTGCAACATGTGCTGAAATCAAGCAAGCTAAACGGTTAAAACCTTTGTGGTATGGGGGACGATGGGTGAAATATAAGTATGGGGAAGCTTGGCAAATTGATTACATCACACTCCCTCAAACTCGCCAGGGTAAGCGCTATGTGCTTACAATGGTGGAAGCAAGCACCAGATGGTTGGAAACCTATGCCGTACCCCATGCCGCTGCCCGGAATACCATCCTGGGCCTTGAAAAGCAAGTCTTGTGGCGACATGGTACTCCAGAGAGAATTGATCAGACAATGGGACTCATTTTAAAAAGAATCTTATAAGTAATTGGGCCAAATTGGGCTCTTCTTGCCTGGAGAAGAAGAGGATGAGGGGAGACTTTATCACCCTCTACAACTACCTGAAAGGAGGTTGTAGAGAGGTGGGGGCTGACCTCTTCTCCCTGGTGACAAGTGATAGGCAACGGGGGGTGGAACCTTTAAGAATTGGGATAAGCATTTATTGCAAGCTACCTTGTTAGCTGGTCCTGCTTAGTCAGACCTTTTACATGCTGTAGAAAGTGATAAAGTGCATGAAAGGAATATGTTAGGGAAAACTGTTTGGGTTTTTTCTTACTTGGGGCAAAGGCAAAGCCATTGGTGGGACTGTTTTTGCTACCTGCGTGTATCTATATATATCTGTGTGCGTATAGATTTGATAGATAAAAAGGAATAGTTATCTGAGCAAGATGCAAATGATATGGAATAAGGGGTGGAATGTCCTGGTTTGAGGTAAAACAGAACCAATTTTGGTCAGTAACTTCGCTTCTTAGCTGGGCCTCTCTAACTACTGAAATTAACAGCATATTGTGCAGACAATGTTCACTCTCTCAGGGTGATAAGCCCTATGTTTATAGTTTATGCCAAAGAATGGTATGCAGAGAGGCTCTTGCCTATACTTATTGCTGTAACAACCTAGGTCAACTAACTTTGTTATTTGCCCCGTTGGAGTGTCAGAAGTGGAACAGGATGGGAAGCGTGATTCAAAGGAAAGAGAAATGTTTAAAAATAAGCTATATTTATTCTGGATAAGAAAATCCCCAAATTCACAGACCTTTGAATTAATCAAGTAATCAAGTAATTCCTTGCCCTTCTGTACTGTAACTTTCTAATTTATCAGAACACAGCAGGAGCTTTCCCTATACTTTCAATTTATGGATCTCAGCTCTGTCCTAGAGGGAAGAAGTCCTTGTAAGCACCTATGGTGGATTGACCCTGACTGGATGCCAGGTGCCCACCAAAGCCGCTCTATCACTCACTTCCTCAGCTGGACAGGGGAGAGAAATATAATGAAAGGGCCTGTCCTGGTTCCAGCAGGGATGGGGTTAATTTCCCCAAGGAGCCGGCAGGGGGCAGGTATTCCATCCCATGTGACTCATGCCGGGGCTATAAGAGGCCTAGCTGGGGCGAGGAGAGCAGTCGCCACTTGGGGGTGGGCTGCAGCAGTGCGGGTCTGGTCGGTGGGCTTCGTGGTGGCATTGTAATCGCGGCTTCATATTCCTTTATCGGTGTTACTGTTTTGTTTTCATCTTTCCTTTTGCTGTTCTGTTAAATTGCACTATTTTAACCCACGAGTTTGGCCCTGTCAATATAGTTTTGCTTTTTTTTGTTCAACGGCTGTGGGAGTGGAGCGAGCGGCTGTGTGGTTCTTTGTTGCTGGCTGAGGCCAAACCACGACAGGGTCGTAGGTCAAGATAAGTACAGGGAGATCACTCACCAATTACTGTCATGGACAAAACAGACTCAACCTGGGATAATTCATTCAATTTATTATCAATCAAATCAGCGTAAGGTAATGAGAAATCAAAACAAATATTAAGACAACTTCCCCATACCCCTCCCTTCTTCCTGGGCTCAACTTCATTCTCTATTAGAAATTTACCTCCTCCTCCTGGGTGGCGCAGTGGGACAGGGAATGGGCGTTCCGGTCAGTTCATCACACATTGTCTCTGCTGCTCACGCGCTTCCCCTGCTCCAGCTTGGGGTCCCTCCCACAGCAGACAGTCCTCCACGAACTTCTCCAACGTGAGTCCTTCCCATGGGCTGCAGTTCTTCATGAACTGCTCCAGCGTGGGTCCCCCACAGAGTCACAAGTCCTTCCAGCAAACCTGCTCCAGCGCGGGCATCCCACAGGGTCACAGCCTCCTTCAGGCGCATCCACCTGCTCCAGCGCGGGGTCGTCCATGGGCTGCAGATGGATATCTGTTCCACTGTGGACCTCCATATGCTGCAGGGCGGGGGACAGCCTGCCTCACCGTGGTCTTCACCACAGGCTGCAGGGGAATCTCTGCTCCGGAGCCTGGAGCACCTCATGCCCCTTCTTCACTGACCTTGGTGTCTGCAGAATTGTTTCTCTCACGTATTCTCACTCCTCTTCTTTGGCTGCTGTCTCTGCAGCAGTTTTTTTCCCGCTTCTTAAATATGTTATCACAGAGGTGCCACCACCATCACTGATGGCCCAGCTTTGGTCAGCGGCAGGTCCATCTTGAGGCTGGCTGGCGTTGGCTCTATCGGACATGGTGGAAGTTTCTAGCAGCTTCTCACAGAAGCCCCTCCTGTGGACCACCCTGCTACCAAAACCTTGCCATGCAAACCCAATACAGCACCCAGCAGTGCTTAGGGGATGGAGGTGAGTTCAGGGCACAGAGAAGCCTTTGGGGGAGCTCTGCCATGACTTCAACACTGGGGAGCATGGGACTCACCCCCAGGGCTCTCCAGTGGGCTGCACCAGGTTGTGGAGCTGGAGTCTAGTCTGCATGTAGCATTGGCTGGGTGCAAGTAATGAAGCATGGATGGCACATGCTAACATTTTGTTCCACTGACTACTGTGGAATGATTACTAAAAATGATTGATAATCCAGCTCCTGCAGGCTGCGAAGTCACCCAGCTGGCGGCAGCAGCCTTGCTTGGGTTGCCTGTTGGACACACTTTGCCTCTTCCCTCCTCTCCCCTCCTGAAAACCCCATACAGACAAAAAAAACCTCTCTATGTTGCTTTGTTTTCTAGCTGGGGAGTTACAGTTGAAAGCTATCACTAACAGTCTTTCTCATGGAACAGGTAAGGGACTGTGCAGGACCAGAAGAACAGTTAAATAAAATGAATGTATGCACAGCCTTAAGTAGGAGATAAATATAGATCAGATTATATAGATATATACCTATATGCTTACTAAGATACTTACACATTTGTCATGGTTTGGCCTCAGCCGGCAACAAAGAACCATGCGGCCTCCCACTCAACTCCCACAGCCGTGGGCAAAATTGGAAGAAAAAGGCAAAACTCATGGGTTGAGATAAAAGCAGTTTAACAGAACAGCAAAAGGAAGAGAAAACAATAGCAATAACACCGGTAAAGGAATATACAAACACGATTACAGTGCTGCTGCTCACCGACCGGACCCGGACCGCCGCAGCCCACTCCAAGCCATGACTTCCTGCCCCCTCCCCCAGCTAGCTCCCCCCGAAAACCTGGGCATGGCTCACATGGCATGGAGAGCTTTAAACTAGATTTGAAGGGGGATGGGCATGTAACTGGGCTCACTAGAGAGGCACCTGGGCATAGTAGCTCAGCAACTGTGGGGCAGAGTGCTAGTATTTTTGAGAATCAGAAGGCCCACCACTCCTCAAGGGCAAAA
>NW_009649415.1:39829-42336 GCF_000708025.1 Charadrius vociferus | reverse complement strand
CTGGCGGGGGGGGGGCCCGGGGCTTGGAGTAGATGATCTCCAGAGGTCCCTTCCAACCCTAACCATTCTGTGATTCTGTGATTCTGTGAATACCTGTGTCCCCTGCTGGCTTCTTGGGAAAATTAACCCCATCCCTGCCGGGACCAAGAGAACATTTAAAAGTGCAAACAATAATCAAACTTTCTAAACAGTTATTTAAGGAAAAAAGCCTTTCTAGAAAGACCTCCAAGCAGTAAGTAGGCCCAAAACAACATACATGAAGAAACTGGCAGCCATCCACTCTTTGGGTAGCAGCATGAAATAACAAAACTCAACCCAGCAAAATAATGTACAGTTCTTTGTTCGCAAGGAGACAGTACTATGGATGTGGTCCAGGGAAATACTATAACATTTAGCACTATGAATAAATAAAATTCACAAATCTAACAGTTGTAAGGCTCTTCACTTGCTTTTACTTTACATTGTAATACATCTTCTTTTATCACCTTCCTATTTTTCTTGGCTAAAATGTTTCCAGAGGGAGGAGATAAATGTTGATCAGAGCAAGACAGGTAGGTGTTTAAATTTTTTCCAGAAGCAAAATTTTTTCACTTTTCAAGGTGTATTTTTTGGTGCTGAGTTCAAGTGAACAGTTTCAGTAAACCCAAACCTTAATTTTATTGAATAATTATCTGTCTAGAAAATAAAAAAGGTATTTCTGGAAAACTTTAGTTATGCCATGTATCTATATGTGCTCAAACAATTAAATTATTCTATTAAATATTTTGCTGGATCAGGTCAGAAAGTTCAGTAGTATTTAGGATTAAGGGTCAAGTCTTCTGATCAGCACTGGACTAATACAGATGTTCAAGTAAATATGAAGCATCTGGGAAGTGAGGTCAGTATTGCAGCTTTTTCAGATAGAACACCTGCATTACAAGAGATAATGCTGAAAGCAGTTTGCCTTTCTAATTGCCTTTGATAGGCTGGCAAGGGTCCCTTCCAACTTGACCTATTCTATGATTCTAAGTAGTAAATGGGCAATAGGCATGCCTCACCCCCACTCCAAGGAATTTATGACAACCTGCCACGGTTTCAGCTGGGATAGAGTTGACTTTGTTACTAGCAGCTGGTATAATGCTATGTTTTGGATTTGGGATGAGAATAGCGTTGATAGCACACCAGTGGTTTTGGTTGTTGCTAAGCACTCAAGGACTTTTCTGCTCCTCATAACGTCCCACCAGTGAGTAGGCAGGGAGTGCACAAGAAGTTGGGAGGAGACACAGCTGGGACAGCTGACTCAATTGACCAAAGGGATATTCCATACCATATGACATCATGATCAGTATAAAAACCTGGGGGGGGAGGAAGAAAGAAGGGGAGACGTTTGGAGTTATGGCTTTGTCCTGGTTCCGGCAAGGATGGGGTTAATTTCCCAAAGGAGATGGCAGGGGGCAGGTATTCCATACCACCTGACCCATGCCCGGGCTATAAGAGGAGCTAGCCTAGGAAGAAGAGAGCAGTTGCCACTTGGGGGTGGGCTGCGGCACCGGGTCCGGTTGGTGCGCTTTGTGGCGGTATTGTAATCGCGTTTTCATCTTTCCTTTTGCTGTTCTGTTAAATTGCGTTCTTTTAACCCACGAGTTTTGCCCTGTCGATTTCTTTTTTCCACGGCTGTGGGAGTTGTGGGAGCGGCTGTGTGGTTCTTTGTTGCTGGCTGAGGCCAAACCACGACAGGCTTTTTGTCTTCCCAAGTAACCATTACACATGATGGAGCCCTACTTTCCTGGAGATGGCTAAACAATTGCTTGCTGATGGGAAGCAGTGAATGAATTCCTTGTTTTGCTTTGCTTGTGTGCATGGCTTTTGCTTTACTTATTAAACTGCCTTTATATCAACCCATGAATTTTCTTACTTTTACTCTTCTGATTCTCCCCATCCCACTGCGGGGAAAATGAGACAGCATCTGTGTGGTGCTTAGTTGCCGGCTGGGGTTAAACCATGACACCACCAAAGTGATACTGGAGATAATTTGATTTTTCAAATAAGGCATCTCAGAAATTAACTCCATTTAAACTTCCGATTTATTCCCTTTTTCATGTGATTTGGTTACTGCATAATTGTAGAATGAGAAGATAGTTACTGCTGCTGTAAGGATTAAAAATGAATGCAGATTTGCTCAAAACCGTTCCTGCCAGCAGATATGGGCAGGTGTGCACATGGGTCCTGCTCAGAAGGGACTTCCAACTTCTGCCCTACCACCTGCACTGTTTGTGCAGGGACCTTGCAAGGGACAAGATATTACCCAGGGTCAGATAGGTCCCTTGGCACCACTAGGAAGTTTGCAGACAACACCAAGTCAGGTGGGAGTGTTGATCTGCTTGAGGGTAGGATGGCTCTGCAGAGGGATCTGAACAGGCTGGACCAATGGGCCGAGGCCAATGGTATGAGATTCAACAAGGCCAAGTGCCAGGTCCTGCACTTGGGTCACAACAACCCCATGCAGCGCTACAGGCTTGGGGAAGAGC
>NW_009649415.1:31459-39817 GCF_000708025.1 Charadrius vociferus | reverse complement strand
GCGGCTGGAAAGCTGCATGGCAGAAAAGGACCTAGGGGGAGTGGTTGACAGCCAGCTGAATATGAGCCAGCATCGTGCCCAGGTGGCCAAGGAGGCCAACAGAATCTTGGCCTGTATCAGGAATAGTGTGGTGAGCAGGACTAGGGAAGTGATTGTTCCCATGTACTCAGCACTTGAGGCCGCACCTCAAATACTGTGTTCAGTTTTGGGCCCCTCACTACAGGAAAGACATTGAGGTGCTGGAGAGGGTCCAAAGAAGAGCAACGAAGCTGGTGAAAGGTCTATAGAACAAGTCTTATGAGGAGCGGCTGAAGGAACTGGGGTTGTTTAGTCTGGAGAAAAGGAGCTCAGGGAGACCTTATCCCTCTCTACAACTACGTGAAAGGAGGGTGTAGAGACATGGGGGTCAATCTCTTCTCCCAAGTAAGAAATGATAGGACAAGAGGAAACAGCCTCAAGTTGTGTCAGGGGAGGTTTAGGATGGATATTAGGACAAATTTCTGCACCAAAAGGTTTATCAAACATTGCAATAGGCTGTCCAGGGAAGTGGTGTAATCATCATCCCTGGAGGTATTTAAAAGATGGGTAGATGTGGTGCTTAGGAACATGGTTTAGTGGTGGTTTTGGCAGTGTTAGGTTGATAGTTGGAGTCGATGATCTTAAAGGTCCCTTCCAATCTAGACAATTCTATGGTTCTATGATTCTATGTCCAACAGGCAGCAAGAGAAGATGGACTGACATAGACATCTTCTCATTAAACCAGCTCTCCTTTGATTTAGCGGCAGATAATTCTCCCTGAATTCAGTGAAAACAGGACCAGGTCTTTGCTAGAACTCATCCCAGAAAGAAGAGTGATTTTTTAAATGGTTTCAAAGATTCCTGCTTGATTTACTCTTAGCTAGCCCATCTCAACAGCTCTATAAACTGAGTAAGGAGCACTGGGAGGGATGGCTGCAAACAGCAAGGGAGGGTTCCCAGGGGTCACTCTGACAGGGAGCCAAACACTGGACTTCACTTATGAACCAGTCTAAGGCTCCTGACGTATCACCCGACAGGGCTCTGCTTCCCTGCTCTGCCTCATGGCACTTGCTGACCATGCATGGTGGGAGCACTTTGGGATACCAAACATGTGAGTTGGTAGGCAGAGGGGTTTTTAGTACAGATTCCAACATGTAGACCCCCAAAAAGCGGGATAAGCAAAATCAACAACACACCTCAGCCATAACCCCCTTGCTTTAGTCAAATCCTCCACTGAAGCCTTAAGGAGGAAAGGGAAGATGCAAGTCCATCACCACTCTGACTCAAGGCTTGCCGCATGGTGGTGTGACTCTCCTGGGCTTTACTACGGTTTCCCAGCACCTGAACTGGCTGGACAGTCGCACTCAAAGAGTTCCGGTCAATGGCTTGATGTCCAAGTGGCAAGCAGTGACAAGTGGCATTCTTCAAGGGTTGGTACTGGGACCGGTGCTGTTTAACACCTTTGTTGGAAAATGGGATTGAGTGCACCCTCAGCAAGTTTGCCGACAACACAAAGCTGTGTGGAGTGGTTGACATGCTGGAGGGAAGGGATGCCATCCAGAGGGACCTGGACAGGCTGGTGGGCCTGTGGGAACCTCATGAAATTCAACAAGGCCAAGTGCAAGGTCCTGCACATGGGTCGGGGCAATCCCATGCACAAATACAGGCTGGGCGGAGAATGGACTGAGAACAGCCCTGAGGAGAGGGACAAAGATGATCAGCCCTCTGAGAGTGTTACTTACAGTAAGCCCTCTTACTGTTGTTACTGCCAAAATGTTTCTAAGCCCATGGGAATCCCTGTTTGTCTCTAGTGGAGAGTATAGCAACAATCAAGCAGTAGACAGGCTGCAAGAAGACTGAAACAGTCACAGAGGATTCAAAATCTGTGTCTTTTTCTATATAACCACCAGCATAGTCAAATAAGACTAGAAATAAGAATGGGATCATATGGGACTTGAATCCTGGAAATTTACTAGAAACTGTTCCAGGGGTAGCAGAAAGCACAATGGCATCAGAGAGATGGGTTTGCCTGATGTTAATACAAAATGGCAGCTCCCAGTTGATTTTAAAAGTAAGATGGAAAGGGTTCATTGATTTTTTCCCTTGTTCTCCTACCACCACCTTTTTTTCTCCCTTTCTTTTTTTTTGGACATGCCTTCTCCAGTTCCAGGCTCTGCAGATACAGAAGGGATCCCCAGTGTTTTCCTTCCAGTGCATCCTAAATAGATCTGTTACCCTGAGCTTTAGACCCGAAGCCATTCTACACGGGATGTTAATGTTGTTCTCAGGATCACCCTTTTTGTAAGATTTCCTTTTCAGTTAAGATGAACGCCCTGGTACAGCACCTGCTACATTCCCAAGTCCTAAGAAGGAGTATAGTGCATGTGCAGCAGTGTTTCCACTCCCATTCTCCTGCTCTCCTGCTCTCAAGTTTCAGTATACACTGCACAGATTTGTTCTTTTATTCGCTGATACTCTGCAGCCTTTCCAAGTGAGCATGGACAGATCTGCGATTGTCTGTGTAAACCAGGCAAAATTCTCAGCTTCACTTGGCTTATATGAAATCAGCCGGCCTCAATAGTTTTGGTTCAGCTTTACTTTTAACTTTTCTGTTTTTTTAAATCCACAACTTAAAATGAAGCTCAGCACTATGAGTACACACCACACAGACCGGAAATTCATAGGTAGGTAGTACAAACCATGAGAACCTTAGAAATATATATATTCCTTGCCAATGGTGTAGCATTGCAGAAGGCTTTACAGTGGACAGATCTTATCTTCCCAAAAGTACAGAGGTGCTGAGATTTGAAGGTTTGGTTCTTTATAATAATTAAAACCACATGCAAAGTAGATATCTAGGCTTGGATTTCCTCTCAGCTCTGATGGACTTCTGATTTAGTAGGCATTTTCATTCATAACATAAATCATTGAGAACTGATTTCTGTTTCTACCCAGGTATTTACTGTATTAAATTTCTGCTCTTGGAGCATAATTACAACCTGATTGCCATATATGTGTATATGCTTATGTATATATGTATTTCAAAACATTTCTAAGAAGCAGAAAGGAAAAGACAAGGGAAGAATTGTGTCATTTATCCAAACAAGAACTAATTAGAATGAAATAACTCAATTTCTAGAAAACTGGGCCTAATGCATGAGAGACTGCAATGTTCCTAAGAGATGTGATAGCAAGAAATGAGAAAGCAGGTAAAGGATTTGTGGCAAAGATTACTTGCATAGAGCCAGGAATGCAAATGATGATGATTATGATTGACAATGTACCTTTAATTTTATCAAAAAGGCAACTAAAAACTATTCAGGGAACTTGGTATAGGGATTTAGAGCTAATCACATCCCATTGCCTACTGCTTGTAGAGCTGCAAAATGAATTACTCTACAACTTTGAGTTTTGAAAGCTTAAAGAAACGGGGAGTGCAATATTAAAGCAGAAAGGGTCATAGGTGAAGCCATCTCAACAACCATTCAAACGATCAGGAAAAGTCATCAGCTGCTACAGGTGTTCATTAACTAACTGTGGAATAATTCCTGGAGGTGACTTAGAAATCAAATTTATATTCATATTTTAAGGAAAGGTACAGCATCAAAGAAACTTTCAGGGCAGAGTGCAGCTGGTGTGCAAGGGATACATTCCACAGAGGTTCCCCAGGTAACCTTAGATGTTGGTGACATCGGGGGAGCCTGATGTGCTGACTCTAAGAGAAACTGCATGGGGGATGGAGCAGAGTGGAGACACCACGGCTAAACTCTGTGATAAGATGGGAACTTGAAGGTCTTATGGAACCCTTGAAGGTCAAATGGAACTGATAAGCTGCCTAATTGCTACCCTGAGCTAACGATCTGTCACTTTTTGACAAAATGCTATCCTTTGGGTGAACTTTGCTCATTATAATGTCATTATAATACCAAAACACACCTCCATCCCAAAAGCTACCCACCTCCAAGGTACGACCACCCCTCACTGAGCTTGCGCTCTGAATTTTTCCTAGTCTATACCTTTAAAAGCAAAGAGAGAAAATTTTACACCAATCATAACAAAAGTATGTATGACTAGAGTCCCTCAAGCTCCACCTGAAAGGTAAAAAATAGTATAAAAATAGCTTAAGAGAGGAGGGATGTCAGGGAAGATACCACTGCAGTCAGGAAGATACCATCGCTGACCACCCCTGACTTCTGGGACCAGTCGACGGGCTGAGCCTCTCTTCCCCCCCATAAGGACACTTGTGGGTAAGGTTTGAACACTTGGTTATACCAAGTGCTTCCCCAGGAAACTTAGAAATCTCTATATAGAGTTGTTTTATGATTTAACACATTTATAGCCAGGCTGTATTACTAACATTCTTAGTATTTGCACATGCTTTACAGACAGTGACTTTATCACCAGCAATCCAAAAGAACTTGTGCATCTGTTGCTTCAATAAACTAGTCGTGAGAGTTCATAGTGAACGTGACCAAACTCTTTAAGTGTGGCTGTGCTAGTTCATGGAACGCCACTAGATTGAATCCTGTATGGTGTTATCAGTGCATCCGTAATCATGATAGTTCAATATACATATTGAATGTGACCGGACTTCTAACGCTGAATTGGGCATCACTCAGAATCTAAGCCTGTCTGCCCCCAGCCCCTCTGATATCTGAGGACAGGCTGGAACACAAGGGGGTTTATTTTCTGCCAAATTACTTTGCCCTTTAACGCAACACTAACCTTTAAACAAAACATTACTGGGGACAAGATACAAATATTTGGCAATATTTAAGACAGGAGTTGACTGATTAGGAGAAAGTCTGTTGTGTGTTCACACAGGAGTGCAGTATAGATAGTGTACTTTGTTAAACTGAAAAAAGACCACTGGAAATTGCAACTGTCTTGGGGAGGAGATTGCGGCTCACAAGTCCAGCTTTCCATAGAATGCAGAGTGAGCAGCAACACCTATTTTGAAGTTGCAGAAATGTTCCCTGCACAATTACCAGAAATCTCAGACATGGACACTGCAGCAGTGTCTGAAATGACTGGAAGTTGTAGCATGAAGATAAGGAAAAGGACAAAGTGAATTTGATTGCCTGCGTATCATGCCACAGAGATAACACGGAGTGCTGAAAGTTAAAATCTCCTTTTTACTCACAGACGATGTCCTCTGCACTCCAAAAGAAACATATCTATCTACAGAGCCACGATGGGAGTTTTTCCTCAAGATTTTCAGTGCTTCAGGTGTGTGGACAGCCACTGGTGTCTGGCTCCCGACAGCAACAGGACACTTCTGTGGTGCAGGTATGCTAGGGAGTAAGCACAGAAAATTGACTTCCCTTGCATAATGCTTCAGACACAAACCATCGTTCCATCTCTAGCAAGTGGGCATACCCTGTTCCCAATCTACTTGTTTTCAACATCCCAGCTTGATAAAGAAGCCAACAATTGGTAGGTGATACCTGCAACTCACCTGAACTCACAACTATTGTCAATGGCTTATAAGGTGTATAATAATCGGAAAGAAATGGAAGAGAAGGAGAAGCAAGGATGAGCAAGGCTTCATGCTGCTTTGCTGGCTGCCTTGATTGAAGGACCAGGAACAGGGAGTGGTAGAGGAAATATGCGGAGTGGATTTTGGAGCCGAGGAAGGAGCTGTGAGAATTATAATGGAAATCATTGTGCCATTCCTTTGGGACCGAATCAGTGTGCATATTGTAGGCAAGAGGAACATTGGAAAAAGTATTGTCCATGCCTTTCAAATAGTCAGGGAAGAAAGATGGAAGAAGTCACGGGGGTCATGGCAGAGATTGGGTTTGATTGAAGGGGACAAGAGGAACTTATTAAAGTTTCCTCAGCCAATCCTTTGGTTTCAGTTAAGCTGGGGAATGAAATAATAGATTTTTAAATTGACAGCTCTCGTGGTTTGGCCTCAGCCAGCAACAAAGAACCACGCAGCCGCTCGCGCAACTCCCACAGTCGTGGAAAAAGAAATCGACAGGGCAAAACTCATGGGTTAAAATAATGCAATTTAACAGAACAGCAAAAGGAAAGATGAAAACGCGATTACAGTACTGCCACGAAGCACAACAACCAGACCCACACTGCCACAGCCCACCCCCAAGTGGCGACTGCTCTCCTCGCCCTGGCTAGCTCCTCTTATAGCCCGGGCATGGGTCACATGGGATGGAATACCTGCCCCCTGCCGGATCCTTGGGGAAATTAACCCCATCCCTGCTGGAACCAGGACAACAGCAGAGCCACACTGTCGTAACTAGCTGTAAGGGACCCGTGAGTAAAACTAAGATAAGCATTGTTGATGCAACAGGAAAAAAGACTTTAAGGCAATTTTTTACAGCCAATGGAATATTCAATTGGAGATACTAAATTAGTTCATGAGTTTCTCTATATGCCAGAATGCCCCCTACCCTTGCTTGGACAGGATTTACTTTGTAAACTGAATGCACAACTCACAACTAACCTTTACTGAAGACTCTTCAGTTACATATTCCTCCAGAAACTGAAAGCCCAGATATGTCTGTTAACCGAAAAGGATCCTAATGAAGAAGTGAATATTCCAGGAAATATTGAATGCAGTCATACCTCTGGTGTGGGCATTGAAAATACCCAGACAAGCGAAGAATGTGACTCCAGTAAAAAAATTGAACTGAAACCAAGAGCTCAACCAGTATATCATTAAATTAGAAGCCCTGAAGGGATTAAAACCAATAATAAGCTCCTTTTTAAAAAATTGACTGTTACGGGAATGTCAATTGGAATGTAATATTCTCATTTTACCTGTAAAGAAACCACATTCTACAGAATATAGACTGGTGCAGGACTTACGAGAAGTTGATGCAAGGACAGTAGATGTCCATCCTGTGGTTCCAAATCCATACTCTCTCCTTGCTACAATCCCTAACAGTAATACTTATTTTACAGTATTGGATTTAATGGATGCCTTCTTCTGCATACCTGTGGATGAACAGAGCCAGACCATCTTTGTCTTTGAGTAGGAGAATCTGACTACCAGATGAAAGACCCAACTCTGCTGGACTATCCTTCCCCAAGGATTCAAGAACAGGCCCACCTTGTTCGGTAACATACTAACCAAAGAGCTAGAACAATGGCAAAATGATCATGATACTGTAACACTGTTACAATATGTAGATGATTTACTGATTGGTTCTGACAATTATGAGGCATGTTTGAAAGCTACCATCAGTTTGCTTAACTTCCTGGGCCTGGCAGGATATCGAGTTTCTAAGAAGAAAGTTCAGATCGGGAAGGTAAAGGTCCAATACCTGGGGTTTGAAATCATCAAAGGACAGAGAGAATTAAGTACTGAGAGAAAAGAGGTGATTTGTAGAATTTCTGTACCTACATCAAAAAAGCAATTAAGAGGGTTTCTGGGGATGGCCGGATGGTGTCGCTTATGGATTCCCAATTTTGGACTAATTGCCAAACCATTGTATGCTGCTATAAAAGGGCCTGAGGGAGTTCTCAAATGGATACCTGAGTGCAGAAAAAGTTTTGATGAAATTAAAAGGAAGCTCATGGAATCTCCTGCTTTGGGACTCCCAAATTTGAGAAAACCTTTTCAGTTATACGTACATGAATGACAACAAGTGGCATTAGGAGTTCTGACACAAACATTGGGAAGCTGGAAAAAACTGGTGGGATACTTCTCAAAACAATTAGATGAAGTCAGTAAAGGTTGGCCTGCTTGTTTAAGAGCAGTAGCGGCTACTGTAAGCTTGATTGAAGAATCCCAGAAACTGACCTTCGGTCAACCATTTACTGTGTTTGTGCCTCATGCTGTTTCTTCTCTCCTTGAAAATAACGAGCATCATTGGATCTCCCCAAGTTAAATATCAGGCTGTGCTGTTGGAAAAAGATGCTCTAAATCCTGCCACTCTGCTTCCAATTTCTGAATCCAGTGAACTACATCATGATTGTCTAACCACTATTGAACAAGTGTATTCTAGCAGATCTGATCTGCGAGATGAACCCCTGCCAGATGCAGAACTGGAGCTATTCACTGACGGGAGCAGCTTTATGTTGGAAGGACAACAAAAAGCCTGATATGCAGTGGTAACGCCTACTCAGGCCTTAGAGGCTAAATCTTTGCCCAGTAATACATCTGCTCAGAAGGCAGAATTGATTGCACTAACACGAACTTTAGAGTTCAGCAAGGGAAGAAGAGTTAACATTTACACAGATCCTAAATATGCATTTGGAGTAGTGCATGCACATGGGGCAATCTGGAAGGAAAGATTCACAAGGGACTCTGATTAAATACGGAACAGAAATAATGAAGCTCTTACAGGCAGTCCTTCAACCAAAGGAGGTTGC
>NW_009649415.1:22933-25749 GCF_000708025.1 Charadrius vociferus | reverse complement strand
AGGAACAGCTGAAGAGAAGGCTGGGTATCTTGCCGATGCGTTCGCCGCTGCTGTTAAGCCGCTGCTTAATCATGGGAAAGGAGCCAAAAGATCCTGCTCTAATGTACGCTGTTTCAATTGTGGTAAGATGGGGCATCTGCAGCGACAATGTCGTCAAGGTAGACCAGTACAGTCTAAAGGACTTAATGTAAGTCAGAAATTCTCTCCTACTCATGCAACCAGGTGTAGTCGTCATGATAAATTTGGTCATCGGAGTACAGATTGTCTTTCACGTTTTAGGAGGGATGGGACTCCTTTGGGAAACTTCAGTCAGAGCGCGAAATAGATACCCCGCGCGATGACAGCAAATCAGGGTGTCTGGACCACGTCGCCGCCGCCACAAGGGGAAGTGCCGGCGTGGACGTGGCAACAGCAATAGATTTTACTCTTACTGATACCTCTGTACATTGTATTCCATCTGTTCTCCAGGGTCCTTTAGGTCACAACCTCTGTGCGCTTTTACTTGGACGATCATCCACATCTCGAAAAAGAATTTTTGTATTACCGGGAGTTATTGACGTGGATTATACAGGTACAATTGGCATTATGGTACAAACATGCTCTCCACCTGTAAGTATTCCAAAAGATTCAAAAATTGCTCAACTAATACCATTTGAGGCAAAAGTGCCTAAAAGCGATCTGAGAATTAGAGGAAATCAAGGATGGGGATCTACATGTATCTATATGTATACTGCTGAGAAGAAATTATTATATTCAATCCAACCTCATATACTGTATCTGCAAATGTAAATATATACAATTTGACAGATTTCTCATTTTTTAAAAATAGTTTAATTGCTCTGGCCTACTAATGGACATAATTCCAAAATGGCAATCTAAAGATTTCATTACAATTGTTGATCTCCAGTCATCTATGAATATAAGCTGTAATTTAAAGCCCATGTGAATTCTTCAGTACTAGTTATATCATCCAGCTCTATAACAGCTTATCAGCCACTTTAAATGTACTTAAACCATTTTGTGTTTAAATTATATGCTTTTTCGTAGTTTCAGAGTTTGGGGTTTTTATTTATTTGTTTATTTATTTCATATTTCTTTTATACTGAGAAAAATTTACTGTAATTGGGATCAGTCATTGCATTTTACCAGCCCTGTCATCCTGGGAACCTGAGTCTGCCATGCAGGGTCAAGCAGAAGTTCATTTCACCTGCTGCCCTTCCTCTGATGTGATGATGTCTATAAAGGTGTCTCTACGAGCACATTTCTATTGCATTAAATGTCCCTTCCAACATATTTGCTGCTATTATTTTGGATCACTCTGTTATCCAAGGAATTCTTGATATCCGCAGAAATACTGGTACTTTAAAAAGTACTTTCCCCAGAGTTTTCTTTAGTCCCATTTCCATCTTTACTCTAGCTGAATATCTGTTTCTTCTCCCTGGAGGCTGCGGAGAGCACAGGTGCTTTTATCTCCCTTCGTTAAACCACTCACTTACTCCTATACTGTTATCTTGCCCCTTCTTAGTCCCCTTTCTCAGTAAAGAAAACCCAGGCCTTTTGAACACCACCACCATCAGAGATTTTCAATGGTCTTGAATGCATGCTACTAAAGCTGACTAGTGTTTTCCAGTCTGTATTAGCTACCCAACCCCCCTCGAAAATGCAGTTCTTTTAGGTCCCATTGAAATACCAGTCTCAATGCAAACAGCAGAGATACCACTGAGGTTTCTTCTGGCACATATCATACAGTCAAGGTAATACCTTGCAGGGGCACTTTGTGTGCATCCACTGACTGACCTTTCTCCATCACAGAATCACAGAATCACAGAATGGTTAGGGTTGGAAGGGACCTCTGGAGATCATCTAGTCCAACCCCCCTGACAGAGCAGGGTCACCTACAGCACGTTGCACAGGACAGCGTCCAGGCGGGTTTTGAATGTCTCCAGAGTGGGAGACTCCACCACCTCTCTGGGCAGCCTGTTCCAGTGCTCCACTACCCTCAAAGTAAAGAAGTTCCTTCTCATGTTAAGATGGAACTTCCTATGTTCAAGTTTATGCCCATTACCCCTCGTCCTATCACTGGGTGCCACTGAAAAAAGACTGCTCCCATCCCCCTGGCATCCTCCCATTAAGTATTTGTATGTATTAATAAGATCCCCCCTCAATCTTCTTTTCTCTAGACTAAAGAGACCCAAGTCCCTCAGCCTTTCCTCATAAGAAAGGTGCTCCAGTCCCCTAATCATCTTTGTTGCCCTTTGCTGGACCCTCTCCAGCAGTTCCCTGTCTTTCTTGAACTGGGGAGCCCAGAACTGGACACAGTACTCCAGATGCGGTCTCACCAGGGCAGAGTAGAGGGGGAGGATGACCTCCCTCGACCTGCTGGCCACACTCTTCTTGATGCACCCCAGGATGCCATTCGCCTTCTTGGCCGCCAGGGCACATTGCTGGCTCATGGTCATCCTGTTGTCCACCAGGACTCCCAGGTCCCTCTCCACAGAGCTGCTCTCCAGGGGGTCAGCCCCCAACCTGTACTGATTGGTCATATCAGACCTTCCTCTCTTTCCCCGTTTCCTCTACAAGGGCAGTGGTGTTGACCTTGTCTCTGCCAGAGCTGCCTGCTGCAGTCATCTCTCTTTTTATTTTAAAGCAAACAGCTAGGCACTTCCTGTCATTCTGCCCCTGGTGCTGCTGGGAAGAAACTCCCTTAAATGTCCATTTTTCTCCTGGAAGTCTCTCCTCCCTCCTCTCCTTTGTTGTGACTCATACTTGCTGAAGGTTACGCCATGAGTGTCTATGAAGAGCCATGCGTCTGGCCA
>NW_009649415.1:22514-22847 GCF_000708025.1 Charadrius vociferus | reverse complement strand
TCCTGGGAGGGAGATGGGGCCATGATGCTCCATAGTCCCCCAGTCTCTCCAGTCCAGATCAGGGCTTGGTCTGCCCTCCATAGTGCTTCCTTCATATTTCCTTACCTGTCTGTCTTCATCCACCATCTGTATCTGGTTATTATTGCTTTGATGGGTACAAGGAGTACTTTTTCATTCTGTGCTTGTGCAGTTCTAAGAACATCTGAGGTAGACTCTAAGCCTGGCTGACTAATACTGCCATGGCTAGTGAAGGGGAAATTCTAACTGTAACTGCTCAGCAGTGGTAATTTGTGACTGAGAAATGACCTGGAATGGAGGGCAAGAATGCCCAAC
>NW_009649415.1:19864-22482 GCF_000708025.1 Charadrius vociferus | reverse complement strand
CAGAGAAAGAATGACTCCTTGCAAGGGAGTGAAGTTTCCCTGGGTGATGAGGTAAGAAACAACTTCAGCATTGTCTTGTAAACCATCCTGGAATGTGAGGGCTCAGGGGCCCAAGCTCAGGGGCCACCTTTGGGCAGCAGAGCTGGGCTGGGGGGTGGATGCTGTCCTGGGGAATGGACAAGTGGCCAGCTGAGGTGCCCCATGTAACTGCTCAGGGGATTGGTGCTGGTGCCAGTTTATCTAAGGAATCTGCTTATGACGCATCTTTGCAGAGTCCTTGTAGAATTGCTTATGGCAGTAAGACTCTGCCCAGTGCATGTTCATTAATGTTTTCTTTTATAGTTAAGCACAAACATGTGTTTAATTTGCCTTGAGAGGTACCATAAAAATTCCCCAACACTAGAAGCAGAAAAAAGGCATGATCCAAACAAAAACTTATGACAGAAAAAACGCCATCCATGAAACAACCGGCCGAGTTCCCAACTGCTCTGTTGTAGATGAAGTTTCATTTAAATCAGTGCCATCATACTAGGGACAAAACTGATCCAGAGTCTAACTGGCATGTGGGGGAGGTCTTCTCAACAGCTCCCTGGGACTGACTCAAGCAGTGCTGTATGAATACAAAGACTTAGTGTGTGTGGCTGTGGTGGTTTGGGCCAGACTGGCCACTCAGGTGAAAAGACAGATGCTGTCCCCTACATTTCTCTCTGAGTACAGGCAGGAGAGAAAAAGACTTATGAGTTTAGAAGGAGCTAAACTAATGAAATATTAATAATAAAATGATAAAAAAGAAATAATGAAATATATACAAAACCGTATCAAGCTCCCAGGGTGACGATCATGTCACTGTCTGCACTGGGGAAGTCCCAGGCTGGACTCAGTGACGGACGGGAACTGGATTCCGGATCTGCATTCAGGATCAGGATCACAGGCAGACAAACAGAGTCCTCCTGAGACGTCGGCCATTGAAGAAAGAAGGCTGACCCTTTGATCCCACTGCTTTTATACTGAGCATGAGGCAGATGGGATGGAATACCCTGTTGGTCAGTTTTGGGTCACCTGTCCTGTCCGCTCCTCCCTGCAGGTGGGACCCCACTGCGCTTTTCGGCTTCTGACCCTCCAACGGGGCAAATAACAAAGTTGGTTGGCCTTGGGTGTTATAGCAATAAGTATAAGCAAGGTCCTCTCTGCATACCATGCCTGGGCATCAGCTATAAACATAGGTCTGATCACTCTGAGAGAGTGAACAGTGTCTGCACAATATGCTGTTAATTTCAGTAGTTAGGAGAGGCCTAGTTAAGAAGCAAAGTTGCTGAACAAAATTGGTCCTGTTTTACCTCAAACCAGGATAAGTAATAATAACTGTGATATGCATGATCACATCTTTAGTTATATTGCCTTTTATGGTGGAAAATATAATCTATGACACGTCTATGTTTTTAGCTTTTCCCGAGAGACATAAGAACATCTACAGCAACTCCACTTTTCATATTCCATCACCAGTCTGGTCTCATTTCCAGCTGTATCTCTGGCAGTCAGAACCCATATTTCATTTGAGATAATTTTTTAAGCTGAATGATACATATATGAAATCTTTCTCTGGATTTTGTTCTATTGCTATTGTCAAATGCTCTACCAAGTGCTTTTGCAATAGCCAGATCTCTCCCAGGATTTGCATTCAAACAGCAAATCATAAATCTTCAGAGAAAATGGAATCCCTTTAGTCTTGGATAACATTTGTGAAGTTCATTTTGGTCATCATGATGAATGTTATATGATCACTCATCACCAACATTGGCCTCAGAAATAAAGTTCTGAAACCTTTTACATGTGAGGACTAAGCATCCTTGTCTATATAAGTGTACTGACTTCCAGTTTTTATTGATACCTATGGCATAGACATTAAAACTATACAGATATGACCTTACAGAGGTATGAGCACAGCACCAGCATGCTGTTTGGAAGCATCTGTGAATAAGAAAGGCTTTAGCTTGCTCACATCCATGTTTTGCCATGCTCACATCACAGTTTCGAGCACTGTGGGCACATGTTCCCATCCCGTTATTACTGAATGATCTGTCTGAGATCAGTTTGGCAAGGAGGGTAGCACAGCCCTGGAACAGGTTACTGAGAGATACTGGTGATTCTCCATCCTTGCAGGTTTTCGGGACTGGAGTAGATAAAGCCATGGCTGACCTGATCTTGTGCTGGTGAACGTCCTGCTTTGAGCAGAAGGCTGGATTAGGTGTCTCCTCCCAGCCAGCATTTCTGTATGTCTAGTGTAAGTTAATGGCCCATTCGCCCTGAGCTGTGATACTGGCGAATGCTTTGCAGAGGATTTTCTGTGAGCTAATGGTGCTGTTGTCATCCTCTCTATCTAAGCAGAGCACTATGCAAATCCTTGGAAATTTTTTGAAGCTGTATAACCCATTGTAATGCCTCTATTTTTAAATGCTGGGCACTGTCTTGACTTATGTACTTTGCCATAGTATATTCAGATCAATGCTAGTTTTTATCATTTCCAGGTTTGATCCTAGTGACTCTTTCTGCCACTTGTCTATTTTCGTGCTGGTTTGGATCTCCTGGTGCTCACAGCGTACAGCATTCTCCTCTTTCCC
>NW_009649415.1:18152-19837 GCF_000708025.1 Charadrius vociferus | reverse complement strand
AAATTACATTTGCCTGGAAAATTCTACCTGTCTTCTCAAAAGTTATTTCTGAGTCCTCTGATTCCTCAGTGTCTGGCACAAGGACCTCATCCCTAATCAGAGACACAGTTAACCCCTCCAGCCCAACAGCGAAATTGCCCCCTTGAGGTTCGATCATTCAGAAGACTTCTGTTTTCTCCCTTTTTTCCTGCTGTCTCTATTTAAAAACATATAAACCATATGCTGAAAACCATCCCCCATATGGGATGGGGATAGACCTGAGCTTGCTAGCAAAAAGCCTGAAAGCGGCATGCTGGCACTAGATTTGGAAAAGGTAGGGGGCGTAACTGGGCTCCTTAGGAATAAGTCTGGGGGTGGCAGAATTATGGCTTCCTCCAGTAAAAAGGAGAAGGTACCAATAGCCCAGCTGACGGCTAAAGTACTTATACACAAATGCACATAGCATGGGCAACAAACAGGAGGAGCTGGAAGCCACTGTACAGCAGGAAAATTATGATGCAGTCACCATCACAGAAACGTGAGTGACACTTAGGCAAGCAAGGAGAGGCGGGGGTGTGGCCCTGTATGTCAGGGGGTGTTATGAATGTTTTGAACTAAATGATGGTGATAATGGGGTTGAGTTTTTATGGGTAAGAATCAGGGGGAGGGCTAACAAGGCACATATGGTAGTAGGAATCTGTTACGGACCGCCCAACCAGGATGAGGAGGCAGATGAAATATTCTACAAACGGCTGGGAGAAGTCTCAAGATCACGAGCTCTTGTCCTTGTGGGGGACTTCAACTTGCTGCATATCTGCTGGGAATACAATGCAGCAGGGAGGGAACAGTAGAAGGTTCCTGGAATGTACTGGGGATAACTTCCTGACGCAGCTGGTGAGGGAGCCAACTAGGGAAGGTGCCCTGCTGGACCTGCTGTTTGTAAACAGGGAAGGGCTTGTGGGGGATGTGACAGTCAGAGGCTGTCTTGGGAACAGTGATTATGAAATGATAGAGTTTCCAATTCTGGGAGAAGCAAGGAGGGGGGTCAGCAGAACTGCTACCTTGGAGTTCCGGAGGGCAGACTTTGGGCTCTTCAGGAGCCTGGTTGACAAAGTCCCCTGGGAGGCAGTCCTCCAGGGCAAAGGAGCCCAGGAAGCCTGGATGTTTTTCAAGAAGGAAGTCTTAGAGGCACAGGAGCAGGCTGTCCCCAAGTGCCAAAAGACAAGCCATCAGGGAAAAAGACCGGCCTGGCTGAACAGGGAGCTAGGGTTGCAACTTAGGGAGAAAAAGAGGACTTACGGCCTTTGGAAGGGAGGGCAGGCCACTCAAGAGGACTACAAGGAGGTATTGAGGCTACATAGGGAAAAAATCAGGAGGGCCAAAGCCCAGTTAGAGCTAAACCTGGCTTCTGTTGTCAAGGACAACAAAAAAAGTTTCTGTAAATATATTAGCAATAAAAAGAGGACTAAGGATAATCTCTGTCCTCTAGTAGATGGGGCCAGTAACATAGCGACCAAGAATGAGGAAAAGGTTGAGGTACTTAATGACATCTTTGCCTCAGTCTTCAGCAGTAGGACCAGTTGTTCCCTGAGTACCCAGACCCCTGAGCTAGAAGACAGGGATGGGGAGCAGAATGAAACCCCTGTAATCCAAGGGGAAATGGTGAGGGACCTGCTTCAGCACCTGGAGGTACACAAATCTATGGG
>NW_009649415.1:11700-17101 GCF_000708025.1 Charadrius vociferus | reverse complement strand
GTGTTGGAGCATGTCCAGAGAAGGGCTACAAAGCTGGTGAGGGGTCTGGAGGACAAGCCCTATGAGGAACGACTGAGGGAACTTGGGTTGTTTAGCCTGGAGAACAGGAGGCTAAGGGGAGACCTTATCACCCTCTAGAACTACATGAAAGGAGGTTGTAGAGAGGTGGGGGCTGACCTCTTCTCCCTGGTGACAAGTGATAGGACGAGAGGAAATTAGTTCAAGTTATGTCAGGGGAGATTTAGATTAGATATTAGGAAACATTTTTTCACTGAAAGGGTTATTAAACATTGGAAGATGCTGCCCAGGGAGGTGGTGGATTCACCATCCCTGGAGGTGCTTAAAAAAAGGGTAGATGTGGTATTTGGGGACATGGCTTAGAAATGGTTTTGTCAGGGTAGGTTGATGGTTGGACTTGATGATCTTAAAGGTCCCTTCCAACCTCAGCGATTCTATGATTCTAAGAAAGACATTGAGGTGCTGGAGCCTGTCCAGAGAAGGGCAACGAAGCTGGTGAGGGATCTAGAGAACAAGTCTTATGAGGAGTGGCTGAGGGAACTGTGTTTGTTTAGCCTGGAGAAAAGGAGGCTGAGAGGAGACCTTATTGCTCTCTACAACTACCTAAAAGGAGGTTGTAGCAAGGTGGGGGTCAGTCTCTTCTCCCAAGTAACAAGTGATAGGATGAGAGGAAACAGCCTCAAGTTGCGCCAGAGGAGGTTTAGATTGGATATTAGGAAAAACTTCTTCACTGAAAGGGTTGTCAAGTATTGGAATAAGCTGCCCAGTGAAGTGGTGGAGTCCCCATACCTGGAGGTATTTAAAAGACGTGTAGATGTGGTGCTTAGGAACATGGTTTAGTGGTGGTTTTGGCAGTTCTAGGTTAATGGTTGGACTCGATGATCTTAAAGGTCTTTTTCAACCTAAATGATTCTATGATCCTGTATTGCTTGATATCCACATTGTTTTAACATCCAAAGATGAAGTCGGCCTGGAATCTAGCACAAACCAACCACCACCTGTTTATTAAATAGGAAACCTTTTAAATGAGTGGGGCATAGGAAGCATGGCAATACTAACTTGTGCATTGATTCAACACTAGATTGATGCACAGTCAACTTGTGCATCTTTTTTTAATATTTTATTTATAAAATTCAAGTTTAATTACCAACAAATCTGGTTGTGGTGGATTGACGTTGGATGGATGCCAGGTGCCCATCAAGCCACTTTATCACTTCCCTCCTCAATAGGACAAGGGGGGACAAAATAAGATGAAAAAAACCTCGTGGGTTGAGATAAAGGCATTTTAATAAAGAAAAGCAAAGGCCGTGCATGGAAGCAAAGGAAAACAAAAAGATTTATTCTTTACTTCCCATCAACACATGATGTCCAGCTACTTCCTGAGAAGTAGGGCCTCTGTACATGTAGCAGTTGCTCTGGAGGGGAAACAGCTTAATAATGAATGCCCCTTCTCCTCCTCTTTTCTCTTAGCTTTGATTGCTGAGCAGACATCATATGGTGTGTCACGTCTCTTTGGTCAGTTTGGGTCAGCTGTCCTGGCTATGTTCCCTCCCAAGCTCTTGCCCACCCCCAGCCTACTGGCCTTTGGGGGTGAGGGGGGGAACATTGGAGAGACAGCCTTGATGCTGCGGGAGCACTGCTCAGCAGTAGCCAAAACACTGGTGTGTTATCAGCACCTTTCTAGCTACCAATAAAAAGCACAGCACTGTGAGGGCTGCTATAGGGAAAGTTAACTCCATCCCAGCCAGACCCAATATACTGATGTTGAGCAGGGGGACAAAAAAAAGAAATGGGTGTGGGGGGGGCATTATTCAGGTCTCCCTTCTTTGCTCCTGTCAGGAGAGAAAAAAAAAAAAGTCAAAAGCCAAACCTTTGTAGAATAGCTATACCTGTTGTCATGTGGATCTTCTGTCAGGACTCCCCACAACCCATCCCAAGTCAAGAACTTCTTTTTCTCTCTTTCTCTCTCTCTAAAAAAAAAAAGCTTTAAGAAGCTTTTCTATGTATTAGGTATCATGAAACTGATTGATTGTTCACAAATGGAAATTATTTGGTGATTTAGACCAAATCTTGCTGCTGAAATGTTGGTAAGCTGATACACTAAAACTGAATCATTAATATGATTACTATTAATCATATTAATGATTAATTAATGATTAATATTATTCAGACCAGAACACCTATATTTAAACAATGTATTTATTAAAGGAGTACTTAGGTTGGGTCTCATATTTCAGTGATGCAGAACCAAACAATTTTTTTCTCTTAAAACAGAGTATATTAGCTTTTCTAATTAATTTGCATTGTTTTAGAAGATGGCGCTTACAACACATAAGACTAGCATACTTGATCCTAAATGGGTGCTACTACTGCTCTGTAGCATCAGTGCCTGCAGTGCAGGCAAAGCAGGAAGTACTGAAATTGGGAGGAATTTAAATTCTGGGATGATTTAACTTGTTTTTGTTGTTTTTAACTACTAAAGAAACACTTTTCTCATCTCTACGGCACTAGTTTTATACTGTATATTATTATTTTTTTCTGTGGGGAGTGTTCTGAAAATCTCTTACCAAAAAGAGAAGGAAGATACTTTTATTGCATAAGGATGCTTATCTTGCACCAGTTTGCAGATCTTTTCATACCTAGGGACCAAAGCAAAGGTGAGAACACCAGGCTGGGGCACTGACTACATCCTGTGGTCCTTACTCAAGCCAAAACTCCAATCTACCATCTCACTATAGTGTTTTGTTGTATAACAACCTGTGGGACAAGATCAAATTTGGACATCACAGACTGCACAAATACCAAAATGCCAGTACCTATCCTATCCTATAGATGTTCTACATTTATGACATGGTGCAACAGTTTTTAGTGAAAGGAGGGTGAAGGGGGGAAATTTAAGGGAATACAACATGAGCAGGGTTTACACAGCAGACAGGAGCTTTCTCACCTGCTTAGTTGCTATCAGCTGGCACAGTTATGTAGTATCTGTTACAACTTCAGTCACTGTAGTTATAGGTTCAGTTATGATTTGTTTGCATTACTCACAATGTTCCAAACCCTCAGCTGGCCCTGCCAGAAGATGAATATTTTTGGCAAAATTTGCAGTATATATGTGCAACTTTTTTTTAGCTTTTAACAAAGTTTGAATGAAGTAAGGCTGAAATTAAACTGTTCTGCATGCTCCTTGTAAAAAAAACCTTAGGATGGCTGTGATACACATCAGACTTGCTTCTTCATTTTATTAATGCTTTGATAAGAGCATAGCTCCAGGACTCACACTGTAAGTGTGTGAGGCGTGTGGACAGCCATTTGGTTGGTTGTACAGCACCCAGCGTGCCAGGCAAGCATTGGTGCTGAGGGGATGTGTATAACAGATAACTGGAAAGGAGCAGTGTCGGTTCCATCTTAATCAGATGGGATGTGAGATCCAGACCGTCTTTGCCTTCGCTGGATGGCTTGTGCAAATTCACACTACCCTAAGCATTTCTGCTCATGCTCTTCTTTCCTGGCGTGCTTGTTTCCTGGGTCAGGAATATGTTACATTGGATACATAATGCCCTTCTTGTTGTCTCAAGCACAGGCAGCTGGGCTGGGAGTTCACATAGGAGGAACTCAAAGAGGGGGGAAGATGAGTGGCCCCCTCAGCGTATTATAGAGACTTATGGGCTGGCAACATGAGCACGGGATAATAGCTGGGGATATTGAACACCTGTCTGTATGTTACAGGTAGTGCTTGAATTGATCACAAACCAAGCAGCCTTAGCATTAGAATTATTAGCACCACAATGAACACAGATGATAAATGGCATCTACCAGAATAGGCTAGCATTAGATTACTTGCTAGCAGAAGAAGGAGGTATTAACACTTACGAGTGTTGCCTTAAAAAGTGGAAGCCTATAAACTTTTTAGGAGTGACTTGGTGGAAAGGTGAGCTTCTTCCTACTATGTGCATTTGTTGGGTTCTAGTGTAGTAGAAGGAATGCAAGTCAGCCTACTACGTACATTTGTTGGGGTTTAATGCCCTGTTTTATAAGGTTAATCTCTAGTGCAGTAGAAGGAATGCAAGTAACCAGACTATCAGCGAATCTGCAGATGGCGTCTTCGGGCCAGAATATAGCAGCTCAGAAGATCAAGGTGTTGAAGAAAAGAAATCAAAAGAAAGAAGAACAAGATGAAAAGCTGCAACTAATACTGCGTATGGGCTTCAGCAAAAATGTGATAAGTAAAAGGGGGTGTATTGTGAGAGATGAACTCAGGGATTGTTTTGCTTCAGCCATTTTGTATGTTGAGGACATGAGCAGGGCTATGTAACTTAGAAAAACAACTCCTTAAAAGGAGAAAAATGTGAATCGAGTTTGTGATAGGCTAACCAGTCATGAAAGAATGTGCGCCCTAAAGTACCAAACCAAAGGGAAAAGGGGACAGGCTCTTGGGCAATCGGGAGGGCATAAATACCTGAAGTTTTGTAACTAAGTGTGCTCTTTTTGAGATGCACCCGACTCAGCTGACTCGTTTATTTTGATCTTGAATAAATTTTTATCTTTGCTTCAAAGACTGTCCTCTTTACATTTTTATCCATGAGTGAGTGTTTCTCACAATGTCTAAGTCACAGGTATTGTAACATCATTTTCCACACTTTTACATATTACTGGGTCTTAAGACTGTTGTTTTGGGTCTTAGGACTATTGTTTTATTAATATTACAGATACTGATGAAATATAAATGTGGAACTTGTGCATGGTATAGAACCAGAAGTGGTACACAAAACTGGCATAGAGATATTGTATATTTATTTAATGAATTTTTGGTTTGATTCTGATAACATCTTGTAGAAATTGGGGCTAATGCAGTTCTCATGAAATTTTCCACAAATTATCTTGAGGCAAGTAAGGAGTAATTGGGTATTGAAAAAATGTACTGCAGAAACAGCTCTAGACAATACGGTCTGTATTACTCAGGAAGTTTGATTGGTCATAAACTAAATTAATTTCCCCAAGTCAAGTCTGTTTTGCCCATGATGGTAATTGGTGAGTGATCTCCCTGTCCTTATCTCAACCCATGAGCCTTTACTCATATTTTCTCTCCCCTGTCCAGCTGAGGAGGGGGAGTGACAGAGTGGCTTGGTGGGCACCTAGCGTCCAGCCAAGGTCAACCCACGACAGGATGTTACTAGCTGGTGATAGTACATTAAATTTCCTTTGCTATCACTGACTGCTCACAGACTGTCACCTTCTATCAGCATCCCAGGATATCATATCTTGAACGTTGTCCTGGTTCCGGCAGGGATGGGGTTAATCTCCCCAGGAGCCGGCAGGGGGCAGGTATTCCATACCACGTGACCCATGTCCGGGCTATAAGAAGAGCTAGCCGGGGTGAGGAGAG
>NW_009649415.1:11170-11644 GCF_000708025.1 Charadrius vociferus | reverse complement strand
TAATCGCGTTTTTGTCTTTTCCTTTTGCTGTTCTGTTAAATTGCACTCTTTTAACCCACGAGTTTGGCCCTGTCATTTTCTTTTTCCATGACTGTGGGAGTTGTGCGAGCGGCTGCGTGGTTCTTTGTTGCTGGCTGAGGCCAAACCACGACAAACGTTTAAGTGTTTTTTGATGAAAGGGGCTTTATAAATTTGTTTAATAGTATATTTTAATTTAGTGAGAAACAATGTATCAGATCATTTGTTTCCTTAAGGTATGAGCCTCAGAACCAACGATACAAGATAAGAATTGTCCTGCTTCCAGTGGGGATAGGGTTAATTTTTCCACTCACTGAGGAGACCAGCTCCAGTGCAGATAAGTCCTCACTGGGGAAGGGGATCGAGGAGAAAAGGGACAGCAAGGGGCTCTTTTGGGGCTTTTTGAAGCCGGGAAAAGCGGCTAAGCCGGCGCGGGGCCGGGCCCGGCGACTGGGG
>NW_009649415.1:3836-10879 GCF_000708025.1 Charadrius vociferus | reverse complement strand
AGGGCAGTGGTGAGCATGCCTGTGGCAGGTGTGCCCAGGCAGAGGAGCTCCTCTGCTTAGTGATGGAGCTCAGGGAGTAGGTAAGCAGGCTGAGGGCTATCAGGGAGTGCAAGAGGGAGATAGATGCTTGGAGTTGTACCCTGTCTCCCATGACAGAAACCCAGCAGGCAGACAGAGCCCCTGCTATGGAGAACTCCCTGTCCTCTCTCCGACCGACTTGGAGGACAGGGGGCAATGGTGAGATGTTCCTGCCTGATGCAACAGCTGCTGCAGGTGCATCTGCCTGCCGACTACCCTACCTTCCCAGGTGCTGTTGCAGAACAGATACAGTGCTCTGCAAGAGGAACTGGACAACAGTGAGGATGATAATCCTCCCAGATTGGAGGTGTTATCGAGGTCTAGTTGGACCACACCCCCGAAACAAAACCACCTCAGTAAAAAATAAAAGTAGGGTCATTGTCATAGGTGACTCTCTTCTGAAGGGAACAGAAGGCCTGATATGTAGACCAGACCTGCTATATAGGGAAGTTTGCTGCTTCCCTGGGGCCCAGGTTAATGATGTTAAGAAGCAGCTTCCTTCAGGTAGGCAGCCAAAGTAGAGTGAGAAGTCTGAGGGCAATGAAGAGAGATTTCAGGGCCTTGGGATGACTGGCCAAGGGATTGGGAGCACAAGTCTTGTTCTCCCCTATCCCTCCAGTTGCAGAGAATGAAGAGGGGGTAAACAGGAAGAGCCAGCAGATCAATGCCTGGCTCCAAGCCCTGTGCTACCAGCAGGACTTTAGGTTCTCTGACCATGGCTTGATTTACAGGATACCAGGCCTGCTGGTAGCAGATAGGGAAAAGCCTGTCTCGCAGGGGGAAAAGGGTTTTAGGACTAGAGTTAGCAGGGCTCACTGACAGAGCTTTAAACTAGATTGGAAGGGGAACAGGGATGTCACTGTGCTCTCTAGAGAGGCACCCAGGGGTCGTAGCCCAGCAATTGTGGAGCAGAGTGCTAGTATTTTTGAGAATCAGAAGGTCTAACCACCCCTCAAGGGCAAAAACTACACAATCAACTGCCTCTCTGAAATGCTTATACACCAATGCACGCAGCATGGGGAACAAACAGGAGGAGTTAGAGAGCTGTGTGCGGTCACGGGACCATGATCTCATTGCAGTTACTGAGACATGGTGGGAGAGCTCACATGACTGGAACACTGTCATGGAGGGCTATGTTCTCTTTAGGAAGGATAGGCCAGCAAGGCAAGGTGGTAGAGTCGCTCTTTATGTGAGAAAGTAGCTGGAATGTATCGAGCTCTCCCTGGGGGTGGATGAAGAGCAAGTTGAGAGCTTGTGGGTAAGGATCAAGGAGCAGGCTAATATGAGAGACACTGTTGTGGGTGTTTATTACAGGCCACCTGATCAGGATGGGGAAGTTGATGAGGCCTTCTACAGACAGCTGAGAATTGCCTCACAATCACAGGCCTTGATTCTCATTGGGGACTTCAACTACCCTGATATCTTCTGGGAAGGCCACACAGCTGGGCATGTACAGTCCAGGAGGTTCCTGCAGTGCACTGATGATAACTTTTTGACTCAGGTGGTGGAGGAGCCTACAAGGAGAGGTGCACTACTGGACCTAGTACTGACAAACAAAGAGGAACTGGTGGAGGTTGTTAAGGTTGGGGGCAGACTGGGCTGCAGTGATCATGAGAAGATAGAGTTCAGGATTAAGTGCAGTATGCACAAAACGACAAGTAGGGTTGAAACCTTAGACTTCAGGAGGGCTAACTTTGATCGTTTCAAGGAATTGCTTGGAGAAATCCCATGGGAGAGGGCTCTAGAGGGTAAGGGGGCTCAAGAGAGCTGTCTGCTGTTTAAGCGTCACTTCCTCCAAGCTCAGGATCAGTGCATCCCAAAGTGCAAGAAATCAGGCAAGGGAAGCAGGAGACCTGCATGGTTGAGCAGGGAGCTTCTGAAAAAGCTCAAGTGGAAGAAGGGACTGACCACTTGGGATGAGTATATGAAGGCTGTCAGGGTATGCAGGGATGAAACAAGGAAAGCCAAGGCAGCCTTGGAATTGAACCTGGAGAGGGATGTCAAGGCCAACAGGAAGGGTTTCTTCAAGTACATCAGAGGCAAAAGGAAAACTAGGGAAAATGTGGGCCCGTTGTTGAATGAGACAAGTGCTGTGGTGACAGATGATGCAGAGATGGTGGAGTTGCTGAATGCTGCTTTTGCTTCAGTCTTTACTGCTCAGGGCAGCCCTCGGGAGACCCAAACTTTGCGGGTAACAGAAAGTCTGGAGGAAGGACGACTTTCCCTTGGTTGAAGAAGAACAAGTTAGAGATCAACTAGGTAAACTGGATATCCACAAGTCTATGGGTCCTGATGGGAGAAGTCATTGCTCAGCCATTCTCTGTCATCTTTGAAAGGTGCAGATGAAGAAGAACAGATGAGGTGCCTGAGGACTGGAGGATAGCCAATGTCACTCCAGTCTTCAAAAAGGGCAAGAAGGATGACCCGGGAAACTACAGGCCGGTCAGCCTGGAAAGATGATGGAACAGCTCGTTCTGGGCATCATCTCAAAGCATCTGGAGGAAAAGAAGGTTATCAGAAGTAGTCAACATGGATTCACCAAGGGGAAGTCATGTCTGACCAATCTGATAGCCTTCTATGATGGTGTGACTGGCTGGGTGGATGAGGGGAAGGCAGTGGATGTTGTCCACCTTGACTTTGGCAAGGCTTTCGACACTGTCTTCCACATCATCCTCACAGGCAAGCTTAGGAAGTGTGGGTTAGATGAATGGACAGTGGAGTGGATTGAAAACTGGCTGACAGATAGAGCTCAGAGGGTTGTGATTAGTGGCGCAGAGTCTAGTTGGCCTGTAACAAGTGGTGTTCCCGAGGGGTCAGTACTGGGTCCAGTCCTGTTCAATATATTCATCAAAGACCTGGATGAAGGGATAGAGTGTACCATCAGCAAGTTTGCTGATGACTCAAAACTGGAAGGGGTGGCTGACATACCGGAAAGCTGTGCTGCCATTCAGCGTGACCTAGACAGGCTGGAGAGTTGGGCGGAGAGAAACCTTATGAAGTTCAGCAAAGGCAAGTGTTTGGTACTGCATCTGGGGAGGAATAGCCCCTTGCATTGGTATGGGTTAGGGAAAGCAGCTCTGTGGAAAGGGACCTGGGAGTCCTGGTGGACAACAGGATGACCATGAGCCAGCAATGCTCCCCCTCTGTTCTGCCCTGGTGAGGCCGCATCTGGAGTCCAGTTCTGGGCTCCCCGGTTCAAGAAGGGAACTGCTGGAGAGGGTCCAAGAAAGGGCTACAAAGATGATTAGGGGACTGGAGCATCTTTCTTATGAGGAAAGGCTGAGGCACTTGGGGCTTTTTAGTCTAGAGAAAAGAAGATTGAGGGGGGATCTTATCAATACTTATAAATACTTAAAGGGAGGGTGCCAGGGAGATTGGAACAGTTTTTTTTTCAGTGACAGGACAAGAGGTAATGGGCACAAACTTGAGCATAGGAAGTTCTATCTTAACATGTGCAGCAACGTCTTTCCTTTGAGGGTGGCAGAGCACTGGCACAGGCTGCTCAGAGAGGTGGTGGATTCTCCCACTCTGGAGACATTCCAAACCCGCCTGGATGCCATCCTGTGCAACCTGCTGTAGGTGACCCTGCTCTGGCGGGGGGGGTTGGACTAGATGATCTCCAGAGGTTCCTTCCAACCCTAACCATTCTGTGTAATTTTCACAAGGAGCTGGGACTGAACATAGCTGGGTCGGATGACCAAAACTAGCCAAACGGGTATTCGATAGCATGTGACTCCATGCCCAGTATATAGCTGGGGGAGCTGGCCGAGGGAGGGGGCAGGAGTCCCTGCTCGGAGGGGGCTGTATGTTCCTTTATCAGTATTATTGTTTTCCTCTTTCCTTTTTTGATGTTCTGTTAAACTGCCTTTATATGAGCCCACGAGTTTTGTCTTTTTCTTCCAATTCTCTTCTCATCCAAGCTGGGGGGGGTGGGGGGTGAGGGGGTGAACTAAAGACCTTGTGGTTCTATGTTGCCAGCTGGGGCTAAACCATGACAGAATATAAGCTTTGGTTTCTAAAGAACTTGACAAACCAAGTCTAAATTAATGTGAACAAAAGAGAGATTTATCTAATTTTCTTTAATCACTATTACTTTGTAAATGCTGGGGCTTTGTTTCATGCACTTTCTCTGGTAGGGAATACTGTCAAGGATGCGATGATAGAGAGTGAGGAACTCTTCTACTGCATATACTAGTGGTACTGTTTTGCATATACCAGGCATATAATTTACTGAATGTAGGTTTTTAGATGAAATTTGGGTATTTAAGGCAATATAAGTAAAAAGCCCTTCAAGGTAACTAAAAGACTCCTTTTTAATTATAGCTTGATTATCACAGGTTTATTAAAAAAAAATTCCTTCCAAGGAACAGAACACTGAATTAAAAGAAAAGTAATTCTGAATAATATGCGAAGATACCTAGTAGGGGTTAAATTTAATCAGTAAGCATTGCATCTAATAAGTTCAGTTGTGGAGCTACCTAATTAATGTATCCTTGTTATGGTGGAGTTAGTCTGAAATAAATGCATACTACCAAGAAGGAACTAGCTATTTAATCACCTCTTTTAAGACACTAGGGTTTTTTTAACCTGTTACTACCTAAAGCTGCTACATAATAACTAAATATATCTGTCAGTAAAGACAGGAACTTGATATCAAAGACTGAGACATCTGTTTTACTACAGGTAATTTCTCTTAAACAATTACAAGGTAAATTTTCTTTGGTGTTGGTTTATCCTTACTAAATTTTTTTAAATGGATCAAATAAAAAGGATGGAACAAAAGCTTGAATGAGTGACTGACAAACTAACACTGAAGAAATCTTATTAATTTAACATTGTTGAATGTGTTGAGTGGCAAAGCAGCTTGGAAAACAGTGAGAGAAACAGAAAATGTAAAAATGCTGCAAGCTTTAAATAAAACATGAAAACATTCTGTTTGTGGGGAGAGGACCATTACACATAAGTTGGTGTTTGATGTGTGCCATATAATTACAGGAATTTTGTAGAAGGTGCCATGATACCTGTTAATTATCAGCTGGCAGAAAATGCAGATAACATACATAATTCATCAGCATACTGCCCTTTGTTTTTAAGCTGACCAATTTAGCTCCATAACTGCTTATTCAAAACAAGACACTTAAATTCAAATGAAGTACTGTTACTGTTTCAAAAGGTGTTCAGTTATAATACTTTTCAGATGTATATATATGCATTGCTAAATGTTAGCAAGGAAGAGAACTACACACATTTATGTGTGCATACAAATCTGTTGTATTATGAGGAAAAAAAGAGGTGTTATCAATATCAGTCAGTGCTTATATTATTGCATGAGAGAATGTTAGCCATTTCTGACTTTTAATAGGAAACATTAAACAAAATTATTTTATTGTCCTTAATATATTTGTTATTTATTCTGCTAGTATCACACACATTATTTTAATAATTGCAAATATACTTTAAAATTAAATGAAGTAAATTCAGCTTGATTACTCCTGCTATAGCTTTTAATTGTGCCTGCTTGAAGTCAGATGGGTATTAAGAAAAAGCCATCTATCTAGATAAGGGCTAGCAGTAAGTGTGGATCAGATGTTGTGTGGAAGGTTTTCATGCTTTTTTCTGCATAGGAGTGTCCTCACTTAAAATAAAATAAAAAAATCTACCAAGATTAAAAAAGCCTAATAGAAATACAAATATTCTGGAAATTATTAGTATCCATTCCTTGCATATGAAGAGACAGAAAACAGTTCAATGTTTGGAGGGAGACAGATCTGAGATACAATAGAAGTTTGTGTACAGTATAAAGAGGAAAGAAATTAACTGCTTTTATTTACTATTTCAGGATATGAGGAGGAGAAGGAACAATGTGAAAATAAAAGAATAACAAATAGAAAACTCATCGAAGGAAATGCATTCTACATAAAAAAAAGGTTTTTGCAGTTAGAGTTCACTCCCACAGGGTGGTGGGAGCAAAAAGCTCTTTTGCGTAAGCAGGATTTCTACAAGGTTTCAACTTTTATGAGTGAGTGCATTCACACCCATATATAAAGGAAGCTATGAATGTTTTCATTGTGTATGAAGGTCCATGTTATCAAAGCTGCCATTATCTGATGGATGCATTTCCCTTATGCAGAGGTGGTTTGCATTTGCCTGTGCTGGGTCTGATTCTGGATAGGTAGATGTACTATTCACCTCGAGTACACGACATTACTAAATAAGCATAAAAACCTTCCATGAGACAAATATTTTTTTTTTATTCAGAAACTTATTTTCCTATATGTCCTGTTTTGAGGTAAAACAGAATCAATTTTCTTTTCAGTAATTTTACTTTTTAGTTAAGTCTCTTCTAACTAACTGAACACTCTGAAATTAACAGCGTATTGTGGAGACACTGATTGCTCTCAGAGTAATAAGACCTGATTATTTGTAATCTATGCCAAGGCATGGTATGCAGAGAGGCTCTTGCTTATACTTATTGCTATAACATCCAAGGCCAGCTTTGTTATTTGCCCCCTTGGAAGGCTGGAAGTGGAAAAGCGTAGAGGGGTTGCACCTGCGGGGAGGAGCAGACAGGACAGGTGACCCAAACCTGACCAACAGGGTATTCCACCCTGTCTGCCTCATGCTCAGTATAAAAGCTGAGGGACCAGAGGGGTCAGCCCTATTTCTTCAATATCTGGTGTCTAAGGAGGACTCTGTTTGTTTGCCTTTGATCCAGATCCATGCATTCTGAATCCAGATCCGGAATCCAGTTCCCATCTGTTGCTGAGTCCAGCCTGGGACTTTCTCAGTGCCTGCCAGTGATGTGATAGTCATCCTGGGAGCTTGATACTGGTTTTGTATAGTGTATATATTTCATTATTTCCTTTCCATTGTTCTATTATTAATATTTCATTAAAGTAGTTTAGGTTTTTTCTAAACTCATAAGTCTTTCTCTCTCCCTCCCCTCCCCTCCCCTCCCCTCCCCT
>NW_009649415.1:0-1923 GCF_000708025.1 Charadrius vociferus | reverse complement strand
CAAGCAAGGCTTAACCATATTGCTTATAGTTACAGTGTTGATGCTGTTATACCATGCTTATTAACATGCTTAAGGAGAATGTTGGAAAAGTCTATGGGAAGAATGTTCGCAGGAGCTTGGGTTGCTCAAAAACAAAAAGGGGGATTTGTGGGAGAATTTTTAGAGATCAATGGTCACCCTGTGAGCACCCCAAGCACTGAGAACTTGTTGACGACAGTGTAAGCTTCAAGGAATGTCGAAGGTCAAATTCTGTTTTGTCAACGTCTGAGTTATGTTGAAGGAGGAAAGAACTGTTGCTGAATGTACAGATAAGCAGGATTTTAATTAAAACATAGAAGTAGATAACTAGGCGAGTGAACAGCTGGGGCTAGTCAGTCATATAGTAGAGATGCTTGTTTGAACTATGCATGTAACCAATTATTGCTTGAGTGTTGCATGGCGCGGGAGAAAATTGTCTATATTAGCTGAGCTATCTGTGCAATAAAGTGTCATTTACCCTGATCATATTGGTCGTGGTGTATCTGTCCGTGCTTCCGCGTCAACAGTATGCGGTGGTTTTAATGTGATATTCTGGCGTGGTTTGGAATACAGGTGTATAATATGATTACTTGGATAACGGTTCTACCTCCATATCTCGGTCATCACGTGATGGATTCTGTTACTAATTATATGTTTGATTTTTACCTGGAGAAGGTTTACTTCGCCCTTCAATGCTTATGCCAAGGTGACACCATCAGAGCAAGGGGATGGAAGCCTTTTGGGCCGTTTCGAAAATGAATGTTACTTCCATAAAATCATGATTTTGTTGTTGGCTTTCCTGAAAGTGTTACAGGGGTGTTTTTCTATGAAATGTTGATGCAGGAGTGGGTATTGTGTAACATGTGCTGCTGCTACTCAAATCCTATGGGCCACACCATTGCCTGCATTGGCACTGCCCACTCCAGCCTCTACAATGAGCACTGTCACTACTCCAGCTGCTTCAACGAGTACCACTGCTATTCAAATTCTGTCAGAACCAGTACAAGTTACCCCGGTGAGCAGGAATCAAAACAGGAGGTCAGCTGATTCCCCCGCCCCTTATGACAAAGACCAGCTCAAGCCAGACAGCATGAGAGAGAGTTCTGATGAAGATCCAGGAGAAGGTCCTTCTAAGATGATCAGGGAGAGTGCTTCTCGGGCAGCATGAATGCAGGAGGAGGGCTCAGATGCAGAAGTAATTGCTAAATCCTTCTCTATGAAGAACTTGCAAAATATGAGGAATGAGTTTAGCTGTCATGAAGGTGAGGCACTTATCTCCTGTTTACTCCTGTGCTGGGACAATGGAGCTGATACCACAGACTTAGAAGGTAGAGAAGCTAGGGAGTTGGGAAACTTGACCAGAGACAGAGGTATCGATAAAGCAATTGGGAGGAAGACAAATGCTCTCAGTATCTGGAGGCGACAGGTGTGAGCTGTAAAGGGCATGTATCCCTTTAAGGATGACAACGAATGCCGTCCAAGTAAATGGACCACCATGGAGAAAGGTATTAAATACCTGAGAGAACTGGCTGTGTGATAGGTGATATATGGTGAGTGGCAAGTGATTGTAGACCCTGATGAAATGTCATGCAAATTACCTATGTTGTGGAAGTTTGTGCGGAGTGCACCACCGATGTATTCGCCACTGTTGTGGTTTGGTCTCAGCCAGCAACAAAGAACCGTGAAGCCGATTGCGCAACTCCCACAGTCGTGGAAAAAAGAAATCGTCAGGGCAAAACTCGTGGGTTAAAATAATGCAATTTAACAGAACAGCAAAAGGAAAGATGAAAACGCGATTACAGTACTGCCGCGAAGCGCACCGACCGGACCCGCACCGCTGTAACCCACCCCCAAGTGGCGAACTGCTCTACTTGTCCTGGCTAGCACCTCTTATAGCCTGGGCAT
>NW_009649414.1:0-2333 GCF_000708025.1 Charadrius vociferus | reverse complement strand
CGCTGCTGCCATTGGTGTTTCTGTTGAAGATGTCATTGGTCCCGCTGGTGCCATTTGTGATGCTGTTGGCTGTGCTGCTGGTGATGTCATCGCTCACACTGGTCATATTGATGATGTCATTGGCCACATTGATACCCTTGGTGATATCGTTGGCCGTGCTGGTCATAGTGATGACATCATTGAGCGTGTTATTGCTGTTGGTGATGTCATTGGGCACACGGATGCCATTGGTGATGCCGTTGGCCATGCTGGGCTTGTTGATGACATCATTGGCCACCTCAGTGCTTTTGATGACACCATTGACCACGTTGGTGCCATTGATGATGTCGTTATCCATGCTTGTCGTATTGATGATGTCATTAGCCACGCTTGTCGTATTGATGATGTCATTGGCCACACTGATGACGTTGGTGATGTTGTTGGCCACGCTGCTCTTGGTGATGACATCATTGGCCACCTCATTGCTTTTGATGATACCATTGGCCGCGTCGCTGCCATTGATGACATCATTGGCTGTATTGGTGCTGTTGATGATGCCATTGGCCACGCTTGTCATATTGATGATGTCATTAGCCACAACAATGCCATTGGTGATGTCATTGGCCATGCCGGTCTTGTTGATGACATCATTGGCCACAGTTATTTGATGATGACATTGGCCGTGTTGGTGCCATTGATGACGTCATTGGCCGTGCTTGTCATATTGATGATGTCATTGGCCACACCGATGCCACGGGGTGATGCCGTTGGCCACGCTGCTCTCGGTGATGACATCATTGGCCACCTCAGTGCTTTTGATGATACCATCGGCCGCGTCGCTGCCATTGACGACGTGCGTTGGCGCCGTTGATGATATCATTGACTGCGTCGGCGCCGTTGATGATGTCATTGACCGCGTTGGTGCTGTTGATGATATCATTGACCGTGTCGGCACCGTTGATGATGTCATTGACCGCGTTGGCGCCGTTGATGATATCATTGACTGCGTCGGCGCCGTTGATGATGTCATTGACCGCGTTGGTGCTGTTGATGATATCATTGACCGTGTCGGCACCGTTGATGATGTCATTGACCGCGTTGGCGCCGTTGATGATATCATTGACTGCGTCGGCGCCGTTGATGATGTCATTGACCGCGTTGGTGCTGTTGATGATATCATTGACCGTGTCGGCACCGTTGATGATGTCATTGACCGCGTTGGCGCCGTTGATGATATCATTGACTGCGTCGGCGCCGTTGATGATGTCATTGACCGCGTTGGTGCTGTTGATGATATCATTGACCGTGTCGGCACCGTTGATGATGTCATTGACCGCGTTGGCGCCGTTGATGATATCATTGACTGCGTCGGCGCCGTTGATGATGTCATTGACCGCGTTGGTGCTGTTGATGATATCATTGACCGTGTCGGCACCGTTGATGATGTCATTGACCGCGTTGGCGCCGTTGATGATATCATTGACTGCGTCGGCGCCGTTGATGATGTCATTGACCGCGTTGGTGCTGTTGATGATATCATTGACCGTGTCGGCACCGTTGATGATGTCATTGACCGCGTTGGCGCCGTTGATGATATCATTGACTGCGTCGGCGCCGTTGATGATGTCATTGACCGCGTTGGTGCTGTTGATGATATCATTGACCGTGTCGGCACCGTTGATGATGTCATTGACCGCGTTGGCGCCGTTGATGATATCATTGACTGCGTCGGCGCCGTTGATGATGTCATTGACCGCGTTGGTGCTGTTGATGATATCATTGACCGTGTCGGCACCGTTGATGATGTCATTGACCGCGTTGGCGCCGTTGATGATATCATTGACTGCGTCGGCGCCGTTGATGATGTCATTGACCGCGTTGGTGCTGTTGATGATATCATTGACCGTGTCGGCACCGTTGATGATGTCATTGACCGCGTTGGCGCCGTTGATGATATCATTGACTGCGTCGGCGCCGTTGATGATGTCATTGACCGCGTTGGTGCTGTTGATGATATCATTGACCGTGTCGGCACCGTTGATGATGTCATTGACCGCGTTGGCGCCGTTGATGATATCATTGACTGCGTCGGCGCCGTTGATGATGTCATTGACCGCGTTGGTGCTGTTGATGATATCATTGACCGTGTCGGCACCGTTGATGATGTCATTGACCGCGTTGGCGCCGTTGATGATATCATTGACTGCGTCGGCGCCGTTGATGATGTCATTGACCGCGTTGGTGCTGTTGATGATATCATTGACCGTGTCGGCACCGTTGATGATGTCATTGACCGCGTTGGCGCCGTTGATGATATCATTGACTGCGTCGGCGCCGTTGATGATGTCATTGAC
>NW_009649413.1:0-500 GCF_000708025.1 Charadrius vociferus | reverse complement strand
CCAGTGCAACCAGTTACAACTGGGACCGCCAGCACAACCGGGACCACTGGCACCACTGGGACCACCGGCACAACCAGTTGCAACTGGGACCACCAGTACAACCGGGACCACCAGTGCAACCAGTTACAACTGGGACCGCCAGCACAACCGGGACCACTGGCACCACTGGGACCACCGGCACAACCAGTTGCAACTGGGACCACCAGTACAACCGGGACCACCAGTGCAACCAGTTACAACTGGGACCGCCAGCACAACCGGGACCACTGGCACCACTGGGACCACCGGCACAACCAGTTGCAACTGGGACCACCAGTACAACCGGGACCACCAGTGCAACCAGTTACAACTGGGACCACTGGGACAACTGGGACCACCAGTGCAATCAGGACCAATGGCACAACCACAGGCATCAGTACAACTGGGACCACTGGGACCACCAGGACCACTGGGACCACTGGCACAACTGGGGGCACTGGGACCACTGGGACCACTGGCAC
>NW_009649412.1:0-724 GCF_000708025.1 Charadrius vociferus | reverse complement strand
ATAAGGGTATGTCCCCTATAGGGGGGCGGGGCTAAAGGCATAGCCCCTATAGGCAGAGTTAAGCGTATATCCCCTATAGGGCAGCAGCGTTAAGGGCGTTCCCCTATAGAGAAACGCAGTTCGGAGTGTGTCCCCTATAGAAGGGGGGAGTTATGGGCCTTTCCCCTACAGGGGTGGGGATTTAAGGGTATTTCCCCTATAGCGGAGCGGAGTTCAGGGCGTTTCCCCTATAGAAAAGCAGAATTAAGGGCATTTCCCCTATAGGGAGACAGAGTTAAGGGCATTTCCCCTATAGATGGGCAGAATTAGGGCTGTTTTCCCTATAGCGGAGCAGAGTTGAGGGCAGTTCCCCTATAGATGGGCAGAATTAAGGGCATTTCCCCTATAGAAACGCAAAGTTAAGGGTATTTCCCCTATAAAAAAGCAGAGTTAAGGGCATTTCCCCTATAGAAACACAAAGTTAAGGGCGTTTCCCCTATAGCAGAGCAGAATTAGGGGCATTTCCCCTATAGAAAACCAGAGTTAAGGGCATTTCCCCTATAGAAATACAAAGTTAAGGGCATTTCCCCTATAGAAAAGCAGAGATAAGGGCATTTCCCCTATAGCAACGCAGACTTGAGGGCGTCTCCCCTCTAGAGAAGTGGAGTTAAAGGCGTTTCCCCTATAGCGGAGCCGAATCCCGGGCGTTTCCCCTATAGCGGAGGGGAGCTGGGGCCCTTCCCCT
>NW_009649411.1:0-558 GCF_000708025.1 Charadrius vociferus | reverse complement strand
GTAGGACTATAGGGGAAGGTCAGAGTCTAATGGAGCTATAGGGAAAGGTCACGGCCCCACGGCGCTATGGGGTAAGATCACGGCCCCACAGCGCTATGGGGAAGGTCATGGCCCCGTAGGACTATAGGGGAAGGTCAGGGTCCAATGGATCTATAGGGGAAGGTCACAGCCCCACAGCGCTATGGGGTGAGATCATGTCCCCAGTGCCATAGGGCAGCCCCATAGGGCAGTGGCCATGGCTATGGGGCTGCCCCACACATCCGTGTAAGCCGTGGCTGAAGGTGACAGGGACGAAGGAGGGGATGGCGCTGGGGGACGCCATAGGGGCAGGTCTATAGGGTACCCCACAGCGCTATAGGGCAGCTGATGGTGCTATGGGGCTGCCCCACAGCGCTATGGGGCTGCCCCACATGTCAAGGCAATCCATACCTGAAGGTGACAGGGACGAAGGAGGGGATGGCGCTGGGGGACGCCATAGGGCGGCCCCGTAGGGTACCCCACAGCCCCATAGCGTGGTTCCTCAGCCCCACAGGGCTGCCCCACAGCGCTATGGGGCTG
>NW_009649410.1:0-576 GCF_000708025.1 Charadrius vociferus | reverse complement strand
AGTAGCCGATTCGGCCTAAACCACAACGCAGTCACGTCACCAGCAGGCATGGGGAAAGTCCCAGACTGGACTCAGTGACAGATGGGAATAAGATTCCGAATCTGGATTCAGGAATGCACAGACTGGGATCAAAGGCAGACAAACAGATAGAGTCCTCCTCAGAAGCCAGCCACTGAAGGAAGAGAGCTGACCCTTTGATCCCTCAGCTTTTATCCTGAGCATGATGCAGATGGGATGGAATATCCCGTTGGTCAGTTTTGGGTCACCTGTCCTGTCCGCTGCTCCCCGCAGGTGTGACCCCTCTGTGCTCTTCTGCTTCCGACCCTCCAATGGGGCAAGTAACAAACTGGGGAGAAGGAAGCAAGTGGCTATGTGGTGCTTAGTTGCCAGCTGGGGTTAAACCATGACGGTCCTTTTTGGTGCCTGAACAGGGACTCAAAGGGTTTGAGATAATAACAGATTTATGAGAGTGTAATAGCAGGGATTTATATCACTTAACAGTTGCGGGTCACGATATTGATTGATTGTTGGTGACATGAACAGTGGAACCGGGTGCACCCTCAGCAAGTTTGCTGA
>NW_009649409.1:30116-35357 GCF_000708025.1 Charadrius vociferus | reverse complement strand
ACACTAACACACACAGCATGGGACATATCACCACCCTCCTGCCTGACCTCATCCTCTATGCCCAAAAGATAATCATGGTCTTTCAGCTCTGCAATACCTTCATCGCTCTTACTGATCTGCTTGTTCTTTCTGCAGTAGCTGTGGTCTCTAAGAGCACGGGGCTGCAGCCTGTGCCCCAAAGCCTGACTTTTTGTATTTCTTTTTCTGTATTGGAGCAACTGATACTGGCACGGGTTGGTTGTCTGGTTCAGCTGCAGTGCCTGCCACTGGGGTTTGAGTGGCCGCATTGCCTGTCACCAGGGTTTGAGTAGCCACATTGCCTGCCACCGGGGTTGGAATAGCCACAGTGTTTTGGGAAGGAAAAAGGCAAAAGTCGTGGGTTGAGATAAAGGCAGTTTAACAGAACAGCAAAGGAAAGAGAAAAACAATAACACCGATAAAGGAATATACAAACGCGATTACGGTACCACCCTCACCCCCCAGCCCGCGCTGAGCGGCGACTTCCTGCCCCCTCCCCCGGCCAGCTCCCCGCTATAGCCCGGGCATGGCTCACATGGTATGGAATACCTGTGTCCCCTGCCGGCTCCTTGGGGAAATTAACCCCATCCCTGCCGGAACCAAGACAGGTTATAACAGCAATTATAACTTATTGTACTGATTATAACTAAGTAATTAATTAAAATTGAAAAGTCTTTATGATTTGAAACAGTACATAAAGAAGTGATTCTGTGTTACTGCTGATATTTATTTTATTATTTGTTTTCATCTTGGTTTTCATCCCTTTCAGAACAGGAGAAGCCATTTCATTATAGGACTATTTCATTTCATAAATAAATTTAAAAGCAGTAAGTGGTAGGTTGTATCTGTCAGAGAGATTAGACTTCTACTCTACCCACGCAGTAAATGATTCTGTTTGTGTAACCTCCAGAGAGGTCAGAATGTTGCTCAAGACCCTTACTTTCCAAGGAAGTAGTGTTATTTGGGATGAGTTCAGTTGTTCTCTGTTTGTGTGCCTATATCACAAATTCACCACCAGTCTCTGACTTATTTGGCAGACTCAGAAGATATGTCAGAATTAATGAGTTAGATTAAACTGGCCTGGATTCAGCCAACCTAAATGTCACCTAAGTCCCTGTGCCTGTCATTGGAGTCAGAACCTGTCCTGCATACCAGGAATGGGCTAGTCTTGGGTGAGGGCAGTCTTCACTCCTGTTCAAGATGTGCCACTTTGCTAAGAAATATTCAAGATTCTGTAGACCAGAGAGAAAAAAAAAAGTTAGAAGGAATATCAGCAGATAAAATACCTATAGGTATTTTAACAAAAATTCTCTATACTAGTTCTATCACACTTCTTCAGAAGATGAACAAATACCACAACAAATCCAGCTACCTTATTGATCCAAGTCAGCCCAACCGAACTGAGCACAAAATTTGTCCTATCCAAACTATTTTGCAGGGCTAAGACAAATGATGCTGTTGATTGGCTTGTTGATTCTTGTATCCCCAAGAGTTAAGAGTGGACCACATTGGTATTTATATGAAAGTTCATAAAAACTCTCCTGAGGATCTGTGGTATAGCACTACAAGGTAATTTGCACTCCTATATGTACTCTGTACTTAAATGAAGGTATTCACTACTCTCCAAGAAACTAAATTATTATAGGAGACTTACTTTTACCATGTTCTAAATATGCTTCAGTTTCCATTGGTTTTAGCTTGTGCTGTAAAAGATCAGTAATTGAGTTATGCATATTTAACATAAAACTAAGATGAGTAATAGAATCAAAATCAGTCTGAGATCTCATTAATGCTTTCACGGAGTAAGAGTGGTGCTACAATTAAAAGTACTGAAGAGATTAAATATTTTTTTACATTTTAAATTAATAAAATATTGTTTAAATGAAGTACTCTCTTCGTAAAAACTTGACAGGGCATTTGCACCTGAAAACAATGTAAGCATTCCATTTACTTCTAGAATTAGAAACCACTAGAAATTAGAGAGGCATGTGCATACATATGTATATAAATATATATATCATTATGTGAGTAATTCATCTTAAAGAATGATAATTGCATATGTGTGTTGGGACATATTTTGACTTGACAACAAGAATGCAATTGTGACAGCTATTAGAAAATGTGTGCATATATGCTAAGGAAGCATTTTTCTTTAAGAGATGTTAATTCACCCATATCACAAATAAGTTCTAGTACATGAGACATTTATCAGCTTTATATTAACTTGCATATACATGAGGGTTTGATAGCTAAAAGAAATATCTGATAAAGTTGTACAAAACATCATTGTTCAAGCTTTTTCTTAAAATGTGTTTGATTTTTTTTGTCATCTCTGTTTTTGGAATCAGGATTTCCTTATTATTAAGAACCTAGATTTTCATCCCCCTGTTTACAGAGCTCCCGCTGAAATCAAGTCAAACCTTTGAAGAAAATGGGATTTCTGAACACGAAGGATTTGTGTATTGTTTGTGAAGTGTTTTAGGATATTTTAATGTGTTATTTAATAATAATTTAAGTCCATTGATAGAGGTTTTCCAAGTTCTGTAAATGGTAGAAAAATGTGAGGGTTATTTCCCCTAAAAAAGGGGGGGACATACCCATAATATAAATAAAATCATACTGACTTAGTCTCTCTGAAATTATCAGCAGAAGCAGTATTTCATTTTGCACTACAGACATTTTAACAACCATTCATTATCCTTTACTATTGTCAACACAATCAATTTTTAATACTCTAAAGGCAGAAACAATTAGTGAAAGTTATTACATGATAATATCTTTCTGAGACCAGACTTAGTCAAAATGAAGAGGGCATACATAATTTACGTAACTTCAAGGAAGCAGAATGAGACATATACTTCAGATCTCAGTGTATATTCTGTTGCTTTTTTGCTACAATCACTTAAAGTAAACATTTCAAAAGAATATTTTAAAGTAATCAAATTAGTTTTCATGCATATTGTTTGTCAAATCATACTTCCCTTACTTATGTAAGTCCCAGTAGGGTTAATTCTGCCCTCACTTTATATCAGGTTTACCCTGATACAAAATGATTGCAACTGAAACCTCTTCTGATGTACACCAGGTTAAAGGAAAGCAGAATCCGAGCATTTTCTCTAGTCCTTGTAGCATCAGAATGTATGATTTAACTGTCCACATTCCCATTTAAAATTGTCTAATTTTCCTTTAATGGGAGCTCTGGGGGTTGTAAAGGCTTTACAAAGTAACTGAAAACAACAATGCTCTTGTATTTGCTATTACACTGGGTATTCTTAGGTAAATAACTAGTTCGTTTATCTCACAGTAATTTAAGAAAGTGCTTCATTGTGGCAGAAGTCTGGACTATAATTGTTAGTAAAACCTGTCCATCACCTAGAGAAGTTTTCAGTTCTATTTACTAAATATCCCTCAGAAAGGATTTTATGTTTACCATGCCTCATAGAGTGATGATGCCCCCAGGGTTTTGCCCATTTTCCTGGGTTTTTTTTGCTTCAGGCATAGAGAACTTTTGCCAGGCATGACACAGTCAATGCATAGTAAGCTGAACATACATCACTTTGGACTTGCCTTTCAGCAGTATTATCTTAGATTTGCAGAGGAGACCTCATGCTGGTCTAATTCCAAGAATAATTCCAAACAGACATCTCAGTCATTCTCCTCAATGTAGATAAGTCACTAGCCATACACTGCTCTGAAACACAGAATTATTAAGTGCATTGAAGATGCTTGTTGTAAAGCATGCTCATTTTTATAGTTTAAATACAACTTTAAAGAACAAAGTCTTCCCTCTTTCATTCGATGTTGTCCTGGTTCCGGCATGGATGGGGTTAACTTCCCCAAGGACCCGGCAGGGGAGGCAGGTATTCCATACCATGTGACCCATGCCCAGGCTGTAAGAGGAGCTAGCTGGGAAGGGGGGGGGGCAGTCTCCACTCCGGGGTGGGCTTCGGTGGTCTGGGTCCGATCACTGCGGTACTGTAATTGCGTCTTTATATCCCTTCATCGGTGTTATTGTTGGGTTTTTTTTTCCTCTTCTCTTTTGCTCTTCTGTTAAATTTCACTATTTCAACCCACGAGTTTTGCCTTTTTCTTCTGATTTTTCCCACGACTATGGGACTTGAGCGAGTGGCTGCATGGTTCTTTGTTGCTGGCTGAGGCCAAACCATGACAGTCCTTTTTTGGCGCCCAAAGTGGGGCTTGAAGGGTTGCGACAATGACAGATCTGACCAGAACTGACCAGGATCTGCTGTCCTGTGCAATATCAGGTTAGGACATTATAACATCACTATTCAGGTGCCTTTGTTGGGGTGTCTATGCAGGATTGTTGTCCTGTCTATACCTTAGTTTCTGTCTCTCAGAAGTTATTAATAATCACACCCAATCCATGGGGGAGACAGGGGGAGATACTTTCCCCAGCTCTTTTGCCTCCCTTTTCTCCTTTGGGCCAGGTATGACACCTCCTGAGAATTTCGAATATCCTTGGGATGCTCAAACCAGCATGGTCCTATTGCTATGCCTCCTCAATGTTTTTCAAGTCTTGTTTAGGGTTAAACAACTGTTTAAGACTACCACCCAGAGATCTGCCCCAAGGCTGGATAGTCAGGGGTGGCATGGCATGTGGGAGAATATGGGCAGGTATCTAGAGAACTTCTCACCTCCAACGTTTTAGGACTTCACCCTCGAACAACTACAGGACCCTGATAAAGTGATAGAATATTTGAAAAGAAAATGCAGTGGTTACTCCAGAGGCACAACTTACGGCACTATGCTGGGCCCTGGCCAGTATCTACCAATAACTGCTCAGTATTATGCAGGACCCTCAGGGAGGAGCCCCGCCCAGCAGACAACCCAGCCCCTCCAACCCCAGTGGCAGGCACTGCAGCTGAACCAGACAACCAACCTGGGCCAGTATCAGTTGCCCCTATCCCTGCCCATGGCAGGGAGGTTGGAACTCGATGATCTTTATTTTTTATTTTTTTTACAGAATTTTCAGAGTTGGAAGGGACCTCTAGAGATCATCTAGTCCTACTCCCCTGCTAAAGCAGGATTGCCTAGAGCACATTACTCAGGACTGCATCCAGGCGGGTTTTGAAAATCTCCAGAGAAGGAGACTCCACAACCTCCCTGGGCAGCCTGTTCCAGTGCTCTGTCACCCTAACTGTAAAGAAGTTTTTTCGTGTGCTGGAACGGAACTTCCTATGTTCCAACTTGCACCCATTGCCC
>NW_009649409.1:28336-28767 GCF_000708025.1 Charadrius vociferus | reverse complement strand
TCTGACCCGGTCCTCCTCAACTGAGGGGAAACCTTCCTCTCTCCAGACCTTTCCCCTTGCCTCCAGGGTATGGGATTCATGAGGGACAGCTTTAGCAGTGAAGACCGAAGAAAAGAAGGCATTCAGTAACTCTGCCTTCTCTGTGTCTTCCACCACAAGAGCACCCATCTCATTCATCAGTGGGCCTGCATTTTCCCTAGTCTTCCTTTTCCTATTGATATACTGAAAGAATGTCTTCTTATTGTCTTTAACTGCAGTGGCCAAGCTGAGTTCTGATTGAGCTTTGGCCCTTCTAATTTTCCCCCTACATAGCTTTGTTATATCTTGATAATCCTCATAAGATGCCAACCCCCTTTTCCAGAGAATGTAAGCTTTCCTTTTTTTCTTGAGGTCCAGCCAAAGCTCTCTATTTAGCCAGGCTGGTCTTCTTC
>NW_009649409.1:20636-28284 GCF_000708025.1 Charadrius vociferus | reverse complement strand
TACCTGCTTGAAGTAAGACCAGCCTTCCTGGGCACCTTTGCCCTTCAAAACTGCCTCCCAAGGGACACTCTCAACCATGCTCCTGAACAGGCTAAAGTCCGCCCTTCGGAAGTCCAAGGTGGCAGTTCTGCTGGCTCCCTGCCTTGCTTCACCAAGAATTGAAAATTCTACCATTTCATGATCACTGTGCCCAAGATGACCTCCAACCTTTACATCCCCCACAAGACCTTCTCTGTTAACAAACTGTAGGTCCAGTAGGGCACTTCCCCTAGTTGGTTCGTTCACCAGCTGTGTGAGGAAGTTGTCTTCCACACACTCCAGGAACCTCTGGGACTGCTGCCTCTCTGCTGTGTAGTATTTCCAGCAGACATCTGGGAAGTTGAAGTCCCCCACGAGAACAAGGGCAGATGATCGCGAGACTTCTGCCAGCTGTTTATAGTATGAGGGGCTTTCTTTGGGCAAGACCAGGTCAGTTAGCAGATCATCTGGTGTTTATCAGACAAGTGGCTTCTGCTAAATTTGCACCCCAGTGCTTCCATTCCCCAACCCCTAATGTTCTTAGAATAGTTTTTACCAGTCCGTTATATAGCTAAATCTATCTGGAGGCTGGTGCGTGATAGGGAATGTGATACATCCAATCAATGCCATGTTTCTTGGCCCAGGAATCCATGAGGTTGTTTTGGAAATGAATCCCATTGTCTAACTCATTTCTTTTTGAGGTACTGTGTTGCCACAGAACTTGCCTTTCAAGGCCCAAAATGGTGTTTTGGGTGGTGGCATGGTTTACAAGGTATGTTTCTAGCAACCCAGTAGTCACTTCTACCATGGTGAGCACAGTGCTTGCCTTAGCAGGTTCACAGCAGTGGTCCAATACAGGCAATCTGCCAGGCCTCACCATATTGATATACCAGCCATCACCCTCTATTCCAGGGAGACTTTACTTGCATGGCTTACTGTGCAATGCCTTCAATGGTCAGGTTCACCCACGAGCCCATCACGAGCCCATCTGTATGTTGTTTCATGTGCCTACCGAGCTACAAATAGTTCACCATTACATTCCCAGTCCAGGTTCACCTGAATCACTTCAGTTCTGGCAGCCTAGTCTACCTGCTCATTGTTTTGATGTTCTTTGACAGTGTGGCTCTTGGGCACGTGAGCATCTACCTTTAACAGCAGCATTATCTACCTGGGCAGCGATTTCTTGCCACAATGCAGCAGCCCAGATGGGTTTACCTCTGTGCTGCCAATTGGTCTGCTTCCACTGCTGTATCCACCCCCATAGGGCATTTGCCACCATCTGTATAGAGACAGAGTACTGTCCACTTCTCTCATTCAGAAATCTCTAGGGCCAGCTGCATGGCTTTAATTTCTGCAGACTGTCTTGACTCACCTTATCCTTCCACAGCTTTGATGACTTCTTGTATGGGACTCCACACAGCAGCTTTCTTCTTCCAATGGTTTTCCACAACATTATAGGATCCATCAGTAAACAGAGCATAATTCCTTTCATCTTTTGAGAACTCGTATCATGGTGCCTCTTGGGCATGAGTCATCTCCTTGGGCAATGCTCAAAAATCTCTGCCTTCTGGCCAGTCCATGATCTCTTACAGGATTCCTGGGTGGTTGGGGTTCCCCATTCAAGTCCATTGCATGATCAGTGCTACCCACTTACTCCGTGTAGTGTTGGTTGCATGATGTGTAGAGGGGATGTTTCCTTTGAACATCCAGCGCAGCGCAGCCAATCATGGTGTCAAGAGGAGCTGTGCTTCTGTACCAACAACGTCTGAAGTGGCTCGAACCCCCTCATATGCTGCTAGTATCTCTTTTTCAGTTGGAGTGTAGTGGGCTTTTGATCCTCGATGTCCCTGGCTACAAAACCCTAGAGGTCGACCTTGAGTCTCTATGGGTACTTTTCCACAGAGGCTCCAGGTGAGGCCATGGTCTCTGGCTGCAGTGTAAAGCATTTCTCACAGCTGGTCCTGTCTGGACTGGACCAAAGGCTACTGCATGAGCTGTGTCCTGTTTGATATGTTCAAAGGCCTGCTGATGATTTGGGCCCCAGCTGAAATAGCTTTTCTTTTGGGTTACTCGATAGAGAGGGCTCACACACCAACTGTAACCTGGAATATGCATTCTCCAGAAACCCACAATGCTTAAGAAGGTTTGTGTTTCTTTTTTGTTAGCTGATGAGGACATAGTTGTTATCTTATTGATCACATCCATAGGGATGTGAGAACATCCCTCTTGCCATTTTATTTCCAAGAACTGGATCTCCTGTGCAGGTCCTTTGACCTTGCTTTTTTTTTAATGGCAAACCCATCTTCGACTTCAGTTCATATTGGAGTTCTAGCATGTCCAGTATGGCAGCACTCCGCAGCAGTGTGACTTTGTTCAAACCACAGTAGTCCACTGTTGACCTCCACCCTCCATCAGACTTTCACACTGGCCATATGGGACTACTAAAGGATTAGTGAGTCTTGCTGATCACTCTTTGGTTCTCCAGTCAATGTGTCAATTTATGGATAGGAACCAGGGGGTCTCGGTTGGTGCGATTTGGCTGCCACTGCACCGTCCTGGTAGCAATTGGCATCTGCTGTTCTTTGATGTGTTGTCAGAAAACCAATTCTTACACACTCAGGAGACATACTGTGGTTTTTCAGGCCTGGGTGCTCAGTGTATTTTCCACAAATCAAGCACACCAAAAATCATCACCACGGTATCTTTTACACACACAAATTACATAATCATACACTCCCAGTTGCAATGATTGGTTAGCAATTAGCATATAATTGTAATATCTGCTTAGTCATTTCTCACACTATTGTGCCTGCACAGAGGAAGGGTCCTCACCTGGGTGAGGGTCTTCCTGACCTATGGGTGGGTATTTTAGTATTATAATGAAGGTAGCTCAGCTAAGGACATCTAAAATACTGCTTTCTTTGTCAAGTTGGCCATACACATAAGAAAACTTAATTAAGTCTGTACGTCTTTGATCTGGATCCTGATATTCCAGGAAGCCTACCAGAAACACTTAAGATCAGTTTCTTTGATTTTCATCTTTTGGCTTTTAACTTAGCAATTGTTTATTGTTTTCCAAACTAGCTCAGCCTGCAAAAGCCATGGTTAATTTTAACTCAGAGATAAGTACCCGATAATTGACAGCAGATGCACAGCAACCCCACAACAGAGGGATCCCCCAAAAGGCTGGGCAAAGTATACAGCTGTTTAATCTTCTCTTTATCTATGGTGGCTATACCAAAGGCCTAGCAGTACGCTTTTGGGTCCTTGAAGAAGTACCCTCTCCTGAGGTAGTCTACACCAAGGATAAATAGGGCCTCTGGGCTGGTCACGCTAGGATGCTTCTGCCACTTGTCACCTGTTAGGCTCACTTCAGCCTCCAACAGAGAAAACTGCTGGGATCCCCCTGTCACTCCTGAAATCCAGATGGGTTCTGCTCCCTTGTACCCTGATGACATTAGGGTATACTATGTACTAGTGTCCACTAGAGCCTTATACTCCTGTGGATCTGATGTGCCAGACCATTGAATCCACAGAGTCCAGGAAATCCTATTGTTCATTTCCTTTCTTCCTGGTCAGAGTATTTACTATCTGAATCCTGCAGTATCAGACCAGAAGTCCCATCACCAAGATCAGGGGGAGAGGCATTCTCAGACCTTCTTCTGCATCTTGGGGATTGCTGCTTGCCTTCCAATATCTCAGTAGCAACTGGAGTGGCAGCCTTAGCAGATATCTTCCCCTGCAGTTCACATATGCCACCTTATGGCTTTGAGGTGGACGCATCATCCCACTTCCACATATCCTCCCCCTGGTCACATGGGAGGAACCATAGGGTGCAACGCAGCATGCACCTGGAGATCCTCCTCCCTTACTAACAGATTGTATGGACCCATCAACCTCTGCACCCATTGTTTCGCTTTGACTACTGGGGAAATTACTCTAGCTGGGGTTTGGGTCTCTGTCCTTAGGTGCAGAGGCCCTCCTTCCCCTGCTCCTCTGATGGTGGTGGACAGAGACTTGATAGGCATAGGCCAAGCCCCAAAGCAATGCTAGGAGTTGCTGGGTCTCATAGGGGTAAGCAATTCACCCTTCTGTCATGTGGCGCACCAATTCAATGGAATTACATACCTGTTCAGGCATAAAATCCCAGGCTACTGGAAGTGATAAGTGCCCCAGGCATCTACCCAAATCCTCCCACATTGTTGTCCCAAATCTGGGTTCTTTACCTGGTGTGCAAGCCAATAACACACAGAGCAGAGAGGTATTTCCAAGTTTATTCCATTAATGTGCAGAAATGGGGTGCTCATCCCAAAACAGAAGCCTTAGTTTCAAAAATCTCCACTTTTATACATTGATTATTACCTATTCAAACAATTAGTACATATTCCTTGTTATTCTCTTTAATGATTGGTCAAGATTTCTTTGCTTCCTATGTAAATTAGTGCGCAGACTCTATCTTCTTCTGTTGCTCTCTTTTGAGTAAGTGGTATCATTTGGGTAGGTGGTCAATGAGTTGGTGGTCACGATCTCCCCCTGCCAAAATTACCTTTTACCTACTTCTCCTCTAAACTTGGCAGTTCCAGGCGGTTTTCTTGATTTGCTGACCAGGCCTACAGTTCATCGCTCTCTTGACAAGAATATCCTACTTATCAACAAAGCTACATTGTCTAGTAGTTAGTTCCTTAATTCCTTAATGTCTACTTATTATTTCTCTATTTTAATATTAGGTAAATAAATAAATAGGGTTGGGGCTGCATAGAGGCCTTTTAGCAGCAGCAGGTTTCCTTGGTTGCTTCAATTTCATTTTACATTTCTTTTTTTTTTCTTTCTTCTAGTTAATATCAATTTTACTACAACAACATACCCTGCCACCCAGGGATCAAACAGCACGGGGCACATTTCTTTGTCACATCACCAACCAGTTGTTTACTTGTACTCTAGGACCAAGTCAGGTTCCAGACACCTAACAGCAAGCTAACCATGCTGGATAATATGATTACACAGTTTACATGAGGATGTATAAGAAACTCAGGAGTCCATGCAGCAAAGCTGAACATGTTCATCCCAGAGGAGAAAAAGGGATGTGTAATCTAAACATTGACCATCGTATTATATTTTTAGCAACAGTCATATCAATCTGAAGAAGCCCCACTAATTTCAGAGTAGCTGCCTTGGATTTACATATGAATTACAGATGTCAAATCAGTCCCTAGTTTATTGCTGAACATTAATGTATTGAGTTTAAGTGGGCAAGGCTTTGGTAGCAGGAACTGCAGCTCGTAGAGAGGAGCCACCACAGGAACAGGTTTTCTGGGAGGAACTGTGGCCCATGGGGGACCCATGCTGGAGCAGTCTTTCCCTGAAGGACAGTATCCTGTGTGAAGGACCGTATCCTATGTGAAGGACCCCATGCTGGAGCAGGGGGAAAGTGTGAGGATTAAGGAGCAGCAGAGTCAAAGTGTTATGAACTGATCGCAACCCCCATTCTCCATTCCCTCTGAGCTGCTTGGGGTGGGGAGGATGTAGAAGAGTTGGGAATGAAGGAATGGAGTTGATACTGGGAAGAAGGGTGGGGGAAGGTGTTTTTTAGTTTTGTCTTTGTTTCTTACTACCTGAATCTATTTTTAATTGGAAATAAATTAAATTCATTTTCCCCAAGTTGAATCTGTTTTGGCAGTGATGGTAATTGATAAGCGATCTCCCTGTCTTTATCTTGACGCATGAGCTTTTCCATCTTATTTTCTCCCCCTGTCCTGTTGAGGGGAGGGTGTAAGAGAGTGGCTGGGTGGCTGTCTGGCAGCCAGCCAAGGTCAACCCACCATAATTACTAAATACAAATTTCTGATTCTGTAAAAAAAAGCTGCAAGGTAGCTTGTGGAGCATAGAAATATCAGCAATGCCATGGCCATATGCCAGCCCAAGTGCATGGTCATTGTTATTATAAAAAATGTTCCCAGTCACAGCAGAGTACGGTGACAAGTGGTACAGCAAACAGAAAAAGCTGACAGCAGCCACTAACAAGCTCTGGACTCTATTATACAGGAAAGTAAGCAAGCCCCGTGACCAACACAGGAGCCTGCCAATTAACAGCCGAACAAGTATAAATACAGTCTAACACACTCCGATCAAACCTGTCATTATCTTAAGCCCTACATTGGGGACCAAAAAGGACTATGATCCTGGCCAACAGCCAAGCACCCACACAGCTGCTCACTCACTCCTCTCTCCCACAGGATGGGGAGAAAATGGAAGGTGAGAAGAGTCGTGGATCGAGATAATGACAATTTAATAGGGAGAGCGTGCAAGCAAAGCAAAAAGAGGAATTCATTCACTACTTCCCTAAGTAAACAGGCAGATGTTTAGCCACTTCCTGGGAAGCAGGGCCTCAGCATGCATAAAAGTTGCTTAGGAAGACAAATGCCATAACCACGAACGTCTCCCCTTCCTCCTCCTTTTCCCGAGCTTTTATTGCTGAGCACAATGTCCTATGGTATGGAATATCATTTCATTTCAGGTCAACTGTCCCAGCGGTGTCTCCTCCCAACATCTTGCCCACCCCCAGCCTACTCACTGGGTGGGGGTGAGGGGCAGGGCAGAGTGGGAAAGAGAGAAAGCCTTGATGCTGTACAAGCTCTGCTCAGCTATAACCAAAACATTGGTGTGTTATCAACACTCTTTTATCCAACAATGCGAAGCAGAGCAACATATGGGTTGCTACGAATAAAGTTAACCCCATCCCATCTAGTCCCTTTACAATCCCTGACTGGATGAAGCTGAACAGGAAAAGTATCATGATATTTAAATTATTGTAGTTATTGTAGGCTAGGTTCCGCTCTCTTGTTAGGCTGGGTTCTGCTCTATTGTTGACTTTATTCAGATGGAAAACACTTTTACAAATTCTGACCATAATATTGGACTTGATCATAATTTCCTTACATAGGTGAGATCTAGATGGACTTCTTAGGCACATCAATCTAAAGCTTTATAATGTGCAAAAAGAGTATTTTAAGGTAGGATGATAAACGTGCCTAGACACAGAGTGAAACAGGTCATTTTGAAGGTCACCTCTCAGCCCTCCACCTGTGCTTGGTAAGGAATCATGTGAGGTAGCCAACGGGAACTACCATGTTCTGTGGAGAAGGACTGTCTATCAGCTCCTTGTTCAATGTGGAGTTTTCTGTGGATTGCCATTCTGTCAATCATACACACTTACAGCAAAGAAAAATTGCTGTTAAAAAATCTAGCATAGTAATATGCACGCCAAGAAAAAGCCTTTAGGCTTTCTAAATATCATTTATAACCTGTATGAAATTATTGCCACAGAGAACAAGGTTGTAGTTTTGGACAGAATACACATGGGGGATTGGTACAGATTCATAGAGCTCATCCAGTAAATAACTGTCGTGGTTTAGGCCAAATCGGTTACTGGGGACCTGGAGGACCCCAGATGGGACCGACAGATGCTCTCCTCTACCCCTCTTCAAAGAGAGGGGCAGAGGAGGAAAAAGAGACTTACGAGTTTAGAAGGAACTAAACTACTTTAATGAAATATTAATAATAAAATAAGAAAAAAAATAATAATGAAATATATACAAAACCGTATCAAGCTCCCGAGATGACAATCACGACA
>NW_009649409.1:19698-20529 GCF_000708025.1 Charadrius vociferus | reverse complement strand
GTCGGCCATTGCAGGAAGAGAGAGAGCTGACCTTTCGATCCCTCAGCCTTTATACTGAGCATGAGGCAGATGGGATGGAATACCCTCGTTGGTCAGTTTTGGGTCACCTGTCCTGTTCGCTCCTCCCTGCAGGTGGGACCCCACTATGCTTTTCCGCTTCCGACCCTCCAACGGGGCAAATAACAAAGTTGGTTGGCCTTGGTTGTTATAGCAATAAGTATAAGCAAGGTCCTCTCTGCATACCATGCCTGAGCATCAGCTATAAACATAGGTCTTATCACCCTGAGAGAGTGAACATTGTCTGCACAATATGCTGTTAATTTCAGTTGTTAGAGAGGCCCAGCTAAGAAGCGAAGTTACTGACCAAAATTGGTTCTGTTTTACCTCAAACCAGGACACACCACCCATGGCTCTCAGTGTAGTCTTTAGCAGTCCATGGTATCGTTCTATCTTCCCCGAGGCTGGTGCGTGATAGGGAATGTGATATACCCACTCAATGCCATGCTCTATGGCCCAGGTGACTATGAGGCTGTTTCGGAAATGAGTCCCATTGCCTGACTCAGTTCCTTCTGGGGTGCCATGCCTCCATAGGACTTGCTCTTCAAGGCCCAGGATAGTGTTTTGGGCAGTGGCATGGGGCACAGGGTATGTTTCCTGCCACCCAGTGGTTGCTTCCACCATTGTGAGCACGTGGCGCTTGCCTTGGCGGGTCTGTGGGAGTGTGATATAATCAATCTGCCAGGCCTGCCCATATTTATATTTTAACCATCGTCCTCCATACCAAAGGGGCTTTAAGCGCTTGGCTTGCTTAACTGCAGCACCCGTTTCACA
>NW_009649409.1:0-15051 GCF_000708025.1 Charadrius vociferus | reverse complement strand
AGCAGCAGGCGGCACCCTACAGCTCCCCCTGCACCGATATTTTACCAGAAACCACCCCTGCACCACATGCAGGAAAACCGACAACAAAATCACGATCTTAAGAAGGTAACAATCCTTATCCTCAGAGCCCAGAGGGTTTCCATGCCCTAGCTCCGGTGCTGTCGCATTAGTATAATTACCAAAGGGCGAGGTAAACATTCCCCAGGTAAAACCGAAAGTATAACTAGTAACAGAATCCATCACGTGATGCCCGAGATATGCAGGTAGAGCCATTAACCAACTCATCATGTTGTACATCTGAATTACGAACCACACCAAAACAGCACTTTTAAACCTTCGCATAAAAACAAGAAGAACAAATAAACTTTGCAACACATTTGGCAGGTTAAACCAAGTTGACTGAATTAAGTTCAAACAAAGCTGTTTAAAGGCATGATACAGTATTCTGCTTAAGAATGACATGATCTAAGCTGTCTGTTCTAATCTCTGAGCAAACTGGAATTCAAACTATTTGGGCGATTTATTACAGGCTCAGCTAAGAAGCGAAGTTACTGACCAAAATTGGTTCTGTTTTACCTCAAACCAGGACAATAACATAGCAATTAAAAGCACAACACAGTGCATTATTTTATTTAAAAGTATGCACTAAATATAGCTGTCTTTGAACCAAGTGATTGCGGCAGCTCATGGGAAGGTGCAGGCAAATTCTTACAGGTAATCTTAAGGAGTCAGATGTTTCCTCCTCTAAAGTATGGAGCTATTTTATCTATGTGAAATCATATCAATGCGATATAAAACAATTTTGCTAGGAGATGCTCTGAACAAGGAGATAAGGGCATGATTTTATTCTTTTAGATTAACTTGAGATATACTCCTTTCAGAAAGAAAATAAGTTTTTGTCTTCTAGTTTCTTGGAGGGAGGTGATAATGGTGGTATTGTGTCATGGCCAATCAGTTTACCACTACTAAAAATAATTCTTGTTTAGAAAGTAGTTTATTGATGTTGTATTTGATTAATTCCATATTTCCACAGGATGTTAGAAATTAAACAAATGGCTAATGTCCCATGTAGGAATTCCACAGAACTGAAGGTAGTTAGTATCATGAAAGATAAAGCTCAAGAAGCCAAATTCTTCCTTCCTTTTCCATCCTAAAAATGCTGAAAGCAAAGAAAATGTTGTTATTGTGTGAAATTATACATCTGTCAACATGGACCCAGTTGAGTTCCCAGTCAGTGGGAGTTTGCCATTCCCTTTTGAGTGGGCTACATTAAACCCTCTATCATTGACTTTTGAACAAAACCCAAGGACCTGATTCTGAAACATTCCCTCTGGTTAGCAGGTCCACTGAAATCAGTGTTATAAAGCTAGATGAATCAACCTCAAATTTCCATAACGTCAAAATATGCTTGGTGCAATAGGAGAAAATCCTGAAATTATTAATAGGATACAGTCTCTTTGTTTTAAGATGCAAGGAAAGCAGAAGCCCTTGAAATAGAAGTTTAGCTGTCCATATTGAAGATTATATGTGCAATTCAATAATATATTTTATAATATCACTTTATCAGGATCCATATAGAGTCATAGAATCATAGAATCGTCTAGGTTGGAAGGTGCCTTTAAGATCATGGAGTCCAACCATTAACCTAACACTGCCAAAACCACCATGAAACCACGTCCTAAGCACCACGTCTACCCGTCTTTTAAATACCTCCAGGGATGATGATGGAGGAGAGGGAGAACACCTATTTTCTGTGTTTTCAATGAGTGGGCTTTTTGCCCTGCTGCACTGTTTGGATGCTAGCTCCCCATGTCTCAGCCACGATGGAAGCTTAGAGTATAATAGAAGCACAGCAACAATATGAATTACAAATACATGTATATCTTACTGCATGGCCTTCACCCCGAAATGAATGTAGTCTAAAAATATCCTCCACTCTAAATTGCTTTACTACTGAGGCAGTCTTGCAAAAACACTACACTTACAAAATAAAAATCCAAACCCCAGACAGAATAATCTTGATGTGAATTGTTTTCCTTCTGTTTGCAAATTCACTATCTTTTTGGAAGATATTAGTCTTATTTAATAATATAAAGTGCATGCCTATGTTAAGAACAATAGCATTTTACTTACAGTGAATTTATGAGGAATATCTTGTTACTTCAAATAAAAAAGGAAAAAAATGTAGGAACTATACATGATCAATATATATAGTGTTATTTTTTCTTGTTGTAGGCTGATAAAACTCAATAATATTAGCTCTTGGAAAAGAATTAATGTCAAATATTTGTTCACAAGTGAACCTCTTGAGGAAAAAAGAAAAAATACACTGAAATAATAAATGGAATACATATTGAAATTATTGTTTTACAAGAAACTACTCATATGAGTAACCCCTGTGATATTAAGAGGTTTACTCAATTAAGGATAGTTACTTGTGTGCCAGAACTTGAAGAGTCAAGCCCTTATCAGTAAAAATTTAGAAAATAAATCATTGCTGAAATATGCTATAGCATTCCATTTACAAGATGAAAGCATCCATTTGAAAACTGCAAAATGTGCTACAGAAATGCTTTCTTAAAAAAGTGAAAATTAGCTAAGTATGAATGACTTCCTTTGAATTAGTTAAATACATTCTTTAGTTGCTACCAAAAGAAAAACTGAGTAACTTACTTTAGCATTTTAACTCTTTCTGTAAAATCTTAACACTGTCAATGTCCGAGTATGGGGCTTAATCAGCATGATTGACAAGGATTTATGAACTTTTTCATTCCAAATGCATTTATATACACACAAGCATGTATGTGTACGCAAATTCTTTTTATTACAGCCACTTTACACAAACAGAACCTTAAGTAGTTGAAGTAATAAAAAACCCAATCAAAATACTCTTCATAAGAGTCCATAAACCTTTTAAAATTGTCTCTTTTAAAAAACTCAGATAAATTATGGAAATTCAGACTGCATTATTTGAATATTTGCCAGTTATATCTTGATTCTTATTGGAAAAGCCCACAAGAAGATAGGCATGCCAGCAATATAAACCATAGAAACAGGAAAAAAGTAGAACACAAGGACTTGTAAATAAATCCATGGATATCAAGAAGCAGAAATGCTAAGATTATGCATTTTACCAGTACACTTCTACACTTGTAAACCATAAGGAGAGATATTGGTGAGATGCAGTATTGCCAGCTCTGCAGAGAAGGGGGAAGAGTGAGAGCGAGCGTGAGAGAGAGTGTTTGTGTGTGCCCATGTGCATGTGTATGCGTGTGTGTGAAAGAGAGCAAAGGAGAGAGGGAGGGAGAAGGAAGAGGTGCAAGGGGGAGAGGAAAAGAGGTGGGGACAAGCAGACACAATAAAGCATAATAACATTTCTGCATGTCTAATAGCTTAAGTACGCTATGTCTCTCTATATCCTATTGCTGTCTATATTGCAAATAGCGTCAAAGAATTGGTTAATATTTCATCAATAGTTCATATTTGATTCAAGTACTTTTTACAAAAAAAGAGAGAAAAAGATTTGTAGCTTTCAAGTAAAGGGAAAAATTAAATGTTTACTTTAACAATATTTTCAAGATACAACAGTGCTTGCATAACTCATGCTTAACATGGTACATGCCAATCACAAAACGGTAACATTAAATTATTTATATTTTAGTTATGTGGCGCACCTTATTATTAGTAAAATAATATTAATACTTTCAACTTATTTTTTAATAAAAGCATATTGAAAAATATTACAATTTTAAAGATGCAAAATAAAGCCAAGCCCATAACTCACAATGTCTTTTTTTGATTTTAATTGTCTTTATGGTTGTTATTTTATGGAAATACATAATTTTATTTTATTTTTTTATTTGACAAATACTGCAGCTTTAACAAAGACTGACTGAATTGTCTTAACAAAGAAGATGAAGGCTGTGTGTTGCTTACAATAGAATAACCACCTTCCAGATCTCTTAAATCCACAATATATGTAGTGCAGGTCCTGAGTGGCTTTTGTTTTCAATGTGTTTTGTAAGCTTTTAGGGTTTTTTCTGCATCAAATATGTCAAGTTAATTTACAGGGCACTATTACTGATATGTTTCCTTGGTTTGTGGTTTTCTGTGAAAGGCAGGCAGCTGAGACCAGGTCTTCAGATGGAGGGGGAGGGGCAGGAGGAGAACATATACACATATAGTGTGCCAGGGTATGTAAATTGGCATGACAGCAGGCCAGGAGAAACCTCAAGTATCCATTTGCGTGATGAAGAATATCCAGGATTAAAACAAACTGATTTTCATACAGGATTTAGACCTGACATTAGTATTCATTTCATAGACTTCTTGAAGGAAAGTTTATTTTCCATTCATAGATGAAAAATCTTTTAATATAAACAAAGGCTGGCTTAGCATTAACAGTAAATAAATATTTTTTTCCTTATTTCTTATGAATTTATCTTATATGATTACTAAACAGATGTTTGCCACCAAATTATTATATTTTGCTCCTCAACAATTCAAAAGAAAAATATCTATCACACTTACTATGTGGCATTTGTAAAATGTGTTTATTTCATTCCAGAAGTCTGCTTTCCATAAATAAAATTATAGATCATTTTTTTAAACAAATTAAAATGATCTCTTGAAAAAAGCTATAAATAAATGCATAAGAAAGATTTTTATACCTTTCTATCTTTATGTAGACAGATGTATTTTTCTACCTACTGTATGCATCAAGTAGTATTTTTCAAGCAGTATGAAAAATATGAGCAACTGTTACATGTGAGTTTGCATGTAATGAATTTATAACATAGCGTTAGTTCATTTTCATCATCTAATAGGATCAAAAATATTTTGGTGATGCTTAGCATTCAAGTCTTGATAGTTGCTATTGATAAAAGCTCATAGTCTAATATAATAAAATTTTAAATAAAACAAGCCTTCTATTTTAATCAGAGCTAGTACAATGCTTTGATTTGTCACTAATTTAAAGGAATATATTACAAATTTTCAAGGTGCTGCTCTTCATATGATAGTTCTTTGAATAATTTTGACAGGATGTTGGTTCGTTCTGTGAGCTGATTAGTTTCTTGCAGGATTAGGGCCTTAGTAAGCATATCCACTTAAACATTACTTCAAAATCTTTAGTCTTTTCTCAACAGCTTTTAAAACTTAGCTTATTCTGAAAATTGAAAACAGAGAACAAATGCAGGCTCAGTTTAATGGCTGATTCTTCAAGAATTAGGATATACTATCATTAAAAAATGTACTGAAAATATATATAGGAACAAAACCCTAGCTGATGTAAGCTTTCCTAGTATATTTCATTCTGATGGGTTGTGACAATTTACATGTGCCTGAGAACTGTGTCCTAATGTTTGTTTTGGTCCGATGTCTGTAAGGCACTGAACATCTTCAAGGGGACAGCTCTCAGTTCACTAGTGTGAAACTAGAATGAGAGTTTGTGTTCAGTGGTGTTCAGGTTTGTACCCTTTATGAACACAGAGCAGACCAGGATAAATGTTACACACTCCTATGACTTCTGAATACAAAATACATATTCAAAGTAAACAGAAAAAATCCCTACATTTATGAATTTGGATATCCATGTTTTCTGAAAAAAAAACCCAAACATGTAAAGACATTCATTTGGTCTTCATGAATGCTCTGACTGATTATAAATTTTATCATTTAAAACTTGGGAGCCATATTGCTTTGTTCAGGTGTGATGCATGTGCATCCCACACACATTCACACACGTGCATACCCATTCATTTGGGTATGTATAGTAATTTTTATTCCTTCATATGCAATAACACAGCTGTAAGTTATTTTTGTAGTGTGTCGCAGTCAGGTTTATATTGCAAGTACATACAGTCACTTGAAATAAATAAATGTAAAATGCTAGATTTAACACTGCTATGTTATATAAAGCAAAGGTTTCCCACTTATTCCATTGTTTCATTATTTCCTGACTAATTTCCTCAATTAAATTTGAGATCTCATATAATAATGAAAGATAGGACTTACAGTGAGCTTCTCTTCCCTACATTGTTACACATGAAAGAAAGGATTGGGCTTATGGCCACAAAAAAAATTCTATAGACCAAATCAGTAAAATATTAATGAATAAAACAAAAATTATGGCTTCTTTCATAATTGCAAATGCAGTGATGTATTTATGTATTTATGACACAATGAAATGTACTCTTACATTTATGAACAGACAGTAAGTTCGACTGAGAACATATACAATTAAAATTGTGCTTTGTCTTTATTTTGGCATGCAATATTTTTTAAGTTTAGGTATATAACCACAAAATAATTTCTGTTAAGACTTAAGGATTCACATAGGACTGATATTGCATGCATTGTTTTGTGAATATTTTGAGGCATGTGGCAGCCTAAATAACACATTCGTTTTTACAAATTAACTCTATAACAGTATCCAGTAATACTGTCTTTGCAGTGTAGCAGGCAATTTTATTTGCGTTTTATAAAAAGCTAGACTTCCCTATTTTACTGTTGCATACACTATAGGATGAATATCCACTGATATTTTGAGGTCTTACAATGTGTTATACCTTCATCTGCAACTAAATTAGAATCATAGAATTGTCTAGGTTGGAAGGTGCCTTTAAGATCATGGAGTCCAACCATTAACCTAACACTGCCAAAACCACCATGAAACTACGCCCTAAGCACCACGTCTACCCGTCTTTTAAATACCTCCAGGGATGGTGATTCCACCACTTCCCTGGGCAGCCTGTTCCAATGTTTGATAACCCTTTCGGTGAAGAAATTTGTCCTAATATTTATCCTAAACCTCCCCTGGTGTAACTTGAGGTCGTTTCCTCTTGTCCTATCACTTGTTACTTGGGAGAAGAGATCAACCCCCACCTCTCTACAACCTCCTTTCAGGTAGTTGTAGAGAGCGATAATGTCTCCCCTGAGCCTCCTTTTCTCCAGACTAAACAACCCCAGTTCCCTCAGCCTCTCCTCATAAGACTTATGCTCTAGACCCCTCACCAGCTTCATTGCCCTTCTCTGGAAATGCTCCAGCACCTCTATGTCTTTCTTGTAGTGGGAGGCCCAAAAATGAACCCAGTATTCGAGGTGGGGCCTCACCAGTGTCGAGTATAGGGGGACAATCACTTCCCTAGTCCTGCTCACTACACTGTTCCTGACACAAGCCAGGATGCTGTTGGCCTTCTTGGCCACCTGGGCACATTGCTGGATCATATTTAGCCCCCAGGTCCTTTTCTGCCTGATTTCAAATGAAATCATTTCATGAATGTGAAGGTCTAGCTGATGTGCTAGCTGTTTCTAATATACAGAACAAAAAAGATCATATTTAATAGACATTATTACTAATAATTACAAAAAGGAAATTCTTAGGCTAGGTCCCAATTAATTTCTTTAATAAAAATCATATCCAAATCTCTAGGATGTGCAACAGATCTAGAACATAATTCCAACATGTCATAATTACCATGAGACGATTTAGTGTCATTCTTTCAAAAGTCTGCACTTACAAGAAAAATGAGAAGCTTGCTAAATCATTCTATCAGGTGGGTGATCAGATTACTGAAATAACTAGACTGAACTCATTTTCAGCAATCAGTCCAATATAAGAGACATTTTACCCTCCGCTGTTATCTGTAGGTAACATAATAATATGTAAAATATCTACAAAAAGTCTTATTCATTTCATGTATATAATTCATCTTAAGATGAAGACAGACTCTCTTACATGCATGCACACATATTGCATGTATATAAAAAACCTGAAGCTTTAAAAGTAGTACAAAAATGATATGGAATAAGGGGTGGAATGTCCTGGTTTGAGGTAAAACAGAAGCAATTTTCTGTTCAGTAATTTTACTTTGCAGCTATGCCTCTTCTAACCACTGAAATTAACAGCATATTGTGCAGAAACTGTTTGGTCTCAGAGTGATAAGACCTATGTTTATAGCTGATGCCAAGAAATGGTATGTAGAGAGGGTCTTGCTTATTCTTATTGCTATAACAACCAAGTCCAGCTAACTGTTATTTGCCCCGTTGGAGGGTCGGAAGTGGAAAAGTGTAGAGGGGTTGCACCTGTGGGGAGGAATGGACAGGACAGGTGTTCCATCCCATATGCCTCATGCTCAGGATAAAAGCTGAGGGATCAAAGGGTCAGCTCTCTTTCTTCATTGGCTGACGTCCAAGGAGGACTCTGTCTTTTCATCTGCCTCTGATCCCAATCCGTGCATTCCTGAATCCAGATCTGGAATCCAGTTCCCGACCACCACTGAGTCCCATCTGGGACTTTCCCAGTGCCTGCCCGATGATGTGATTGTCATCCTGGGAGCTTGATACAGTTTTGTATATATTTCATTATTTTCTTTTTATTTTATTATTAACATTTTCATTAAAGTAGTTTATTTTTCTTCTAAACTCATAAGTCTCTTACTCTGTCTCCCCCCTCTCCTTGGAGAGAGAGGTGGAGGAGAGCATCTGTCCTTTTCCTCAGTGGCCAGTCCTGCCCAAACCAAGGCACTAGTAAAGTAATTGCTTTTTAAAATATTTTATTCAAATTCCTGCCAGTTTACACTGCTCCCATGAGAGACCAAAGAAATATTAAAAATACAATAGAAATAAAAAGGATAAGATATTTGTCACTCTCGTTTAAATTGATGTATGCTGCTGCCCTATAAATGTCACATCAGATAACCCTGAAAAATTACCATGAATCTCCATGATTATGCATATTCATGACAGTGTTTTGCATAGTGCTAACAGCAGGCTGCATAGGGGGATATGAAGGAAGGAGGGTGAGGAAAAACTGTAACAGACTAAAATTATTACTAGCATCCTAGAAATAGACTCAGAAACAATTTCAATTTGCTTGGTTTACAAAAACAAAACAAAGTCCATAGCACTATCCTTATGATGCTTACAATTCATTAGTATTTTTGTGCTATATATTTAGCCATAAAAATTTAATAATGATAAATTGCTGAGAAATGCCAGTGCTAATTAGAAGGTTCTGTTTATTATTGACAGTTGTAAAGAAAACCAGGAATGAGAAATCAGAGGAGTACTTTTCAGAACTGCCTTTTTTTGTTGCATTTCTAGCATCAGACCAAAGCACAAATGTTCACATGATATAGATGAGTGTGAATTAAGGTGTATTGTTTTTTCTGTGCCAAATATCATAGCTAAGCAATATTCAGTAAACTATGAGACTTCAGTAAATTAAAAAGACTATGAGAGATAGAAAAGTTGTCCTGTATCTAGCTCAATAGCTATTTGTGCTGAAGCAGAGAGCGGAGTTAATCAGAGGCTTTAGAAGTAATTATCAACAGAGTTTGGGTACTACAAATGCTTGGGTAAACAGCAATTATTCTTTCCACAAGATCCCAAATAGAAACGACAATACTGGTATTGTCCTCCACTTCTCATTAAGGGGATTCAGGGATGGAGTTGAGCACTCTGAGGTGGATGGGAAACTGACAGGCAAACTGTGCTCTGAACGACTCTCTCATGATCCCACTACAACAGAGTCAGGCTTTTGGCCTCAGCAGTGCCAGCTGCATTGGGAGAAGCCAAGCCTGTCATACCATCTTCTCATCAAATCTTCAATGCAAAGGCAAAAGCATAGTTAGAGCTTAATGAAGAAACAAATACAAAGGAGAAGATTAAGCCCTGTTAACACTTGCATTCATTTGTCCCTATAAAAAACCTGCAGTGAAGGGACTGCTTTACACAACTTATTTATAAGGAGAGAATGATATTGATGAGGTGTTGTTTTTATAAATGTTTTTTATACATCTTACTATGACCACATAACTACAACCCAGCAAATTGTTTTATCAAAAATTCCATTTCTAGCAATTCTGTTAATGACAACTGTCTGTCCATAAACGTATACTTCAAAAATGTTGTTATTAATAATTTTGTACCTCTTCCATCTGAAGTGCTTACTTACATATTGTACTGCATGCTTTTGGAAAATAACGTGGAACTTTATGCATTGTTATTGAAGTTAATCTGTTCTTCAAGACGAACGTTGACATTTGATGGTTCTAAATTACTGTAAGATCAAACTATGAGCTCTTCTTGAATAATACTTTCCTTCATGAGTAGTTCTATTGATTTCAGCAGTGCTTCCTGTGGGATAAAATGCTACTCTGTGTGAGCATGGGGCTCACAAGCTGGTCCTCTAATTCTTTTTTAGTCTTGCGGATTTGAAGCAAGATGACCTTAATCAGGGTCCAAACCTAAAAAGCTTTTGCATATCAAATTTCTATTGAATCCAATGGGAATTTTGTGATTGGAAAGTTTGAAGAATTAAGGCCCCAGTCTTTAAGCCTGTGAACTACACTGTGTGCAGTGGAAGATTAGCCTGAACAGGGCTATTAAAAGATGAAAATCTGTTGAAAGTATCATGTAGAACTATGTCCTCAGTAAGAATTCAGTATTTGTCCCTGAATTAACATGTTTAATATGAAGACATGCTTAAACCTAGTGTAAGCTTGCTTGTTTGAATGTGCATCATTGAAACAATGAATCGGGGAAAAATATACATAAAACTATTCTTGTTAAATTTATATCAACATATAATTTGTAGGCTTGAGATTATTTAAATGTTTACATTCACAAATCTATGTATGTGAATATTTGTATGTACAGATAAATATATATGTACACAGAAAGATTTAAATGTCATTTAAATGTCAGGGTATTTTATTTGTTTTCATAGCTAAGTATACTTGAAAAGAAGTGAAACATCAGAAACAATTCTCAAGTCTTTCTTGCCCAGACATATGCACATATTTACCAGAGAGTGGCAAGGAACTTTGACAGTCATAACGCTACAATTATTTTCAATGCTGTAGAAAAGGTGTATTATATGTAGATCTAATGTAAAGCTTGTCTTTGTTTATGCTACATTTCTCTATCTGTCAACAATAGAATACTGGTAGAGTATATTTTAAATGTTAATACTCTAAAGAAAACAAGAGAACCTTAACTGAATGACCTGTTTACCTTGCTGCAAAGTGTGTGTAGAACTCCTACATGAAAGAACCATAATAAAGTTCCATCTTTAAAATTTTAGAAGCATGTTTGATGAAGGTAGATGAAGGTAACCTATTGCTAGAAGACAACAATGCAGAAGAATATACGCTGCATTTTGTGCAGAGAAATATCTGATTTTTAAATGGGAATTTCGCAATTTTTTTTTTATATTTTCTGCTTTGGTCTGTTTAATTTTGTGCAAAGATGACTTGAGAATTGATTGTGATGTTCAGCTTATTTTCAAGTGTATTCTGCTATAGAAACAAAATGCACAAACATTTAAAGTGTATAATAATATATAGTTTTATGAATACTAGTATGTAAAAAATATCATATCCATAACAGGCAAAATTACTATTTTTATCTTATATTTACAGAATATCTAGTCCAACCCTCCTGCCAGAGCAGGGTCACCTACAGCACGTTACACAGGACAGCGTCCAGGCGGGTTTTGAATGTCTCCAGAGTGGGAGACTCCACCACCTCTCTGGGCAGCCTGTTCCAGTGCTCCACTACCCTCAAAGTAAAGAAGTTCCTTCTCATGTTAAGATGGAACTTCCTATGTTCAAGTTTATGCCCATTACCCCTCGTCCTATCACTGGGCGCCACTGAAAAAAGACTGCTCCCATCCCCCTGGCATCCTCCCATTAAGTATTTGTATGTATTAATAAGATCCCCCCTCAATCTTCTTTTCTCTAGACTAAAGAGACCCAAGTCCCTCAGCCTTTCCTCATAAGAAAGGTGCTCCAGTCCCCTAATCATCTTTGTTGCCCTTTGCTGGACCCTCTCCAGCAGTTCCCTGTCTTTCTTGAACTGGGGAGCCCAGAACTGGACACAGTACTCCAGATGCGGTCTCACCAGGGCAGAGTAGAGGGGGAGGATGACCTCCCTCGACCTGCTGGCCACACTCTTCTTGATGCACCCCAGGATGCCATTCGCCTTCTTGGCCGCCAGGGCACATTGCTGGCTCATGGTCATCCTGTTGTCCACCAGGACTCCCAGGTCCCTCTCCACAGAGCTGCTCTCCAGGAGGTCAGCCCCCAACCTGTACTGGTGCATGGGGTTATTCCTCCCCAGGTGCAGTACCCTACACTTACCCTTGTTGAACTTCATAAGGTTTCTTTCTGCCCAACTCTCCAGCCTGGCGAGGTCACGCTGTAAGGCAGCACAGCCTTCTGGCGTGTCAGCCACTCCTCCCCGTTTTGTGTCATCAGCAAACTTGCTGATGGTACACTCTATCCCTTCATCCAGATCATCGATGAATATGTTGAACAAGACTGGGCCCAGTACTGACCCCTGAGGGACACCACTTGTTACTAACCTCCAACTAGACTCTGCACCACTAACCACAACCCTCTGAGCTCTATCTGTAAGCCAGATACCAAACTTGGTATTACCAAATACCAATACCATTACTTGGTATTACCAAAACTTGGATCTCAGTATATTTATTTCCATATACTGAAACACTCCTGGTTAGGTGGCAAGAAGAGTAAAAAGGGTTTATGATGTATTTGAACTGCAAAAATAAGACCTACACCAAAAAGACTCTTCTACCAGGATCTCATTGATTGTATGTTATATTTGATTATTCCAATTTTTAGTATGATTATCAGACATAGAATAGAACAGCACAGAGTAGAATAAAGTGGAATATTTTCAGTTGGAAGGGACCTACAACTATCATCTAGTCCAACTGCCTGACAAATTCAGGGCTGACCAAAAGTTAAAGCATGCTATTAAGGGCATTGTCCAAATGCCTCTTAAACACTGACAGGCATGGGGCATTGACCACCTCTCTTGGAAACCTGTTCCAGTGTTTGACCACACTCTCAGTAAAGAAATGCTTCCTAATCATAGAATCATAGAATTGTTATGCCTGGAAAAGACCTTTGAGATTGTGGAGCATTGAGGCACGGACTCTGACGGGGTATAGACCAAAGACCTTTATTGTAACAAATGGCTATGCTTTATAGTCGCAGCTACTGTCCACGCACTATCAATGCTATGCTGATAGGGTAAGGGCTCGCGATCATGCACATTTTTCTGTTAACGGATTGGCAGTGTTCTCTGTTCACGCAGGGCTGTAACTCCATAATCACATTCTGCTTCTTGCTGCTGCTTTCTCAAAACTTGTTTACTTCCTTCTTCAAGGGCACAAGCTTTTTTCTTCAAGGTCGAATCCTAGCTCTCCCCCTACAATTCCCCAATTTATTTTTTCTACAAGCATAACCTTTTGCAACATCTTTTGTATGATGCCTTGCAAACACGACAACATACAGGGAACAATTAATAAAACATATAAAAACATTACCACTATCAACATCCCTCCTTTTACTAATGTCAACAGCCATCCCTTCAACCCCCATCCTTGGAATAGATGGTTGAGGCCAAAAAAACTATCTATCTTCTTTCTGTAACCTTTTTGTCTGGTCCATCAATTGTTGGATGCTAGCATGAACAGACTGCGAATGATCTGTCAAATTCATGCAACACATTCCATCAAAATCTGGACACCCATGTCCATGGGCCAACAATAAGAAATCAATGGCTGCTCGATTTTGCAAAGTTGCATGTCGTACAGAGTCGACATCTGTTGCTAATGTGCTTAATGCTAATGCCGTTGCATTTGTTTGTTTGCCAAGCCAGCAAGCCATTTTATTTAATTCCATTAAAGCTTTGGCTGCTGCTGCATGAGGCAAAAACAATCTAGCAGCTATGATTTCACCATGATTCCATACAACGACATTATCGTTACATTCTGAACTGATTATGCTACGTTTTGCACGATGTTCTGCTAGGTGGGTGTGATTTAAAATCATAGTTATGTTTGGTGTTAATATTGTGAAATGGCCTATAGAACACGCCCCATGCCGGAGGGGATGCCTTGCCACGCCCTGTCTCCACATATTAAGAATACCCCTGAAGGCAGTTTTCATGGCCATCCCACCCCTGGTGCTCCATTTGTTTGTTTTCTCTTGGTTTGCTTACACCACATAGATGCATTGCGAAACGCAGGACTGCTGGGTGTCACATCTGTTATATTTATATTACTTCTAAAGTACTCTGGACGTTCTGCCGTAGAAGTGAAATTAAAGTATAAACATGCATCCATAGTTATACTGCCCAAAATATTTAATTCTTGTGGCTCCCTGGGAGCAACAGGTAGCCAGTCATGCCATTCGTCCCATTTGTCCATACAATTCACAAGAGTCACACATTTGATCAAGGCTGCATGTTTCATCTTTGTACTTTCCGAGGTGACAATGCTGCTATTTATCAAAGGTGTTCCCACTAAGTATGTGTGAAAGGGCTGCTCTGGGGTAGCCATTGATGCACAAAAGGTGGTCTGATTTAATGCTTTTGCCAGGGTTACCCATATGTTTTCCTTGGGTGCCAGTGGGATCCATATCCCATCTCCTGGTTCTGCTGTCATCATGATGACAAGGATGACTGCAGTGACAGTCGGACCCATCTCACTGGGACCTATCTTGGTCCAGTACCTGTGGAGACACAAGCACATCCTCGACCCCAAGTTGTTAGCGGGTACGGACCTCCCCATTGGTTGTTCATCATATTTTTTATCATCACCTGTGCTTTGTCCCGTGGAGACTGCAAGCAGTCTCTCCAAGAGAGAGGTTCTCTGTTCATGCAGGGCTGTGACTCCATAATCACATCCTGCTTCTTGCCGCGCTGCTTTCTCAAAACTTGTTTACTTCCTTCTTCAAGGGCACAAGCTTTTTTCTTCAAGGTCGAATCCTAGCTCTCCCCCTGCATAAGATCATCAAGTCCAAGTGTTATCTAACTCTACCAGGCCCACTTCCAAACCACGTCCCTGAGCACCATATCTGGATGGCTTTTAAATACATCCAAGGATAGCGAATTAACCACTTCCCTGTGCAGTCTGTTCCAGTCTTTGATAACCCTTTCAGTATAGATTTTTTTCCTAATGTCTAACCAAAACCTCCCCCGGACTAACTTGATGCCATTTCCTCTTGTCCT
>NW_009649408.1:0-237 GCF_000708025.1 Charadrius vociferus | reverse complement strand
GGAGGGACTGGGATTGGACTGGGGGGACTGGGATGAACTGGATTGGGATGGAGTGGGAGAGACTGGGATGAACTGGAGGGACTGGGATTGGACTGGGGTGGACAGGGAGGGGACTGGGATGAGTTGGAATGAACTGGGAGGGACTGGGGGCCAAGCGGGTGGGGACTGGGATGGACGGGAGGCAGAATTGGGGTGGGCTGGGAGCACTGGGAGGCGGCACTGGGACTTACTGGGAGC
>NW_009649407.1:0-332 GCF_000708025.1 Charadrius vociferus | reverse complement strand
CCTATAGAGAAACCTTCATAGGAAGAGAGTCCCTATAGGGCTGCCCCTATAGAAAAAGAGCCCTATAGCGGGTGCTCTGTAGGGAGGGGGCTATAGCCGGGTCCCTATAGAAAAGGGGAGGCAGAGGGGACACCCCCAGAGACAAATGGCCTTCCAGGGGCCCTATGGGGGGGGAGCCCTATATGAAGGGGTCCTATAGAGGAGGCTGTTCCCGAGCGCTATAGGGGTCCCTATAGGGGAGGTCCTATAGAAAGCAGCGCTGTAGGATGAGGCCCTAAAGGGACGACCCTGTAGGAAGGGGCGCTGTAGGATGAGGCCATTCTGGGTCGCTA
>NW_009649406.1:0-466 GCF_000708025.1 Charadrius vociferus | reverse complement strand
CGTTCGGCCTCAAAAACGCTGGAGCGACTTATCAGAGAGCCATTCAAACATGCTTAGCCGATCACTGGGGCAAGCGTGTGGAGGCTTACGTAGATGATGTGGTAATCAAAACAGAGAATTCGGAAAACTTCATCGAAGACTTACAGCTGGTTTTCAACAGTCTAAGGCGGTATCGATGGAAGCTTAACCCCGAAAAATGTGTATTTGGGGTACCAGCAGGAAAGTTACTCGGGTTTATTGTCAGCCACCGGGGAATTGAGGCTAATCTAGATAAAATTGAAGCTATCATGAAGATGGAAGCTCCTCGATCACAAAAGAAGGTTCAGCGACTTACTGGATGTATGGCAGCTCTGAGCAGATTTATATCCAGGCTGGGAGAAAAAGGTTTGCCATTTTACAAGCTACTCAAGAAGGTGGATAAGTTTCAGTGGACCTCAGAGGCACAGGAAGCTCTAGATGCACTGAA
>NW_009649405.1:0-3171 GCF_000708025.1 Charadrius vociferus | reverse complement strand
AATTCCCTGGTGTGATTCATAGCAGGGCACCACAAAACAATTCTGCCATGATGAGGGATTGATTTTAGGGGGGGGACACACGGACGGACGGGACACACAGCAGACTGTTTGACCAAAAGTTGGGATTGCTCAAACCTGCTGTGCCACCCAAAAATGAATGTGAAAGTATGTGGTCAAAGCGGAGAGGGCTGCTGGGAGTGTAATATCCTGCTTTTTCAGGCTGTTTGTTCTTCCTTTCATAACATTGATTTTTCTTAATAGTTAAACAAGTATTAAGAGAGAGTTTTGAGTGGGAGTAATTCTGGTCTGCGCATTCACAAACACCGATTATGAATAGTCCGTCAGTACTCAGAAAGGAGCTGTCGGTGAATCCCTGCTCACCGCCCGTCACTCCCCTGGCGTGAGCGATAGTAACAGCCAGAGCAAATCTCGGGTATTTGGCACGATTTGGACCTTACACAATTTAGGAGTGGTAGGAGATAAGTGATCTATGTATAAGTGACAGTAAAAGGAAAAGCTACCAGCAAATTCGTTTTAGGTTGCCTTGTGCTTTTTGCTGTAAAAGGTGTATTGTGATCTCCTCTTCCATAAAGCACATCACGGGTGCTAAGCAGGTAAAATCCTCTTGGCTACAGTAGTAGCTGAGAAATTTCTAATTTCAGCCATTAGGAAGTACTTGGTGGTCTAAATTCACACTTTTTTTTTTTTTTTTCTTCACAAATCCATATTTGTTGTAAAGAAAGGACTCACAGGAGCTGAATTAAAATCATATAAAACCTCCTAAATGTGTCACTTCCTACATTTCAAGTGGCTGACCTATCAATCTGAGTACTTTTTGGATATTGGAAAAAGAAAATACAGCTTTTCTGGATGACTTCTTGAGTTCTTGTTATGAGCAAGAACTGCGAGGTTGACTTTGGAGTCTTAGCTCTTGGTTCGGCGAGACATTTGTGTTTGTCTTGCTCTCCTATGAGTTGCTACCAAGAATGCAACCTCCTCCTTAGTGGGGGTATGACAAATCTTTCCTGATGGCAAACTTAAACAGAGTTAACGAACACAGAACTTGCTGAAAATCATGTGCTTAATATTTACTGTTCTGCTTTGTTCCTTCCCCGGAGTTTTTAACGAGTCTCTGGTTCGAGAATAGTGTGCGTGAGCCTTTAATGGAAAGACGTAAAAACGAGCAACTTTTTTATGTTGCCTTAATATGGTACATTTTAAAATTGGTACAATAAATTATATGCAGCTTTTTGTTCTTTGACGTCTTTCCTCCAACTAATCCATTAAAGTCAGCATTCCCACAGTATGAATTTACTGAATGGGCTGATTCTCCTGTTTTGTATTCAGTGGCAAAGAAAAAAGCTTTACTTAGAGAGGGGAAAAAACTGTCAGGAAAGCTACTCCCTTCTTTTTTTCCTCCCCCTTTTTTAGAGGGGGCAGTTGTCTGCTGTGGTGTTTTGGCCTTATCATAATAACTGTAGATGTCATGGTATGAGTATGTCTATAATTACAGTTTGTATGCAGAATACTTTCTCTTGCCACGTTGAGATGTTTTAACAGTAGCGACTGCTGCTTTGAAACCTCTCATACTGTGGTGCCTTTAAAATAAAAGCAGATAAAAACATGTTCTTCAAAGATGACTGCTGTCAGGAATTAACTCTTATTAATTACGGTTTTGCTGAAGTCTATGGGACTGATTGTTAGTACATTTAAAATAAGGCAACCGAATTCAACCACTCTAAAATAACTCTACTGATTATTTGCTTCTTTTTTTCTTTTTCCTCTTCTTATTGGAAGTAATGTTTTTTTACAATATATGCCAGAGTAGCTGACCGCAGAATCCAGCTTTCTCGTAGTAGGAAGCCAGAAATAAAAATCTGCAGTCAATGAAAACTATGAAATATTTTTGAGCAATAGACTGCTTAATTTACCGTTCTTCCCCACCTCTACTGAAAAAGATGCTTTTTACAGAAAACTAACTCACTGATGAAGAAACTCCTTGTACTATGATCAGTAACTACAAATACAAAGTGATTAAAACCCAACGAAATAATAAAAAAAAAAATCTTGACGTAAGATCATTTATGAAATGATAGAAGAGCAATTTCAGCATGACAAAACAATTTGTATTGTCTGAATATTGTTTCACTATTATGGCCTATGCATATGATAGATAACTCAAAATTTTTGCTCTTTCTTGTGAAATATAGAGTCAATTTTGGCTTGCATGAGTGTTCCCGCATGTTTGTGTGGGCACGTGTGCATCGAATTCCCGCATTTATGCGATCGTACAGGTTTGAACTTCTCTATCAGGATAAAGAGGTGACCTCTGCTATCAGAGGGGCAATATTTGAGCTTGCAAGTTTAAATTTAATTTTGATTTCTTCTCTCCCCTTCCTAGTACAGAGTCCTTATGTGGCATAGGTTGTGCTGCCCTCTTTCTTACAGAGGGGGATTACCCTTGATTGCTCTTTACTTCTGCTGCTGATGTGTGATGCCTGGTGTCCCACAGATGCTTCCTGGGTACAGATGGGTTTGTAGTGACAATTTCTATGCAAAATAGTCTTACTGCTTGCCGTATTTAGCTGTTACAAGACAATAATGACTGCCACTGTGAAACTTCTCATGTTTTGATGCCTTTAAAACAAAACAAGATAAAACCTCTTTATTTTTTTAAAAGAAAAAGTCAGGAAGCAAATTTCACAATTGCTATTAATTATAGTTTTGCTGAAGTCTGTGGACCTACCGTCTATGTTAAAAAAAAAAAAAAAAAGGCAAATAAAATAATTTCTTGCTTCTATAAAGGACTTTGAAAATCGTAGAGTACCAGTTTGGAAGGGATGTTAAGGATCATCTGGTCCAACCTGGGATCAGAAAATGCTGTCCACTAGTTCACAGGATGAGGCAGGAATTCCTGTGAAGCCTGAATTTTTTTCCTAGAGTGTGTGGGGAAACAATCCTGCACCTCACACATCTGCTTGGATTTAAATGAGTCAGTCAAATCTGTGTACTTCCCTTTGGATCCTTAGCGTTTCCCTCCGTGCTCACAACCTGTTTGAAATTCCCACACCAGGCAATAACCTTTTGCTTGTGCCTCAGAAAATTGTAGAACTGGTAAATATGATTGGGCTATGTGCTATTTTCCCAAAACCAGATGGTTTAGGTCAGGTA
>NW_009649404.1:0-705 GCF_000708025.1 Charadrius vociferus | reverse complement strand
TGTGAAGTCCAGTTTCTCTCCTCAGTTTATTTGTTGTTGCACCATCTGAGCTTTCTGTTGAGAAACTCGATACCCATTTAGTCCCCCAAAAATTCAACAAATAGTCCATTGAATACAGTCAGGTTTTCTTTCAGTTGCATCCACATACTGTAAAAGGGTTCCATCTCTGGAGGGAGGGTCTCATGCTAATTAATTCCCAAAGATTGTCGGACTATTAAAACCTTGGGGTAACACTGTCCAAGTGAGCTGGGTTTTCATACCAGTGGTAGGAGTTTCCCATTCAAATGTAAATAATTTTTTACTTTCTTTGGCTAAAGGCAAACAGAAAAATGCATCTTTTAAATCTAATACTGTAAACTACACTTTAGTAAATAAAGTATAAATTGGCCACCCCACCACAGGGTGTAAATCTTTAACGATTTTATTTACTCCCCTTAAATCTTGTACTACTTGATAAGTCCCGTCCAGCTTCTTCACCGGTAATATGGGGGTGTTATATTCTGATTCACATTCCACTAACAGTCCATGCTGTACAAAGTTGTTAATTGGGCCTTCTATCCCTTTTTTGATCTTCTAATTTCAGGGTATATTGCCTTTGTCGTACGGGGCTTATTCCTTCCTTGAGTTCTGCTACTATGGGAATGGCATTCTTCGCCCTCCCTGGGGTCCCCCAGCCCATACTCCTGGATATACCTGATTGATAAT
>NW_009649403.1:2175-3071 GCF_000708025.1 Charadrius vociferus | reverse complement strand
CCTAAAACCCCCCAAAATCTGCCTGGCCACTGTTAGGGGGACCCCAGGGGTGGGGGGAGCAGGAACGTGTGGGTTGGGGCACCTGGAACCCCACCTAGAACCCACCAAAATCTGCCTGGCCACTGTTGAGGACCTCGAGGGATTGGGGAGCAGGAGCATGTGGGTCAGAGCACCTAGAACGTGCCTGAGTTCTAAAGGGAACCCCAATCTTCTTGGGGTACCAAGAACCCGCAGCGAGGCCGAGGTCCCCCAGTGCCACCGTGGGTTCTCGGGGCCATTTTTGGTCTAAGATGGGGGGAAAAGAGGCCCAGGAGCCCTCCCAGCTGCCCCACATCACCGAATCCCGGTCACCTGACCCTAACACGGGTCGTTCCCCACCCAATGAGCCGCGAAGATGGATGCGTGCCCCCCTCCCTCCCCGTAGCCCCTAGATGATCCCCATGATTGGTTCTAGGTCACCCAACCCCACCATAGCCATCGATCACCTGTTGGGCCACAAGGATGGGCAATGTGACCCCCAACCAGGCCCTAGATGACCCCCATGACTGGTTCCGGGTCACCCAACCCCACCGTGAGCCATTGCCCCATCAGTGAGCCCCAGAGATGGGAGATACACCCCTCAACCTAACCCTTGGTGCTCCCCATGACCGGTTCTAGGTTACCCAACCCCACGATGTCTCATCGGTGGCACTTTATGATCTAGAGCAATGGGAAATGAGGCCAGTGACCGCCCCAGGTGGGCTACGTGGCCGGTTCTAGGTCACCCAACCCCACCACGAGCCATTGCGCACCCAAAGAGCCATGGGGATGGGAAACGCACCCCCCAGCGGCCATGAGTGTGCCCCCCATGACTGGTTCTAGGTCACCCAACCCCACTACAAGCCATCACGCACCCA
>NW_009649403.1:451-1156 GCF_000708025.1 Charadrius vociferus | reverse complement strand
CGCTGGCACCCGACACCGCCAAGCCGGTGGCCAACGCTCGCCGCGCCGGGAAGTAGCGGCCCACGGTCCCCAGGGAGGGTGTGAAGACCAACGCCCAGCCCAGGCCTACGGGGAGAGGAGGGGAACCCCATGGGCCGGGCTGGCCAATGGGGTGGGGCGTTCTAGGTCACGCAACAGTCCGGGGTGCTCTAGGTCACCCAATGGTCTGCGGTGTTCTAGACCAGCCAACGGGGTGGGGCTGTCTGGGGTCACCCAATGGTGTGGGATGTTCTAGATCACCCGGCAGCTCAAGGGGGCTCTAGGTCACCCAATAGTCTGGAGCGTTCTAGACCACCCAAGGGGGTGGGGCTGTCTGAGGTCACCCAAGGCTTTGGGGTGTTCTAGGTCATCCAGCAACCCAGGGTGCTCCCTTACCCCTCATCTCTCCCCAGTGACCCCCCTCGTTCTAGGTGACCCAACCCTTCTTGCATCCCATCCCTCCCCCATTGCCCCCCACGACGTTCTAGGTGACCCAACCCCTCTTACCCCTCATCCCTCCCTAATGACCCCCCACGTTCTAGGTGACCCAACCCCTCTTATCCCCCATCCCTCCCCCAATGACCCCACACGTTCTAGGTGACCCAACTTCCCTTATGCCCCATCCGTCCCCCAATGCCACCCACGACGTTATAGGTGACCCAACCCCTCTTACCCCCCCCATCCCTC
>NW_009649403.1:0-243 GCF_000708025.1 Charadrius vociferus | reverse complement strand
GGGGGGGGGGGTCCCAGTGGTCCCAGAGCCCCTAACTGGGGGGATTGGGACCCCAAAGATCGAAGGGCAGGGGCGCTCCCGGTGCCCCCCAGCAGAACCCAAACCCTCGTACTGGTGGGATCCCAAAGGGATGGAGAGGGGCAATCCCAGTGCTCCCAGTGCCCCCCAGCGCCCCATACTGGTGGGATGGGGGCCCTGAGGGATGGCTGTGGCTAATCCCAGTGACTCCCAGTGCCTCCCAGT
>NW_009649402.1:0-2012 GCF_000708025.1 Charadrius vociferus | reverse complement strand
TCTGGAGGTTGGGTTCGTGGGCTCAGCGTTGCACTTGGTGTGGTAATCAAGCGAAGTGGGGCTGCTGTTGGCTTGAGTGTCGCTTTGGTTTTTTATCATGTCGTTACTGTATTAGATGCTGTTCATTGAGCCAGTCTCTCCTGCAGCACTTCTCCTCTTTTACTTTTAGACAATGTAACTTTGTCTTAGTACATAGATGTGGAGATTTCTATGTGAAGTCCGTGGGTGATCCTGTGCATGTGTCAACTTCTTGCCTTGCTTTTTGTCATCAAGAGTTTGTGGGCAGTTGTCTCTGATAATGCGTGGTAGATTTCAGCTGATCTGTTAATCTGACTGTCCCATATGTTTGCAACTGTAAAGAGAAATACTTCCATAGACATGGTTTTCTTTTTCAAACTCTCACTGGAATAAATGCTCTGTCTTTTCACATAGACACGGAGAGAAGTCAAATACTATGCATGGTAAGGAGAAGTTGCCCATTACCTCTTATGTTTTTGGTCAAGGTTTGAGAGTCCTGTGTCTTCCAAGTTGCCCAATGTGCTGTGGTTGGGGGACGGTATCTTTGAGTTGATACTTTGACCACTGGGTCTTTATTGGAGCTGTATATTGCTTCTGCTCTTGAGAGACTTTGACATTTTGTCAAATGAGTGTGATAAATAGAGAAATCTCTGCATATTTCAAGGTTGGGATGCTTGTTCTCCGTAAGGAGAAGTTGTGTGTGCAACTGTTCTTTCAATGGTGTCTGTTTGCAAAGGTAGCTTTCATATGGTGTATTGTTTGGGCAGGCTGAAAAATTCTGTGTTTCAGAGCCAGGGCATGTGAAAAAGTTTGCTGGGGTATAATTTGAAATGTCTGAAAGATGTAAAGATGGTGTAAAAGTGCAGTTTGTCCTAGTTGTTAGATGAGGCCCACAGTTGTGGTTCCATGCATTTTCCTCCTTTTTATTGTCCAAAGAAATTACTCGGAGGAACTGTGGTCTCAGTCATTGGTGTGAGCTCCTGTGTGCACCTCCTGTGGACTTTGTACCAGCTAGATACCTTTCCTGTGTACCTTCTATTCTGACACACCTGGCTCATCATCTGTGTTCCTGACATAATCTGAAGTGCAATTCTACCAGTTTCCTATTCTTGCCTTGCGTTTTTGGTCTCTTGGTTTTGTTTTTTTTTGTCCATGTGTGAAGCAGGGCCTCATTGTTGTTGGCAACCCTTAAGACATCGAAAGATTTCTTCTAATTGTTGGGCTGGGGAGACAGTTTCCATCCATACCTTGAATGTGTTCAGCCACCAAGACTTTGGTAGATCTCTGTTTCCCTACGATATCACTGAATGAAATGGTCTTTTGCCTGTGGCTGATATTTGGCCAAAATATGGGATATTGTTCGTGGTGCAACTGAAGTCTGTGAATGCAGAGCAAGGAGGGTGAGAGGCTTGCTCTGAACCATGAAAATAAGTCATTCAATGGGGTTTTCACAGAACAATGGTTTGATTTCATGCCTGGTGCTGAGGCCTGTGCCATTTTTTTGTTATCCTGGATTCCCTGTCCTGAATGATGATGCCAGTCCCCCAAGCATGAAATATTTGCACAATAACTGTGCATGTAGAATTATGATGCATGAGGAGAACGCACATAATTCCTGTGTGAAAGCTCCTTTATCCATCTGTATTTCTTTGGAACATTGTGATGTAGCGTTTCTTCATCGATGTAATTCCACTATGTTTCAGGCCTTTGTTTCTTGCAGGGTCACAGTTCTTTTCGCCACGTCTGGATAATTCTTTTGCTTTTGACAGTGTGAGTGTTGTTTTGCAGTGATTCCTGCCCCTGGTAAGCCGTCAGGCAGCTGAAGATAGCCTAGGATGACTTAACTTGAGAAAGAGGCCTATGATAAGTGCTAACATTTACAGCTTTGTATTTGTAAGTAGATGAGCAGTTCACACAGCAGAAAAAATTGACAAGAGCTGTTGACTCTTTCTTAAAATAACCCCCCCACTATGTTGTCCAGAGGAAGACTTTAG
>NW_009649401.1:0-480 GCF_000708025.1 Charadrius vociferus | reverse complement strand
ACACACCCCACACCCCACCCCCCACCCCGGGCTCCCCAGACATCCCCCGTGTCACCCCTGGGCCACCAGGTGCCCATGTGGCACCTTCGGGACTTCACCCGGGGCCACTCCTGGTGCCACTTCTGGTGGTCTCCGTGCTGACCTCGTGCCACCCCGTGTCACCCCTGGGTCCCCCATGTCACCCCTGGGCCACCTTGTGCCCATCTGTCACCCTTGGGACCTCTCCCTGGTGCCACCTCCATGTCCCCAACGCTGACCCTGTGCCACCCTGTGTCCTGTGTCACCCTGTGCCACCCTTGGGACCTCTCCCTGGTGCCACCTCCGTGTCCCCAACCCTGACCCTGTGCCACCCCACGCCCACACGTCCCGAGCCCTCCCGGTGTCCCCGTGGGTGGGTGCCAGCTCCGTGTCCCCGCAGGAGACGGTGACGGTGAACCAGCCGGCGTCCTTCGCGGTGCAGCTGAACGGGGCGCGCGGTGT
>NW_009649400.1:0-583 GCF_000708025.1 Charadrius vociferus | reverse complement strand
GTGGGGACACCACGGGGCACCTCTGTGGAGTTGTATGGGACACGCGGGAACGTGGGGACATGGGGGGGGACCTGTGTGAGCTTCCACAGGGACCCGTGGGGACACCTCTGTGAAGTTGTGTGGGGACACATGGGGACATGGGGACACCATGGGGCATCTTTGTGAGCTTCCATGGGGACACGCGGGGACCTGGGGACACAGGGAGGACCTGTGTAAGCTTCCACAGGGACATGGGGGTGTGTGGGGACACCTCTGTGAAGTTGTGTGGAGACACACGGGGACGTGGGGACACGGGAGGACACCTCTGTGAAGTTCTACAGGGACACACGGGGGTGTGGGGACACCACGGGGCACCTCTGTGGAGTTGTATGGGACACGCGGGAACGTGGGGACACGGGGGGGACCTGTGTGAGCTTCCACGGGGACACGCGGGGATGTGGGGACACCTCTGTGAAGCTGTACGGGGACACGTGGTGCGTGGGGACACCAGGAGGCCCCTCGGTGAATTTCCAGGGGGACACGGGAGTCCGTGGTGACACCAGGGGGCACCTCTGTGCGCCCGCGGGGACACGGGTGGGAGTGG
>NW_009649399.1:0-2246 GCF_000708025.1 Charadrius vociferus | reverse complement strand
CCTCTGAGATGAAAAGCACACTGTGAATTTGTTATTAGAGGAATGAAACCCCTGATCCAGCCAATCTGCCATCCTCCAACATACAGGCTAGAGGAAGCTGGGGAAAAACAGACCCTTTAACGAAAAACAGGCAACACCTAAAAAAAGGCATCGTAGTAATCAACATTTGTCTCAGCAAGACTGAAAGGTTTCTAAGTGCAGTTGACACCCAAATACTTTCCCAAGGATCAACTCTGAGAATCAACTGCTGAAATCTGTGCTCTTGACATTGCTGGGGGTCACTTGTGAAGAAGGAATGCTTTACAGCCGATGAAGAACAGAATCTCAGCTTTCAAGCAACAACTTCTGCCTACTGCAAGGGGGAAAAAAGGAACGGGGCTTTCCAGGCTACACCTCTAGATCTGGACTTCAATTCCACAACCACGTTCTGCCACTTCCCCAAAGTAGACAGTGCAAATGACAGGAAAAAAACAGGAATGAGCGCTCAGCAACAGGCAGAGCAAGCCGACATCACGCACGCAGAACTACTAGATAGTCTAATGCACCCACGTCAGACATTCATCTGACGAGCCCCACTCCAACAGGACCGTAGGACCCAAGTCTTAACACACCATGGAGGCAACGGGCTCTCCGCTTGAGGTCTCTTCCCTCCTCGCTTAAGACACAGACAGCCCCCACCGAGAGGCAGATCCTCTCTGCGCAACGCCAGGGCGGCTCTGGCGTCATCCTCAACCACCCATTCGGTAGCTGAGGCAAGAACCAGCCGGGGACAGCAATCCCCCATGGGCCTTCCCGCCCGCAGACTGAAAAGCCCACCTCCAGGCCCCAAGGACCTCGGTGGCCCTACAATGGACTCCTCCTGCCGCCCCTGCGCAGCAGCCCGCAGCAGCCCAGGCCCTCTCCCCGCCTCTGCCCCTCTCTGCTCCCGTCTGCTTCGCTCATTTGAGAGGGAAATCATCAGTGCTTCCTCTCAGCTCTTCCTGAGCTCCACCAAAACACACTGGGGAGGGGCTAGGGGGTGTCTTCTGCTGAAACCTGCCTCTTGTGTGGGTTGCAAAGGTGCCGTTGCCCTGCCAGGAACGACAAACGCCCAGCAGGCTGAAAATCCAGGAACGAGGCTCATGGAGACTCCCCGGCCCTCCTGGGAGGGAGGCTGCAGAATCTGCAGACTGCCCGAGACCGCCGCAGACCACCAGGGAGCATCGGAACAACCAGATACCATCGGAGACTTCAGGAGACCATTGGAGACTGCCAGAGACCACCAGAGAGCATTGGAGACCGCCAGACACTGACAGTCTCCAATGGTCTCGGGGGGGTTCGGCGGTCTCCGGTGGGCTCGAGGCCATCGGAGACCGCCGGAAACCCCTGAAGATCCTCGGAGGCCACCGGAGACTGCCAGTGTCGGAGACCACCGGAGACCGCACGACACTGGCAGTTTCCGGTGCTCTCCAATGGTCTCTGGCTGTGTCCGGTGGTCTCACAACTGGAGACCATCGGAGACCGCCGGAGACTGCTGGACACCATCGGAGACCGCCAGACACCGCTGGACACCACCAGATACCACAGGAGAGCACCGGAGGCCATCGCAGACCACCACACACCGCTGGAGACCGCCGGAGACCACTGGAGATCGCCACAGCCTCTTGGACTCCCCTGGAGCGCCACCCAGGTTATTGGGGCCTGGAGATGGCATTCTTGCAGTCTGAGGAGGAGAAAGCCAGTCAGGGCTGGCTGTCCACAGCTTGCTCTCCCCTCAGCTCCTGAATATGTGCGTGAAGAAGAAGCCAGACCCACCCTGGATGCATGCAGAGAATAGCAACAGGTCAGCAAAGATAGCAGACGCCCCATCCCCGGAAACATTCAAGGGGCAGAGACAGCTCTTCCTTTGGAGAATCACAAGAGCTCACTTATGACAGGAAGAATTTTTGGCAAGACTGGCCTAGAAACAATTCCAACAACAAAAAAAGCCCAGTAAAAACCCATTTAAAACCCAGGAATAAAGCCAAGGAAAAACCATTTAAAAAAACAGAAAATGCTCTCCTCTCTCATTTGGTACTTTGGAGGCTGCATGCGGACTCCTCTGTGCCATTCTGCGTCCCCCAGGGCAGGAAAGACACTGACACACGCGGCGAGGGCCCAGCCCAGCGCCTTCGGGATGGTCAGGGGCCAGGGCACAGGGCACACAAGGGTAGGCTGAGGGAACTGCCGCTGGAAAGCTGGGAGAAGCCTCAGGGCCGGCTCTGACT
>NW_009649398.1:0-710 GCF_000708025.1 Charadrius vociferus | reverse complement strand
CTGGTCACACTCTTCCCTATGCAGCACTCTTCACCTCTCCTTGGTAGGCACCAGCTGAAGGGCACAAATTAGTGCCACGGGGCACTAATTACACCTGGTTCATCCCCTCTCAAAAAGCAGAGTGTTGTTTCTGTGGGTTGCTGGAGAATCCCCCCGCTTCTCCCCCGCCCCCGGAGCGAGATGGGGGTGAAGGGGAGGGCGGCCGGGGCGGGAGCTGGCGTGTGACACGGTGTCTCTGCCATCGTGTGCAGGACCCCAAGTACCCGGTGGAGAACCTGCTGCGTGAGGACGGCCTTCGTCCCTGGCTCGGCTGCCCCCAGGACCGCAGCAGGCAGCTGAGAGTGGAGCTGCAGCTGGAGAGAGCCAGTCCCATCGGCTACGTGGACGTCGGTACGTCCCCACCACCAGCTCGGGGAGGGCTGTGCCCAGGATGGGGTCGGCAGCCCTGAACCTCACGTCCCTCCCGCCTTAACACAGGCAACTGCAGCTGCGCCTTTCTCCAGATCGGGGTGGGACGTTCCTCGTGGCCGCTCGACCGGCCCTTCCTCACCCTGGTGCCCAGCGTGGCGCTGATGACGCCGGCTGACTCAAAGCTGGACCAGAACCGCTGCGGGGTCCGGATGTTTAAGGAAGGTAAAGATCACCTGATCCGAGGGGAAGGAGACGGAGGGCAGAGCAGAGAGGGTGGCGGTGGCGGTGGGATGGGATGG
>NW_009649397.1:0-1384 GCF_000708025.1 Charadrius vociferus | reverse complement strand
GCAGGCAAAAGTGATGCTTGTCCTCACATCCTTCTGGAACGCCTGCAACTGACCAGCAGACTCTGCCACTCTCTTCTTTCCTAATGACTCATTATGTAAAAAAACCTTTTTTCACTCTTTGCAGCGCCGCACTGCAAAAACAGCAAACATCCAGCCAGTGCTCGCATTGTAAAGGTGCCAGTGGGAAACGTGATTGTCTTACTCACTGCCTTCTGTGACTCCTTCAAATGCCCCACAGACTTTGGCATTCTCTGCTTTCCCAATGACTCAGTCCTCTGAACTACATTTTTCCACTCTTGACACAGTTCCGCGATGCAAAAACAGCAAATATCAAGCCACTGCTCGCACAGCAAATGTGCCAGCAGGTAAAGTCATGCTTGTCCTCACAGCCTCCTGGAACTCCTTCAAATGCCCCACAGACTTTGGCAATCTCTTCTTTCCTACAGACTCCATTCTCAAAAATACCTTTTTCCACTCTTGGCACTGCGTCGCAATTCAAAAACAGCATACATCCATCCACTGCTTCCACACCAGAGGTGCTAATAAGCAAAAGTGATCCTTGTCGTCACTAACACAGGGAACCCCTTCAAATGCCCCACACTTTGGCACTCTCTTTTTTCATAGGGGCTCTATACCCATAACTACATTTTTTCACACTCTGCAGGCCCAGTTGGAAAAACATCAAGCATCCAAGAAAGGGCGTCGACACCGAAGGTGCCAGCAGGCAAAAGTGATGCTTGTTCTCACTGCCTCCTGGAATCCCTTCAAATGCCCCACAGACTTTGGCACTATCTCCTTTCCTAATGACTCAATCCCCATAACTACATTTTTTCACTCCCTGCAATGCTGCACAGCAAAAACAGCAAGGGTCCAGCCAATGCTCGCACACCAAAGGTGCCATAAGAGAAAAATGATACTTGTCCTCACTGCCTCCTGGAACCCCCTAGGGTATTTGAAAATACCCTATGAACTTTGGCACTCTCTTCTTTCCTAAGGACTCCAAACAGAAAAACCGCTTTTTTCACTCCCCGCAGCTTGAAAGTGCAAAAACTGCAAACATCCCCCACTGCTCTCTAACCAAAAGGGCCAGTTGGGAAAAAGTGGTGCTTATCCAGGCATCACTTCCAGGAGACAGTGGAGGCAGGAGACACTTCCCTGGAGCCCCTTCAAATGCCCTATGAACTTTGGCACTCTCTTCTTTCCTAAGGACTCCAAATAAAAAAACCCGCCTTTTTTCACTCTCTGCATCTCTAAAGTGCAAAACCAGAAAGTATCCCCCACTACTCCCTATCCAAAAGGGCCAGTTGGAAAAGTGGTGCGTACCCAGGCATCACCTCCAGGAGACAGTAAGCCCCTGGGAACCCCTTCAAATGCCCTATCAACT
>NW_009649396.1:22344-23537 GCF_000708025.1 Charadrius vociferus | reverse complement strand
ACAAAAACGCGATTACAGTACCGTCGCTAAGCACACCGACCCGCACCGACCGGACCCGCACTGCCGCAGCCCACCCCCGAGTGGCGACTCCTCTCCTCGCCCCGGCTAGCTCCTCTTATAGCTAGGGCATTGGTCACGTGGTATGGAATACTTGCCCCCTGCCGGCTCGTGGGGAGATTAACCCCATCCCTGCCGGAACCAGGACACAGAGGAAGGAAAGAAACTATCTGACTATTAAAACATCGATCTGAACTCCAAATTATGCAGGTTTAATTCTCAGATAATTAGTTCAGATTCCTTACTGTGATCTTGTTTCTTTGCTTCTCTTCTTCATTGTTCATCATCTGTACAATGAGGAGGTTAACTCTTCTGATACCTTGTGAATTTGGACTGTAAGAAAGTCATATGTCACTGGCAACAAAATGTATCATGCTGAGCATTTTTTCTTGTACTTATCACACCTGAATTTGTCTGGCATCTCCTTGCACTTCCTTGATTAAACACTACAGAATTTCATTGGATCAGTGAGTAAACCAGCCTTCATTTTATCCTCATGGTTTCCACGGATTTTCTTAATCTCTGTTATAAAACAGCCAGGTAAGGTTTGGAGATTTTTGGCATTGCCGCGAATGTGAGACAGGACACCGCTTGATGCAAGCAAAATGTCAATTTATTGTACACAACCACGCGTTTATATATGTTCTCATTAGCTGCGTGTTTCAAACAGTTAGGTTCTTTTAGCTAGACATCGCCTGTTCGGCAACCCCTGATTGGTTAGTAACAAACAAAGGGCACTTTAAGTAAGTTTTCACAATCAGCAGTTAAGCCTTGATTGTACAACTTTGTTACTTCTCGTTGATACCATCTTGCTCCTCTTTTTAACATCTTATCTCGGTATGATTCATCAGTCCACGTTCTGTCGGTGGTTTTCCATTAACCTCTTTGTCCTCCCAGGGTTTGTGGCCTACAAGTTCCAGCACGTCCCCGTCTATCAATTGGACAGTACTTGGAGTCTTGCCTTTCAGGCCTTGTCCCACAGCTCCCCCTTCCTGTTGCACAAAAAGAACCTTCTTCATAGAGCGTGCTATCAACTTTTGTAGATATTGCAACAAACAGGGCAAAAAGAGTAACAAGAAAACAAAAACGGCCAAGGCATATACAATTGTCTTCACCAAACTCCTTAACCATCCTGA
>NW_009649396.1:11380-16388 GCF_000708025.1 Charadrius vociferus | reverse complement strand
CCGACCCTGATAAATCACGGGGGCCACTATCATTTTACCAATGTCCAGGTCTCCTTCCTTCAAGGCTTGGCGCCTTATGTTAGCCCACACATCATGTGGGTCAGGGGGGTATAGATCTGGCTCTTTTTCGGGGTCCACCGGCCCCGGATCAAAGGGGTCCTCCTCTGGGGGGGTGACCTGCAGCACAGACCTCCAAGGGCTTGGAGGGTTTTTGGTCCTCCGACGGCGATGGAGGTACCTCAGGAGGGTTTCCTTCCCCCTCTGCTTTGTCTCTGTGACTTTTTTCCTGGACTTTTAAAGTCTCAAAAATGCTTCTCCACCACGGGAGCATACGCTGCGCTTCGACATCCCCCATCGTTGCTGCATCCCATAGCTCCACCCCCACATCATCCCAAAGTTCCCACATAAAAATATTAGATGCAGTCACAGTGGGTATTTTCTCTTGTACCCAATCAAGGATCGCCTTGAGATCGTGCCCAGGAATATTCTTTTCATGCTTTTTAAGGAGAACTTTCATAAGCTCGTACATGTCTCTTTCAGGGGAGGATGCTTGATTTCCCATGTTTCCCACAGCTCACCTCTCTACTCCGGAGGGATTTCAGGCCGGCTCCTGCTTCCTTTCAGCAGCACATTCAGCGTTCTGTGGGACTCGCAGCAGGCCACGCAGATAGGTGGTTCTTGAGCCCTGGTATCACGTCCAATGTGATCATGTCGGGGTCACCAATTTGCCGCAATTGAGAGACGGGACACAGCTTGATGCAAGCAAAATGTCAATTTATTGTACACAACCACGCGTTTATATATGTTCTCATTAGCTGCATGTTTCTTTTAGCTAAACATCGCCTGTTCGGCAACCCCTGATTGGTTAGTAACAAACAAAGGGCACTTTAAGTAAGTTTTCACAATCAGCAGTTAAGCCTTGATTGTACAACTTTGTTACTTCTCGTTTGATACCATCTGCTCCTCTTTTTAACATCTTATCTCGGTATGATTCATCAGTCCACGTTCTGTCGGTGGTTTTCCATTAACCTCTTTGTCCTCCCAGGGTTTGTGGCCTACAAGTTCCAGCACGTCCCCGTCTATCAATTGGACAGTACTTGGAGTCTTGTCTTTCAGGCTTTGTCCCACATGGCATGAGCTGAGAACACCGCCATTCACTCTCAGGCCATCTGAAAGCTCTCCCATACCCGCAAAACCTTTAGTTCCTGACTGTGTCTTAACAGAACATAACAAATACTTTTTAAAAAGTGTTTGGAGTGTCTCACGGATTCACAAATCCACATATGAATAGGATTTCTGAACTTTCCTTTTATCCTCCAGAAATCTGGAAATAAACTGAGTGCCAAAGATCCCAGCTCAATCTGATCTTAATTGCCAGCAAACGTTAATGCTATACCTGAGCACCTTCAAATTGTGGAGAAGCTTATTTTTGACGCCAGCCCAACACCAGGACTCAGGTCTACCCTAAAAGTTATTTTGAATAATCGGCATCTCTGTCATTCTTGCAGCTACTGGAAACCCCTTTGATCTCTACAAGCAATTCTGAGTTTGTAATTTTCCTAATTGCTCAGATGCTTTCCCATAATCTCTCTTCTAGCTCTGTCAATCAGCAAGACAACCAACACAAAGTTTTTTGCCCTCCAAGCCTATTTTAGTCTCTCTCATGCTTACTTATACTTGTTGTCCTGGTTTGAGGTAAAACAGAACCAATTTTGGTCAGTAACTTCGCTTCTTAGCTGGGCCTCTCTAACAACTGAAATTAACAGCATATTGTGCAGACAATGTTCACTCTCTCAGGGTGATAAGACCTGTGTTTATAGCTGATGCCCAGCCATGGTATGCAGAGAGGACCTTGCTTATACTTATTGCTATAACACCCAAGGCCAAACAACTTTGTTATTTGCCCCGTTGGAGGGTCGGAAGCGGAAAAGCATAGTGGGGTCCCACCTGCAAGGAGGAGCGGACAGGACAGGTGACCCAAAACTGACCAACGAGGGTATTCCATCCCATCTGCCTCATGCTCAGTATAAAGGCTGAGGGATCGAAAGGTCAGCTCTCTCTTCCTGCAATGGCCGACGTGTCGTGATTGTCATCTCGGGAGCTTGATACAGTTTTGTATATATTTCATTATTTCTTTTTAATTTTATTATTAATATTTCATTAAAGTAGTTTAGTTCCTTCTAAACTCGTAAGTCTCTTTTTCCTCCTCTGCCCCTCTCTCTGAAGAGGGGTAGAGGAGAGCATCTGTAGGTCCCATCTGGGGTCCCCCAGGTCCCCAGTAGCCGATTTGACCTAAACCACGACACTTGTATATGCAAATTAATTTAACATATCTGGGGGATTTCTGCTGAATGGATAGAACAACATAGTTTTCTCTTTTTTTTCGCTATCCAGCTTGTCTTTGTTTTTCTGCTTTGATGTGTAATAATGAGGTGGCACAGGGTAAATATCTTTAATCAATTGCAGAAACTGATAGCACTATCAGGATTGCATGTATCTATCTCGAAACACTTTATCACTGTCTCTTTCCAGCATTCATAATTCTGATGTATCTGGTGTACCAGTGTCATGTCATTCTATTACATTAAACAATCTAACATAACAACTGAACACAGCGAAATGATGAAATGCTGGCCTGCTTCAGAAAATATAAAAAGATAATATACTTGTTTTCATCTGGGAAAGCTGCTATTTGTTCATTCTGTGATTTTACATGATTAGAGTGAGAGCTAGTTAGGCAGGTAGACAGACCAAACACGAGCACACTGTACTTAGGGAAATGCAGCTCAGGTTTCTCACCTTAGGTTGTCCACTTGCAAATACGAACAGAAGCAGAAAGTTTTCTTGTCTTTTTTAATTACAAAAAAACATGGGAGATCAGAAAAACATACATTAGGTCTCTGCTTCTGGACGGGTTTGTATATTTGTATATTAATTTTTTTAATATTCGTTCCAATAATAGTTGCTCCTTAAAGTCTTTAAACCTACCTTTCACTCAGATCAGATACTTTTATTCATACTGCATCGTTCCTTACTTTAGATATGTTCCCAATGAAAATGATTTTACTGCAGTCAAAAGTCCCACTATAACTCATCTAGCCACCTTGAGTTATTTTTGATTTAGCTGCCTGTGTAGCTCTGCATGTCAGAGCTCAGCTGCACTACTGTCACAGTATTTATTTCCCCCCTTTTCCCTTCTCCAGCAAGGTTTACAGCCCACACCAAACTTAAAACTAGCATGGCTACACGGCTGTTGTATCTGATAGTCACTTTCAACCTAGCCCAGAGGCACATAACTGCCAACCACATCTTTGTCTGCAGTGGAGACATGTAAAAATGGCTTAAGTGTAATTTAATACTCAACAACATAAACTTTGTGTATGGGTAGATTCCAAGTATGGATTTATAAACACTTATTCATCTACATAGTTGGCAGTGGTGAATCTAGAAAATTTCAGCAAATACCATCAGGCAGGGAAGAGGGCTGTATTGTATGTGATAAAGTTCTGTCAAAAATTTGTGTGTGCAGGGTGTATTTATCACTCACTCCAGTGAATGAGTCCAGTATAGGCTTATTCTGAACCTAGAGTCGTTACTGACAGCCTCGGGAAAAAATCAATAATAAAAATATATATATAATGCATGTAAAACTTTTATCCCTTTAATTGTTCACTTTCCTAATTCTTAAATGAATTAGCTCTGACTGTTGAGTCAAAAATCTCATCTGATCATGGTTTTCCACACACTCACACACCTTGTCCCTTTCCTGCCATGCTCCAGACACCTTAACCCAACAGTAGTCTGTAGTCATTTTCCTGTTATCTTGTATTTCCTCACTATGACTTGGTACCTGGTACCCTTTGTTGGCATTGCCCTTGAAAAAGCACCTTGGAAGTAATAAGAGGATAAATGGAAATATCCCAAGAAGGGGGAAAAGGTCTTTGCAGAAGCATGATTTCCCCTCTCCCAGGATGCATTTAGGATCTTCAAGACATTTACTAAGCCCTTCAAATTGAGAATAATATATAATCGGTTCAGTTAATTAAAGAATTATCATTTATGAAATTAATAATCAGAGCCAGTTATGGGCTAACAGCACTAGCTGAAATCATAACTGGGCATTTCTCTTTGGGTTGGTAGATACAGGGATCGCAATTATTGATGTTGTTCGGTTGTGTTATGGTTTGAGAAACCCATAACAATTTATTGCCATTTAGATAATCATTCTATCACCCGATGACCCCTCCCCACCTGGGAAAAGGAATCGGGAAAAAACAAGGAAACACGGGAGTTGAAATATAAACAGATTTAATAGAGGAAGATTAGATAATTAACATTAATAGCACAAAAGAACCAATATTGATCCAATACAGAATATGGAATTATACTCAGCCCATTCTATCAGTAGGAAGCTGTGCACTCCCAGAAGTGGTCAGTAAATGTCGGACACTGTGACCACTACTGTGGGGACTGAGGCAAAAGAAGGGTTAAGTGTGGTAGAACTAATAGGGAGGAAGAAGCAGGTGCAGCACTGTTCGGGCAATGAAGTTGTGTGGGCAGACAATGAAGTTCTCAGTGGGAACATGATCTTTTAGAGTACGCGATGGTGTAAACAAGTAAAGTAGAAAATTACTGGCCTTGGTAGAAAAGTATATAAAGAACACGCTTGCTTAATAAAGCTGATTTCGATCTTGCATGTCTGTCGTGGTTTGGCCTCTGCCAGCAACAAAGAACCACGCAGCCACTCACGCAACTCCCACAGTCGTGGAAAAATAAATTGTCAGGGCAAAACTCATGGGTTAAAATAATGCAATTTAACAGAACAGCAAAAGGAAAGATGAAAACACGATTACAGTACCACTGCGAAGCGCACCGACCGGACCCGCACCGCCGCAGCCCACCCCGGAGTGGCAACTCCTCTCCTCTCCCCAGCTAGCTCCTCTTATAGCTTGGGCATGGGTCAGGTGGTATGGAATACCTGCCCCTGCCGGCTCCCGGGGAGATTAAA
>NW_009649396.1:819-10691 GCF_000708025.1 Charadrius vociferus | reverse complement strand
CAGTGTTCAAGGGCTGCACTGAATGGCTTCTGTTTGGGGAGCAGAACGGCTGGGAAGTCAATAGAATACCAATTTGGCAAAAGGAAAGGTGGCAAGATATTCTTGCGATTGCAAGGCAGGGGACATTTGCCATAGCATGGGTAGCTTCCCATCAACAAACTGATACCCTGGCTAGCCGGTGGAAGGCAGAGGCGGATGAATTGGCCCGACTGGCTCCACTGCAGAGCACCCAAGTTTAGGAGAATTGGGAATACCTATTAAAGTGGCTGCACGTAAAGCGGAGGCACTCGGGGATCAATGATTTGTTGCACGAGGCACAGGTACAAGGGTGGCCAGTCACCAGAGAGGAGTGCAAAACCTGCATATCCTCCTGTGAACAATGCCGTGTCCGCTTGGACAGACACCCCCTAGAAAACAAGCCCCTGCACCTCTGGGAAGGGAAAGGATTATGGGAAGCCCACAAGTCGACTATATTGGTCCCTTCCGAAGGTCTGCAGGGAATTGTTATGTACTGGTGGGGGTCGAAATAGTCTCCGGACTTGTACAAGCCCGGGCCTGTGCCAAAGCGACCGGGGAAAACACAGTGAAGGCCCTTAAAGAGTGGTTCGGGACTTTTCCCAAACCTCAAACCATCCAGTCGGATAACAGCTCGCATTTCACTGCCAAAGTGGTCCAAGAGTGGGTGGCTCAGGAAGGAATTTCATGGATGTTCCACACTCCATACTATCCACAAGCGAACGGAATTGTGGAACGGACCAACGGGCTGCTCAAATGCTTCATTAAACCACACAAACTGGGATGGGATGAGCAGGTGGGGGAGGTGGTGACCAGCGTTAATAGTCGATGAGGCACAAATGGGTGCCCGAAAATTGCGGCATTCTGTCCACAAGCCCTGACCATTGTACCCACCTCTCAGGGCTCCGATCCCCCCGATGTCCCATCTCACTCCCCCCGTCAGCATGTTCTGGTCAAGCTTCCCACTGTGGGAGCCGTCCCTCTTATATTGGACACCCCGCTGAACAAATATACTTGGAAAGCAAAAGATGCTAGTGGGAAAACCCACAAAATCCACACAAAATGGATTATTCCTTCTTTCTAACCCGAGAAGCAAGTTTGTCCATGTTTTTTGTTTTTAAGAACGGCAATACAACAATGATGTTCCTGCTACTTTGGACCATCTTAACTCAGGCATGCCCAGAGTTGTGGCAGTGAGCATGTTATAGAGACTGCTAACGGAAACCACATTGGTACTGTGACTGAACTGCGTATTGCAATCACTATGTATTTTGGTAAGCGTGCCTTACATTTGTATTATGTTATGCAATATATTTTGTATCATTCTGCTAAGCCATAAATCCCGTGTAACATTAGCTATCTTTAATAAGCAAATTTGATACCAAATATTATACTCTCCATGTGGAATATCTAAAAGAACCTGTTCAGAGAGTATTGGACCCTGACAGAAGAGTAATGTAATGTGTTCATATGGACATAATGAAAAACGTACAACTTAAAGTCTTGCTGGAAGTGTCTTAATAGCATCAACATCATAGGCTAACAACCTCAACTAGACTTAGTCAGTTAATGACAGTCTTCACAATAAAAATAAGTGAACTAATAGAAATCATAAATGAAAATAAATGTTGTGCAGTGTTTATTTTTCATTTACCTTTGTATTGGTCTAGAGAATTATGTTTTGATTTTTATGATCCTATGAATGAAAAAGGACCTTGTAAAATTCCTTGTTTCATTCAGCTAATCCGACATGTTGTATCAAATATGCAATTTGTTCCTACCACCTCCCCTGATGGCATAAAGCCATCCATCGGCCACAACCAACCCCGGTTGCTATCATTTAAACCCACTCCCAGTTATTATGAAGGAAGAAATTCCATATCATACTTGCCAGCTGCCTTATACTTGTTATAACAATTACTTACCTTGTCAGCTTAATTCCGATGCTTTGTTCTGTAAAGTTAAACATTGTTGAAACTAAGTTTGCATTGAGCAATATCTTTTGTGTAATCCCTGTTAAAGAAGCTTGCATTGAGCAATATCTTTTGTGTAATCCCTGTTAAAGCATTTTCCTACCCAATCCCATATTGTTCCTTCTCCCCTCTGCCCTTATCCCCAATTTTCCCATTTCTCTCCGTGTTTTCTTCCCTTTCTCCCTCGTTCTCTCTCTCTCTCTCTCTTCCTCTGCCATCAAGCTGTAATGTCAAGCCACGGGGTGGTGTAGAGAACTGGGATCAGATGTGGTTTTGTCTCGACATTGCCGCCATACCGCCATCTCCTGAAATCGAGCATCATGCTCCAAGAAGACCATCCCCTTCACAGTTGTGGAATGGACAACCTCATGTGCCTGCGCGGGGACCGGGGGTGCGAAAAGTGCAGGAGAAGGTTTCTAGGGGAACTGCACCCGTGCGTATGAGCAAGGCCCTATATAAGGAGCACGCTCCCTTTGACAGAACTCGCTCTTTTTCCTTGCGGTCACTCTTTTTCCTCGTCTTCCCAAGCTTCTCGCTGCCTTGTGCCTTCCCGGATCCCAGCTTTGAGAGAGCGTGTCAAAATTCACAGAATCAGCAAAGAACCATCGGACTCGGAGTGGTAACAGCGAACTCTCTCACACTCTTACTCTCTTTTTCTTCTTCCTTTCCTTATCCCTCTTCCTTTCCCCTTTTGCCTTCCCTCCGCCTCCCTTTTTTATCTTCTTTCCCCTTGTGGAGAACCAATACCAGATGCGATTTTGTCTCGACATTGCTACTGTGCCGCCATCTCCTGGGAGGACCATCTTCTTCACGGTTTTGGAAGCAACGACCTCATGTGCCTGTGCAGGGACCAAGGGCGTGAAAAGAGCAGGAAGAGGCTTGCAGGAGAGTAGCACTTCCAGTCGATCTGTGCATGAGCAAGATCCCTATATAAAGGGAGCACGTACCTTTTGGCGCACCTTCTTCTCTTCTTCTTCTTCTTCTCTTTTGTTCCTCCTCACCTCCCTGCTGCATGCCACCCCTCCACGGACCCCAGACTCTATGAAGCGTGTAATGATTGAAGACATCGGACAGAATCTGCAGAAAAACTGTTGAACTCAGAGTGGTAGTAGCGAGCTTTCTCCCTCTTTCCTTATTTTCTTCCTTTACCTCCTTTCCTTTTCCCCCCTTTGCCTTCCCTTCACCTTTCCTCCACGCTTTATTCTTTGTTAAAAGTATTAAGTAAAAGGTTGCATGACGTTTGACTGACTTTAGCGTCTTAATCTCATTCTTGGGATTATTTTTAACGAAACCTTCCCGATTCCGGATCGGGACGCCACTTTCAGCGTCTTAATCTCATCCTTGGGATTATAACGAAACCTTCCTGATATTGGATCGGGACAAACTGTAACAATTTGTTAACTGAAAAAATGCTGCAGAGGGTCATGCATAGGACAGGAGATAAAGGGCTGGTGTTGACAATGCAGCAGCAGGTCTGGAGAGAGAGGGAGAAACTTTAGCATGGCTGGGGGAGGTCTGAGGGAGAGGAGGCTGGAGACAACACTGGATCAGAACAAAACCTGCTGATTGCAACCTGCTTGTCAGAGGAGGGTAAATTAACCTTCCTGATCTCTAAGAGAAAAAAAATAGTCTGGACCACATCTGCATACCTCCTCCAAATGCAAGCTCCTCCTTCAAGGGAGCTTCATGGTCTTGCTCTGTTGTCCCCCTCCTCAGACTGCAGTACTAGAGACCTCACCACCTCAGTCTGCTGCAATGCCCTTCATACAGTGGTGAGGAAAATGGGGCTATTCCCTGTTTTTGCCACAAGGCTTTTGTACATCATCTCTGGGCAAGGTATTGACTTGTGCCTCACTTTCCCTCTGCACAAGATGGACATCATTCACAAGACTGCTTAGATACTCTTAAAAATTTGCAGAGCCTCAAAACGCAAACTTCTGCAGAAATGAATTTTATTTAGGACTGGGAAGGCAGCCTAGGCAGAAGGGGAAAAGTGAGTTTAAAATGCTTTATAGTGGTCTGTTGGAAAGCAGTAAGTTATCTGTATCAATCTCAATGCTTCTCTTCCCCATCATTCTCTGGCCAGGAGTGGGACAAAGCATGGGGACAGCATCTTTATGCATGTCCCCTGCTGTGTGATCTCAATCTTTAGGGCACTCGACTCCACTGCTGTGGCACTGGCCTCCCTCACGTTGATGCCGATGTCAGGGCATCATGCAGGGGTGGTCCTCCCCATCTTACCCTACGTCCTTCCCTCGCCCACCCCATCCCTTGCTGCAAACCCCTCTGGAAAACTTTCTCAGCACCAGACACTCTCTCCCCCTGTCCATATCCACTGACAAACACACATGCTCATATCTTTCCCATTGCATGTGTGGTGCCAACACCGGCTTAAAAAAAAAAAAAAAAAAGCAGGCCAGCTCTGCAGCAGATGGAGTATTGATACAAAATCGCGCCGGTCAAATGATCCCCTTCCTGTTCCAATCCCATCCCTCCCCAATAAGTGAGCAGCAAAAAGGGGTAGAGGGAGGGGACAAATGGCCCATTTTCCAGCTTGTGAGATGATTAGCACTGAAAAAGGATTTGCTGCACCAAAATATGCCTGAAGGTTGTGAAAGCACCAGCTGCCATCTAATGGAAAGCTGCTCTGATTTGTCACCAGCAGACACTGCCTCATTTACTTCCGCAGCAGGAGGCAAGGGAAGTGTATTCTCCTAAATGTGTTAACTTAGCAGTGTTATACACTAGGAACAAATTAATATATAATTCTTCTGTGTCTTAAGGTCACTACTGCCGAGGCATAAATTAATAGAGCTATTCCAGTTAATTAATTTTGGCGTGGGCTCTGCTGCTTTTTCTCCTTTCGCACTCCTGCAAGGCAGGCTGCAAGCGTGGAGTTACTTTCCGAACAAATCCAAGATGAAACCGAAGGACACAATATTTTTCCTCACAGATGTGCATGTCCTATGTATAAGCAGGGCATTAGAGCATTCTTCTGAGAATAGCAAAGAAGGCTGTAACACACATTATCTGATCACGGATGCATTAAGCTGTCCTACAGAAATATAGATGTTTTCCTTGTAGATCAGAGAGAGGACAGACATAATCAGTGGAGAATGAGACAGCAGCTTTCGCATCCTTTCCCACTTCTTTCGTTTCCCTGCTTTTCTTCTTGGGGACACATCCTGCAGGGTACCATGCACCCCAGGCAACCTGCTCAGCTGAGGCTGCATCCTCTGCTCTTGGAAGGAGAGGAGGGAGCTCAGTTCCTTGTAGGGCTGGGCCATCACCCAGGGACCCCTCTTCTTCATACCCCATGGCCAGGAGTATTTCAAACAAATGTGGTTTGTTATTTTGGGGTTTTTTTTTTTCATGAAAATATGCTGGGGGAAGGTGGGTTTTTTTGGTTAATGGTAGTATTTCCATAGCCAGAGCACTCTCACATGAATGGGGTAGAACCCGGAGGATGGAAGAAGTGAAATGAATATGTTAAAATAAAGGACTCGGAGACAGAAAGAGAGAGAGGGATAGAATAAAGGACAGTGGGAGAGAATAAAGGACAGTGCTACATGTCACCGTGGCACGCTGTCATTTAAAGGGCCAAATGTCTTCATTTCCTCTTTCTCGTGTGAGAAGAAGACAGAAACCCAATCCTGCAACACTCCTTTCTTTAATAAAAAATATGTTTTATCCCAATGGAAGGATGTGTTTCTTACTGTCAATAAGTGTCAGCAGCTAATCTGAACCTTTCAATAAAACAATGCTATTAAATAATTTAACCTGGGAAGAAACACTGATGGCTGTGAAATAATTTATGGATTTCAGATGTGTCAAACTTTAAAGCACTGAAGGGAAGAAATGTGAGAAATGGACCAGTGTGAGATTCCCCAGAAGAAATAAAAGGAGTTTGTGAGATTCCCCGACTAAAAAGAAAAATCAGTGAGGATGAATAGGTATCTTGAACATAGATCAAGCGTGAACTAATACCATATATCATGTGAAAATGCATCCTTTATAAAATTAACATGTATAAAGACACAAGATATACTTTCTATAGAAACCTCTAAGATGGCTAAACAAAGCATTAAAAATGATAAGATAAATAGTGGAGCCTGTTACTTGCCTAATGCCTGCATACAATTTCTACACTTGTTACTAGACATTAAATAAACATGTCAAATGGAAAGCAGAGAGACTTCACCAGAACAGTGAGTTTCAATAGCAAGTTAAAGGTGACATTGCAAGAGAAAATGACAGATGATAAAAAAACAGCTATCAATTATAATTAAAAAAAAGGGAAAGGGGGAGGAATCTACTTAAATAGAGCTAGGTATTGTATAGTCTGTTAACCTTATTAACTAAACATGCTATTTAAACCCCTTTGTAAATATGGGAATTGAAGGAAAACACCAGACTGAACATATGTAAGCACGTGGATCTGATACTCTAGGGCATTTCCTTTTTCTTCACTCTCTGTTCTTTCTTTTGTTTTTCCCCTTTGCTATTTTTTTTTTTATTATTTGCATTTTCATTTGGCAATTTCTGCATTCAGAGCCCAGAGCTTGGAATTTCATACCTATTTAACACCTGGTTAAGCAACACTTCCATTTCCAATGTCTATGATGAGAGTAATTCTGCTTAATAGGGATGCAGTCAGCTGGTGCCAATGGTTAAGATCTACCTGGTAATGTAGACCATTATATCACAACCAATGCAGGATTGTTCTATTTAGTAAGAAAAGAAGGATGGGCTTGTCAAGGGATGATGACTCAGAAGAGCTTGGTTCTCTTCCCAGCTCGATGATAGACTTACAGAGTTACCTCCAGAAAGCCACTTAACCTTGTTGAGCCTCAGTTCCCCATCTCAGCAACGGCTTCCTTTCTTCCACCTCTTGTCCATTTACCTTATAAGTTCTTCGAGGCAATGTTTATTTGTACTTAAGTGTGTTTGCAGATGGTATTAGAAAGGCTTCCGGATTTCAGATGGAGATGCAAATTACAGCTGGAGAATCTGTAATAGTCTGTGCTCCCTTTAAGGCTTTACATGTGAGCAATAATACGGGTTTTATTCCTTTCCTGAACAAAGGGAGTAACAAGAGAGCAGGGGGATGGAGACAGATCGAAGATGACCTTTAATTTCAATTATGATCTATTTCTTTCTTAAAACTGTTTTAACAATAGAAATTATGAGCTTTAAATCCTAACCTATTTCTCTACACAAGAGCCCTTTTCTCTTAAGGTCTCCCTGATTTTATGCTGAAACTACCTTTTTGGGGCCAGCACAAGGTACAATCTAGGATCAGAAAATGCATCTGTCACAGACAAATATAAACTGTGAGCTAAAGAAATCTCCCCAGAAGTCAGACAGTCAGAAGACTTGCTACAGTCTACTACATGGATTTGACCGATGGACCACTTGGTGGATAAGGAACTGGCTGGACGGTCACACTCAAAGAGTTGTGGTCAACGGCTCCATGTCCAAGTGGAGATCAGTGATGAGTGGTGTTCCCCAGGGGTTGGTACTGGGACCGATACTGTTTAACATCTTTGTTGACGTCATGGACATTGGGACTGAGTGCACCCTCAGCAAGTTTGCTGATGATACCAAGCTGTGTGGAATGGTCAACACACTGGAGGGAAGGAAGGCCATCTAGAGGGACCTGGACAGGCTGGAGAGGTGGGCCTGTGCAAACCTCATGAAGTTCAACAAGGCCAAGTGCAAGGTCCTGCACGTGGGCCAGGGCAATCCCAAGCACAAATACAGGGGGTGGAGAACAGATTGAGAACAGCCCTGGGGAGAAGAACTTGGGGGTGTTGGTTGATGAGAAGCTCAAGATGAGCTGGCAATGTGTGCTCACAGCCCAGAAGGACAACTGCATCCTGGGCTGCATTTTGATGCGTGGCCAGCAGGTCAAAGGAGGTGATTCTTCCCCTCTACTCTGCTCTCGGGAGACTCCACCTGGAACATTGCATCCAGCTCCGGAGCCCTCAACATAAGAAGGACATGGACCTGTTGGAGCAGGTCGAGAGGAGGGCCACGAAGATGATCAGAGGGCTGGAGTACCTCTTCTATGAGGAGAGGCTGAGAGAGTTGGGATTGTTCAGCCTGGAGAAGAGAAGACTCTGGGGAGACCTTATAGAAGCTTTCCAGTATCTGAAGGGCACCTACAAGAAAGCTGGAGAGGGACTTTTTACAAGGACACGTACAAGGAGAAAACTTTCTGCCTATCCCTTCTCCCTAAAAGTGGCCCATAGCCAGTTTCACTTGCCTGCCATTGCCGGCAAAGCTAGATGGGCTGGGAATGGTCTGCAACCTGACCGGTGTCACCTCCTGTTGATGCCATGGATGAGCCTGTGCTGGTGTGAAAGTGTGATGCCTCCAAGACAGTCTGTCCAAGGGTGATGGAAAGTTAATGGAAATATTTAGCCAACAGAAATATTTGCTCCACTGAAATCACCTGCTATTTTACATTGATGTGCAAAGCCACATCACTTCTGCCCCGGCCTCTGTGGTAGGTGGCTGTGGGGTCATTAGTTGGGTTGTCATTAGCTGGGATCCAGTAGTGTCTATATCTGAAGATTGTCTTTAAATCACTGTTGTGGGCTGTGCTACCAGGTGATATCATGTCAGAGAGGCTCCCAGGTGCTTTTTCTTGATGAGTGAGTGAGCTTAGACTTCTGAGAAAACCAGAAAAGGCACTGCTGACTTTGTCTTTTACAAGGAGAAGATTTTTATATTTATTTTATACAGAGGCGCACAGTTGCTCTAGGAACTGTGTCATGGCTTGGCCTCAGCCAGCAACAAAGAACCACACAGTCGCTCACGCAACTCCCACAGCCATGGAAAAAGGAATCGTCAGAGCAAAACTCGTGGATTAAAATAATGCAATTCAACAGAACAGCAAAAGGAAAAGATGAAAACACGATTACAGTACCTCCACAACATGCATTGACCAGACCCACACCAGCACAGCCCACCCCAAGTGGAAACCACTCTCCTCAACCTGGCTAGCTCTTCTTATAGGGCGGGCATGGGTCACATGATATGGAATACCTCCCCCCTGCTGGCTCCTGGGGAAATTAACCCCATCCCTGCCAAAACCAGGACATTATCCACCCCTTATTCCATACCATCTGTGTCATGCCCAGATATTACAGTTCCCATAGTCTGTGGGCCATCCCACCAAAATGTCCATTGAACTCACTTAAAATGTCCATTGGGCTCACTTAGTCCATGATTATAGGCTCCATCTGTGAGAACAGTCTCTCAGGTCACATGAGATGGTGTGTAGTACTGGACTGGTACGTACTGTATTTGAAGCTTGTGGCTGGTGTACCTGATGCAGTTCATGCCCACGGTCCACATGTTAGAAAACAGTTAAGTAACTGTCCTGGTTTGAGGTAAAACAGAGCCAATTTTGGTCAGTAACTTCGCTTCTTAGCTGGGCCTCTCTAACAACTGAAATTAACAACATATTGTGCAGACAACGTTCACTCTCTCAGGGTGATAAGACCTATGTTTATAGCTGATGCCCAGCCATGGCATTCAGAGAGGACCTTGCTTATACTTATTGCTATAACAACCAAGGCCAACCAACTTTGTTATTTGCCCCGTTGGAGGGTCGGAAGGGGAAAAGCATAGTGGGGTCCCACCTGCAAGGAGGAGTGGACAGGACAGGTGACTCAAAACTGACTAACGAGGGTATTCCATCCCATCTGCCTCATGCTCAGTATAAAGGCTGAGGGATCAAAGGGTCAGCTCTTGCTCTCTTCCTGCAATGGCTGATGTCTGAGGAGGACTCTGTTCGTCTGCCTGTGATCCTGATCCTGATCCTGATCCTGATCCTGATCCTGATCCTGATCCTGATCCTGATCCTGATCCTGA
>NW_009649396.1:0-783 GCF_000708025.1 Charadrius vociferus | reverse complement strand
TTTCCTGCAGTTTCTTTTTAAGTGTCCTTTCCTTTGACAATAGAAACACTCAGCTTGTCTTAAATCCCTCAGATCACTCTGGTTCCCTCGGGGCCTTTCCCACGATTTTGGAACACCAGCTCCCCTTACACGGATCGGAGCTACTTTTTGTCCTTCTTGGACTGCTGCTGTTAGAAAACAGTTAAGTAACGAGCTGTACTATTAGGGAGTGTTTGCAAGATTTGGAGGTCGAGGCCTTGGTGACTGAACATGGTGGGGCCCATGGTGATTAATGATGACGGGAAAGAATATGTTTTGTAGTTTCAAGTATCTAAGAAACAGATAAGCGGCATACCAGAGACACCAAGCAGAACATTGAGGAACTTGGATAGAAAACAGACGCTGGAACTGAGTCAAAAGGGATAAGGTGAAAAGGACAAGGTAAGGAAGACGTCTTACTTCTTCCGAGGAAGACTTCTTACTTCATCACGACGACCACCGAAGACCATTAGAGGGAAGACGAGCATGCGCAATAAGAGAGGCTGATGTCGCAATAGGATGAAGTAATCTGTAAGGCATATGTATTAGATAATGAAGCAATACTTACTGAATATGTATGAGATTGTGCAAGCAAGAGAATGTAAAATGCATATGTGGCGAGGCAGTCTTCGGAGCCAGATTTGGGTGGGTACCCCTGGTTCCCGGAGCCTCGAAATAAAGCACCGCATATAACCTGGATACGTGGTTATGTGTTTGTCTCTGCGCTAACACACAGGCTGAAGATGTCAGTCTCGAGGAAGTTGC
>NW_009649395.1:1728-2575 GCF_000708025.1 Charadrius vociferus | reverse complement strand
ACCCTATCCCCACCGGAACCAGGACAACTGGTCATCCCCAAAAACGTGGCAGCAGAGGTGTTGGGCTTCCAAGAGCCCTCATGAAGGCTGGAGCCAGGAGCAGAGCAGGGCTCCGAGTCGGCACTGCATGATGAGCCAAGCCAGAGCAGGATTTCTGCTCATCTCCCTGTTGTTGAGTTAAAAGGGCAAAGTAGTTTTGGCAGAAAATAAACCCCCTTGCGTTCTAACACTCCTCACCGAGGTGGGAGGCTGGGTGCGGCGAGGGTTAAATTCTGAGTGATGCCCAATTCACCCCTATCAGTCCAGGCGCGTTTAATATATTAAACTGTTACGGTTCTGGATACACTAATAGCAGACTGCACCCTCAGCCCAGTCGTGCTCATGAACTAACACGGCCTCGCTTCAGTCACATTCAGTCACATTCAATGAGAAACCCCAAACGACTCGCTGCCTACACAGTGCAGTTTATTTAAACAACAGATACACAAGTTCTTTTGGATTGCCGGTGATAGTGACTGTCTGCAAAGCACGTGCGAATACTAAAGATGCTAGCAATATAGCTCGGTTAACAAAAGTGCTAAGTTATAAAACTACCTACTCTAGATAGACATTTCTAAGTTTCCTGGGGAAGCACTTGGTATAGCCAAGTGTTCGATTCTTACCCACAAGCGTCCTTATGGGGGGGGGGAAGAGAGGCTCAGCCCATCGACTGGGCCCAGAAGTCCACGATGGTGTCCTCCCTCACATCCCCCTTTTCTCAGGCTATTTTTATACTATTTGTTATCTTCAAGGTGGAGTTTGAGTGACTCTAGTCATAAATACTTTTATTATGATTGGTGTAAAATTT
>NW_009649395.1:0-1541 GCF_000708025.1 Charadrius vociferus | reverse complement strand
TCACCGCTAGTAACCTTTGCCTGTCGAGCATGCTCAGATCATTCTTGGAGCTTGGCCACACCGCTAGTCTGGTCTTGGCTGGTTTCTGTGGCCTTGGCTCCTGTTTTCTGAACGCCTTAGCGAGATAGGCAGCAACTTCCGAGATAAGCAAGCAACTTGTTATACATTCTACCAGCTATTACAAAAACACACTATTATTATGCAGATACTCATTTTGAAATATTTAACTAGTTCCCCTTTATCACTATTTGGTCCCCAAGTCCCCAGTTTATCACAGGGTTTTAGCCACAGTGTCTCCACTCTGCTCTATCCTTCGCACTGTTTTTCTTCTGTGGTGCCATCTCGTTCCCACGTTTGCTGGATTATCACAGGGTTTGGTCTTGGAGTCTCCACTACACTCCCCGTGTTGCTTTGCAAGCAATAGTGTACAGGGAATCACAGATGTAGCAGATTCTTTACATACCAGCTGCGGCTGTGTCTTACCCTAGAAGCCTTTTTATTTTATACCTTTCCTTAATGTGTGACCAATGCTGTATTATCGATCATTTTTAGTAATCATTCCACACCTGTCTCAGAGAAAAGCAAACCCAGTTCATGCAAATCTCTCCTTGACATATCCTGGCTGCCTCTGTGCTGAGATAGATGAGGATTGCTCACTCCAACTGCAGAGCCCATTGGAGCACTCAGGACAAAAGAGCAAACAAGCCACACAGGATTACCTAAATCCAGCTTTTTAATTAAAGAGGGCAGACAGAGCAGGTGGTAATTTCCCTGGCTACCCTAGTAGGCTGGGCCAGCAGTGCCTGGTGCTGTGCCCTGTGCACTGACTGCATAGGTGTGGTGCAGTGCTGTGTGCACACAGCTGAGTTGCTGCAGGATTTCCAAGGAAATACGGGAGAGAGGGGCTGCAAAAAAAATTGCTGGTCTGATACCTCCCAATATAAAATCATCTTGACTAGGACCAGCTGAAACTGTTTCCTACCATTATTAAGCTAATTGCCTGGAGGAGGGGAGGTAGCCAAGAGCCAGGAGAAAACCAGGAGGGTGCAGTAGTGCCCATGGAGCGATGCAGGCAGTAGTTGTTGTGCTCTAATCTAGGACCTGCTATTCTTAGGAGAGTAGCCACAGGCTGACAGCCACCAAATCTCCATGCTTTCACACTATGACATCACCAATGGCATAAGTACCCCCCTGGGTTGGCAGAGCAGTAGCACCTAGGGCCTTGTTTTCTTTTCTGAGTGGGCTGGGAGCCTCCAGCCCCACATAGTGCTGCTGGTCCTGTGGGGCACCCTTAGGACCCTCTGGGACTCTGAGCACTCCCATCCCAGTGGGCTGCTGCACCATGTTCCTCTTTGCTCAAAAACCCAAGACGCCCGCCAGCACTTATACTGACTTCTACTGCCTGCCATGCTCTGTCAAAAAAACATCCAAGAGCAGGCTCTACTGTAGTTTTGAAAACAAAACAAGTTTGTAATGCAGGTAAATGCCACGGGGGGAGGAAACCTTGGGGTTTGTACCCCAACCTGTTTGCGGGTGCTTGG
>NW_009649394.1:0-293 GCF_000708025.1 Charadrius vociferus | reverse complement strand
TTGGGGACACACGGTCCCTGTCACGGAGGTGTCTGAGTGGCAGCCCCCCACCGGGGGAGGACCGCTGCCCTCCCAGTGCCACCTGCACCCAAAGGTCCCCACGGGCCCGGGGACCCTCAGGGACCCCCTCCGGGGACCTCCTGAAGACTCCGGGGGGGGGCGGGGGGTGTGTGTGACACAGAGACCCCTTCCAGGGACCCCCAAGTGCCCTCCGGAGACCCCCAGGGACACCAGGGGGTGACCTCAGACACCCTCGAGGACCCCCCCAAGAGACCCTTAGTGCCACCAGTGAC
>NW_009649393.1:0-1605 GCF_000708025.1 Charadrius vociferus | reverse complement strand
CTGTTTGAGGTAGAAGAAGGACCTCGGGTTAGGATTTGTAGAACCCGAGGGGTTTTCTGTAATGTCAGCGACTCATGTGAATAGTAGCTTAAGGACTGATCCGCGAAGAAAACTTAAAAACCCGCCAGGGACCCCAGTGCAAAGTGGTTTTCCATTTAATCAATTCTGTTATTCTTTTTAAAATGACCAGAGAACTTAGAAAATCCATAACTTGATGAAATCTTAATAAAAAGTTGTCAAACCAATTTTGCTAGCTCCTGAATATTATGAACTATCATTTAAAAATGATAAACCCTATGCTTTCTGTTCTAAATTTTAGAGTTTAAAATTAAAAACAGAAACCCACTAAACCTTGTTTAATTAAGGAAAATTAGTTTTTCTTCTGTGCTGAACTTAAGAAAATTTGTAGATGTTCAAACCTCATTTAGACACTGTTTAAAAATAGTAGGAACCCCAGCATTAGAAAATAAGATGTAGTTATTCATTTAAAGCTATTTTGTCCAACACTTAGAGAAAATCAGAAAGGCCTTAGAAATTAATGAACAATGATTAATAATATTTTTCCTAGTTTGCTTAAGTAACAGAGAACCTAGGAAAAATACAGAGACCATTAATTAGGACCAGTTTCTAATTAAGATGCTTTAATTAGCCTTATGTAGACTGAAAATCAATTATTAGAATTGCAAAACTATAACCAAAGTGGTTAACAAAAATCCAGTGAACTTATAACCACCAGAGCCCCACTACAAAAATACAGAGCACCCCAGCCTAACTTTTTAAGTAAGGAAAATAAATACAAAGTGATAATAAGGCATTTTCCAAATAAATCATGAACAACCCCTATTAATGTGATAATGGGCAACCAAAAATTAGCTAAGTCCATGATGAGATAAACTACCAGAGAAAAATGCAAACCCATGAAAAAGAAGCAAACTCATACCAATTGCCAATAATTTAAGAGAAAGGCCACTTAATTCAAATAATGCATACCACCCCTTCCCTTAAGCAAAAAGAAGCCAAACTTCAGAATGATTGCTCTTGCACAAAATAATAACCAAGAAAAATAAGAACTCTGTTGTTTGATGTTTTTCAAATATAGTGGTAGTAGAAAGCACCCATTTGGCTAGAAACTTGAGAAAACCATAGAAAAATAATTAAAAGGTATTAATGACTAGAAATTTGTATCAAGTCATGTTATAACACCTAAAAGCCAGCAAAAATAAGTTTTAGAGAATTACCCACTGTTAAATAATAGTTGTAGTTCAAAGCACCCCTTCTGCCCTAGAATTTAATAATTTTGTCCAGAGAAAACTATTCACTTTCTGATCCCCAAATTTTGAGACAGAGAAACACACACCAGTAACAAGCCACTGTAATTTTTGCAGAATTTTTGGAATTTTATAAAAGCAACTTGTAGTTCAAACCTACTCCAAAACCTTAAGAGAATAAAAGAAAAGAGAAGAAGAAATAAACCTCACCCCAATAAGTCTAACTTGAGAACTTATCAATTCTCCCTAAGACTTAAAAGGAATTCAGTGGAACCCCAAAAATAAACCTACCACTTACCTTAGCTAAGTTTAACCCAATTTACCAAGTATACCACTA
>NW_009649392.1:0-468 GCF_000708025.1 Charadrius vociferus | reverse complement strand
CTTTATTTTGGGGTCTCCTGGTGAGTTTTTGCCCCCCAGAGAGAGTTTTGGGGGTTTTCTTGTGTATTTTGAGGTGTCCCTGTTTGCCACCCCCTCAGAGAAAGATTTGGGGGTCCCCCGGTGTACGTCGGGGTGTCCTTGGGGGGGGCTTTCCTCCTTTCAGAGGGTTTTTGGGGTCCCCCGGTGTATTTTGGGGTGTCCCAGGAGGACTTTGTCCCCCCCCAAGAGGCATTTTGGGGTCCCTCGGGGTCCTGGGGGGTCCTGGGGGGTATTTTGGGATCTCCCAGGGGGTTTTGTCACTCCCTAGGGAGAGATTTGGGGGTCTCTTGGGGTATTTTGGGGTGTCCTGGAGGAGCTTTGTCCCCCTGAGAGGGATTTTGGGGTCCCTCAGTCTATTTTGGGGGGTCCTGGGGGGTACTTTGGGGTCTCCCAGGGGGTTTTGTCCCCCCCCAGGGTGGGATTTGAGCC
>NW_009649391.1:0-7130 GCF_000708025.1 Charadrius vociferus | reverse complement strand
GGAGGGACGACTAAGGGAGGGATGCGGTTGCTTATGAAGAGAATTATACAATCAAATTCCCAGGAAACATTGAGCATAAAAGAATAATGCAGGATACGTAGAGACGTTTCCGTTTTCTGAACACTGAACATATTTTGCGGTTTCAATTTACCTCTCACTCGCTTTTTCAGTGGGAGCAGCATATCTGTTTCACTGTTTGCACAGCATATCACTCCTGAGATTTTATAATCGGGACCCCTTATGCCATATAATGCAAGGATGAGGGAATTAAGAAGTTTTCTTTTATTCTTCCATTCTTTCTCTCTCTCTCTCCTATACCACTCTGTGCAAGGAAAGCATTTGCCCTCACATTGCTGTTGGGATTTGCATTGACCTTTCTACTCCCTTCACTCCTCCAAAGCTGCGGGGGGCCCTGGGTGCCCCCGCACGTGTTCAGGGGGGGCTCTGGGTGCCCTCACACGGGGTCTCCACTGCCATCTCCTAGTGAGCTCCCAGCATTTCCCAGCGCAAGACCTGACCACGAGGCTGTGATGAGCTTTGCCTTTTCATTGAACCCACTCCAAGCAGCAGCGATCTCTCTAGCTGGATGAATTCACTACAGCTCAAGTGTCGTAACAAGATGTCTCTTATTAACAGAGCACCACAGGTGCTCATTAAAGGAGGATAACAGCAATCTCTCCCTTCAACACCTTGTAAAGGGCCAGATCCTGCAAACCATTACATTTCAACAGCCTTTTCAACTGGGTGCAAGATTAAACACCGTGCTGCAAAGCAGGAGGGGTCTGGCAGGGGCTGTGTTCATCGTACAAGCTTCGCTTATTGATTCCTCTATCAGGTAGATCTGGCAGGAGCACGATGAGACTCATTTTTTTGTTCCCTCTCTTCGCCCCAGCATCCCTTCACCCCCCAGCAAAAGCCTTTCAAACGTCCTTTATCTCTGCCTCGCCGCTCCCTGCGCCGCAGCATCCCCACTGTGCACGGCGAAGGCCATCTCCGACCCGCAGGAGCCGAGCAGCAGAGACCCCGCAGTGGAGGGCACAGCAGACTGAGACCAGGGAGTTTGGTGCCCACTGCTCCCGTGATGGACTTTAGGAAATCTCTCCAAGCTTTAGTCACAGGAACAGAGTTACTGAAGCAGAGGGAAATACAGGCAAGCCTCCTGTAGCTCTTAGCTCCCAGGCCAGCAACTGCTTCAAGGCTGAAAATTAATTAGTCCTTCCCATCAATAAGCATGGGTTCCTGGTGCTCAGTTCTGCAGGAACATCCCACAGAGAGCCCCAGGGAGGGTCGTTCTTCAGGGCTGAACGCAGGTAAAGGCAACGCTTCTGCTCTTGCCTTGGCAAACAGCCTCTTCCTTCCCCTCCTGCAGCTCCAAGCTAGAAACTAGAGGATCTGGTTCCCTGCTTTGCAACCTCCTCCACCTCCCAGGAGTACGAGGTTTCTATCACAGAGTTGGGGCTCCCCATGCCCTGCCCGTCCTGAGACCCTCCACACACCCCGATGCCTACAGGCTGTGCTCTGTACCGCTCCTCCCGGGAATAAAAGCACATTGGGAGATCAGATCTGGCAGATGGGATCTCAGGGAAATAGGAAAACGGGGGGTAAGAACCCACCCCAGCAAAACTGGTCCAATCTCAGAGGAATGAGCTGTTCCCCAAACCTCATGATGAATACAGCCAACGACAGGAACCGCTCAGTCTTTGAAGGATGCTGAAGAACAAGTGATGCTCTTGTGCTGTGTGTCCTCAGCTACCTTGGTACTGGGGTCTCCACCAGGGACACCCTGCCCTGGTACCCCAGAAAGCCCTGCAAGCCTGTGCACAGACACTGGGAAGCACTTGGACCTGTCTAAAAGCAAGCTGTGAAGTCAGAGGACTGTTGTTGAGAGCTTCTTCGAGTGAAGCTCTTGCTAATTATCACCGGCAGAGTCTTCCCTCCGGGCAGAATGAGACCCTCGTACATCAGAGCTGCTTATAGCAAAGAGTCGGAGATTACTACAGTCAAATCCATGAATACACTTTGGGTTTCTGAGCATGGGTTTTATCCTCCCAGCTTCGCTAGAGCTGCTGATGCACAGCACATCAGGTACCCTGGGTGATCTGAAGTAACCTGTTTTTCATGAAGAGGTTTTTTTCCTTTGGGATCTATCATGCCCTGACAACTGGGCTATACCAAACAGCAGCTATGCAACCTGCTCAGGAGTGGATCATATACCTATTTTCCCCAAAATAGTATTTATCAGAAGCCTTTAACACCAGGATCCAAACGGAAACCCACTGAGAAGGAGATTAGCAGAGCTGCCACCAGCAAAAGGCCAGAAGGCACCAAGTAGCACCAACCCTTCCTTCAAAGGTGAAATCTCCGTGAGCCGGTGGGAAAAGCAGGAGGGAGGAGGTAAAACCAAAGGGAAGCAACATAAAAACAACCCCAGAGTCTGGGCTTGAACAGCAGTAACACACACACAATTTTCCTATGCATACCACATAAGATAACGGAGCAGCATCACTCAGCACTGCAAAAGCCACCTCTGCTGCCCAAACCTCTCGCAGGAAAATAGGAATTTTCCTCCTTAACGCCTAGGGCACTCGCGGCCAGGCCAAATTACACTCAGGGGGAAAAAAAAAAAAGAAAAAAAGAAAAATCAGACAACGCTCATTAGTTCACAGAAAGAACAGAAAACAATGAAGAACTTGCTGACACTCGCAGGGATTTTAAGCGGTGTGGGAAAGCCACCCGGCTGTTCCCGGCCAGACAGCCGTTTTGGGTAAATCAGCCGTGGCAGGGGGCTGCGAGCGGCTGAACACAGGCGAGACGTGGGGAAAGGTCTCGTTTCCCAGCCCGACCCAGCACGTGAAACCGCTCTGGGCTTGGCGGTCTGCAGCCAGACAGCAACTAGACAGTGCCTTGAACAAACACAGTTCAGTCCATGCGCCCCGCAGCCAACGCACCCTCTCCTACCAGCTTAAATACATTTGTTTGACATGGTATTAAGCTGGAAAAGCCCAGCTCCATCTCTATGAAGGCATCTGCCTGGGTCAAGCTGGCCGTGACAGACAGGCAGAAGTCATAGCCGGCGCATTTTGTTGCACCTGTAGCCTCCATCCTGCTCCCTCTTCAGCCTTAGCACTGCCAGCCGTGGTTTTCATGCCGCACGGGTTTTTAATGGCTGACAACACATTGATTTAAAACCAGCAGAATTATTTCCGTTACCTAAATAAAGCAATTCTTAGAATGGGTGATTCAGAAGCCTCTCCCCAGGCCATAAATCAGAGTGGAAACATGATACCTCATCGGGGCAAATCGCTTTGCCCTTTCGGTTTGGCACCTACAGTCTTTTCTTCTAAAAAGGAGACGGGAAGATCCACTCTCTGCCGGCCCTTCGTCGGAGAGCTGGGCCTTCACTCCCCAGGATGCCGCAGGTCAGGACTTTGCCTGTGTTATCACTGGAGGGGCTGGACCAAGATAAGCAAAAGCAGGATGGTTATTAAAAAAAATAATTTAAGAAAAAAATACAGAAACAGCCCTAAAGGGTTTTTTTTACTGTGACTGAGGAGCCCGCAGTAGGAATTTGCCCCAAAGGAGGTATGTGCAGCATGTGCCAGCAGGCAGAGAGATGGCAGAGCGAGTCCTTCGACTCGCCCCTACCCTCCACAGGCCCCAAGAGGTACCTCTGCGAGCAGAGAGACCGATGTCCTTTCAAAACACGGCGCTGGGATCTCGCAAAAGTGCTTGCACTTGTGTCTCTCAGAGCTGGTCTGTAACCTCTCTCTCAATCCTTCTGCTCACTGACAAATCTCATCCAGTTTATTTTGGGGGACAGGGCTGGACCGTGTGCAGATCTGCATGCTCAGCTTGGGAAAATAACGAAGACAGGCTTTATGGAGAGGAAAAACCCCTGCATTTGTCTGCAGAGACCACTTTGTAAAAGGTTTCCACCCCCACTCCTCCCACTGCAGTCCCGCAGCAATGTCCCCACGCTGCTGCAGCCTCAACACAGCAAGAGAGATGCTCCCCCAGTGACTGAGAGAGGAAAGGGGGTCAAACTACACAGCGCAGAGAGTTGCCCAGTGCCCCTGCCAGAAACATCCCCCCAATGCCCCTCTCTCCTCCCAGGTGGCACCACCAGGGGCTTGGGGGAGATGTACGTCCAGCCATGTGCTCTTGCCTGCATCGTCTTGAAGAGGAATCACAGAATGGTTTGAGTTGGAAGGGACCTTAAAGACCATCCAGTCCCAATCCCCCTGCCATGGGCAGGGAAACCTCCCACCAGCCCAGGTTGCTCCAAGCCCAGTCCAACCTGGCCTTGAACACCTCCAGGGATGGGGCAGCTTTTCTTGGCAACCTGTGCCAGTGCCTCACCCCCCTCAGAGTCAAGAATTTCTTCCTAAAATCTCAACTAAACCTCCCCTCTTTCAGTTCAAAACCATTCCCCCTTGTCCCATGGCTCCCCTCCCTGACCAGGAGTCCCTCCCCAGCTCTCCTGAAGCCCCTTTAGGCACTGGAAGGGGCTCTGAGGTCTCCCTGGAGCCTTCTCTTCTCCAGACTGAACACCCTCAACTCTCCCAGCCTGTCCTCCCAGCAGAGGTGCTCCAACCCTTGCAGCATCTTCACGGCCTCCTCTGGCCCCGCTCCAACAGGTCTGTGTCCTTCTTATGTTGAGGACTCCACACCTGGATGCAATATTCCAGGTGGGGGTCTCACCAGAGCAGAGGGGCAGAATCCCCTCCCTTGACCACGCTCCTGGGATGCAGCCCGGCATACAGTTGACCTTCTGGGCTGTGAGCGCACATTGCTGGGTCATGTTGAGCTTCTCATCAAGGAGAAGCGATCAGAGACATCCATCTACAAACAACCCTCTGGGAGCACGATGGCAGCCTTTGCTGAACTGATGTTCCCCTGAGGCACCGGGGCTGCCAGATCAAGTGGCACAGCCGCTGAGCACAGCCAGACCCAATACACAGGGAACGTGACCCATCATGAACACCACAGGCTGTTCAAACCTCAAGAAGAATTAATCATACATCCAGGAGACTGCCCAGACATGGTATTTCACCATAAGCTCTGTGATATTTGACCACTGTTGAAGAGTCCGTCCCTGATCCAAGTGTACGGGGGTTTAGGCAGCAACGTCTCCTGGAAGATGTTCCTCTTCAAGGGCAGGCTTGAGCCACGTTTCAAACCCAAACTGCTTCACCGCTCCTACAAACACAAGCTCTTACTCATGGTCAGGTTTCCGTGGTGCACACCTCTGTCTCGTGTTATCTCCCAGCACAATCAAAAGGACAGCCTCCCCCAGCCTGACCCACACATGCAGTCCTCCTGCCCCCACACATCCCATCTACCCGGGGAGCAAAGGAGGTCCTTCCCAACGATGGGGACTCAGCATCCCAAACTTCAGCTCTTTCCTTGGTCTGACTCCCTAAAGAGCAGGGCCACAAGGTCCCACAGTTGCAAAGAAAGGCCGGAGACCAAGAATCCCACACGAACAACCTCACACGGCAAAGCTATCCCTCTTCTACTCTGGGAAAAAGGTCTCTGCTGTTTTAATGCTTCTCAGTCTCATGATTTTGGGAGACCGTGGTGTGTAGTCATGGGACGCCAGCAGCCGGCAAAGCTGAAAGCCAGTGGCAGTGAAAGAAATGTGCCGGCATCATCAAAAAATAATGCAGGAGATTTTCTAGAGATTTAAAACAAAAATGTTGTAAGTCCTGGTCCTAAAACAGCCCGAGCAAAACCAACCCAGGCTCCCAGTGACTTTTAGCCATCCAGATAATAGATGGGGAATAAAAGGCTTTGCTGGACCACTGCTAAAGCTTGCTCTCAGTATAATCACCTACTACTATAATGAGATTACTTGGATTAGCTGTATTTTAAGGGAACGTCAACGAACTGGACAGCCTTTCTAGGCAGGTTTTTAGCGCTACACAGAATAATACCGGAAAGACATCAAACCAGGCAGCTATTTTTAGAAATCACTCCTCTAAATAACCCAGGTGGAGAGAGATCGCAAGGCAACAGAGGTGCGCTAATGCAGGCAGTAGCAGAATGAATGAACGTTGCAGAGAAAAACAGATTCATCCCTGGTTTCTCTTGGCCGAGTTGCACAAGAAATTAATTCAGTTGGACCCAAGCTTGCATTCCTCCAATGCTGTGTTGTGAAACGGACTCAAATGCTGGAGGGAATAAGCAACACGGGACACAATCTGCTAAGAGAGGAAAATGTGAGGCTTGTCACAGGGATGAAGATGGGGAGGTTTGTGCCTGGTGCCCTCGGGGCACCTGCAGCCTGACAGAGGTGACGAGCCCCAGGTCCTCTCCCCAGGTGCCGATGGGGCACGTGCTTGAGAAGGTGTTCCCGAAACGAGCCTGAAATTAGACTTCATCACCATCACAGCATCCTTCCCCACGCGGGATGATGCAGCCGTGTCCCACGCAGAGAGCGGGGGTAGCAGTTACAGAATCACAGAATGGTCAGGGTTGGAAGGGACCTCTGGAGATCATCTAGTCCAACGTCCCTGCCAGGACGGGGTCACCTACAGCAGTTCACCGCGGTGCAGACAGACAGGCGTTTGCCCAGCGTTCGGAAGGACAGGTCTGTTTTGTAGTCATTGCACTCTTGCTCAGAAAACCCAGCGCTCATGTACTCGCTCTCATTTTCTCCTAACTACCCTCAGGATTTAAGAGGAACTCTCGGAGAATCCGTGGGGTTTCTTTCATTGCTTTTTGTCCTTGGAGCTTACTCCTACAAAACACCCAGCAACTTCAAAATAAGCTGGACCCTGCACTGTCCAAAGTCCTTTACCCTTCTTTTCCAGGACGGATCCAAGCTGAAGCCTTAGGGACTGAAGTCCCGACATGTTGCTTCCCATGTTCCATTCAGCCGCATCTCTGCGCCTTTTCTCTCATCGTGACTCAGCCAGGGCTCGTGAATAAAACCCAATTAGGGACTAAACATCAGAGCAGCACAGCAAAAGGATGGCCCCTACCCCAGGCAGCTCACAGCCTGGGATCTTTAGCTCCCACCCTGGTGAAGCAACAAAAATAAGCCATTAAAAAGTCACTTTAATTGCCTTGCCAGTGGTTTGCACAAACTCCAGCTAATGCTTGAGGTTAGAAATGAATTGAGCCTT
>NW_009649390.1:1752-5673 GCF_000708025.1 Charadrius vociferus | reverse complement strand
GCGCGGGGACGGCGTCGCCGCGGTAGCCCCCTCCTCGAGGCGCCGTGCCCTGCGCGGGGTGCTCGCAGAGGAGGGAACGGAGCGGGCCCCTCCAGAGAAGGCGGGCGAGGCGTTTCTTTCCCACCAAAATTGGGCAGAAGGCGTTTTCCTCGTCGATCTCCCGACGGGGTTTTGGGGAGGAAGGTTGGTCGGGGCAACCCTCGCTTCACCGAATCATAGAACGGTTGGGTTTAGAGGGGACCTTGTCTAGATCGTCTCGTTCCAACCCCCCTGCCGTGGGCAGGGACACCGTGGGGGACACCAGGGACTTCCCCGCAGCAGGGCAGCGGGCCGGGCTGTGCCTTTGGCTTTGCTGGGCTGGTTCCCAGCTGCCGGGAGCCACAGTTCCCCATCCCCGGGGCCACCGGCAGCGCTCGGCGTGCGGTGACAGGCCTCTCGGCGTGGACTACAAATCCCAGTAGCGCTGCCTGCGCTGCCTGCGGGGAAGCTTTTACTGTAAACAGAATGAATCCGGGCCAGACCCCGGGGTCAGCGCCTTCCTCTCCTCTAAAATAACTGGGAGGAGGAGGAGGAAGAGGAGGAGGAGGGATACAGACGCCAGCAGAGCCTCTCCCGAGGCGGCCGAGCTCCTCCCAGCGTGCCGCGCCGCTTTCCCCGCTCACCGGCTCCTCTCTCTCGCCCTCCCGGGGACCCGCAGCAGCCATTTGGAGGAAGTCAGGGGAAGATCGGAGACGGTGGCGGAAGGCGGAGGGGAAGGAGAGCCGCCGCCCCGCGCTCTCCCCGGAGCTGATGTCCTCTCCCCTCGCCGGGCGGCCCCAAGGGGAGCCATGTCTGCAGGGGGAGCGCCCCAGGTACGCGCGGGTTTCGGGGGGGGGAAGCAGCTTCTCCGTCCCTGGGGAAAGGCCGGAGCGGGACCAGCTCTGACCACGTCCCTCTGCGGCAGAGCGGAGCTGCCGGGGCAGCCAGGAGGAACCCCTCTTTCATCCCGTGACATTTTTGTTGGGGGGGGGAGGGGCTTTTGGGGTTTTCCCAGGGGCTGGGAGCTCTTCTGGTGCTTTTTTCCTCGTCATTTAGAAATACCAACGCCCGATGAGCTGCGTGAGGCCCCTGCAAGACTTTTTCTTTTAAATTGGCGCTTCTTAAAGTTACGGCAGCGCGGGCTGGGCTCCGTGTCTTCTGCCATCTGCTCTCCTTGCGCTCCTGCCAAGCTACGGAGGGGTTTTGAGGGAAGAAGAGAGGAATCCTGGGGCGGATTGGGTGTCGAGCTTCCCGGGAGAAGCTGCTCTGGCTCCTTACAGAGATTTCCTCCTTCGGTCCTGATTCTGGCCGGGTCGGGAGTGGGGTTGGGTGGTCACACCCAGGCGAGGGATCTGCTTGGGAACCAAGTGATCTCGTTAGAGGGGGCGGTGAGCGTGTGGCTTCAGCCCTTTGTGAGCTCCGCTCGAGCGTTTCTGCCAAGCGATGCTCTCGCTGACGAGGAAACTGAGGCACGGAGGAGAAACAGCTTTTCCTGTGCCGAAACAAGTTGGTGGCAAAGCAGGAGGTGTCACCATGAGCCCCTGTCCTGCTTTCCCGCACCTCTGCCCGCCTGCTCTGCCCGCATCCCACTGCTCCCGCTCCTTTCCTGAAGGATTGGAGCTGCCTTTCGACCCACCGCGTGCCGGGGCTCGGGGGCAACAGTGCCCGGCGTTGCGCCTGGTCTGCCGGGCAGAACCAACGCTTCCATCCACCTCCTCCTGTGCCAGAACAGCTTTTCCCAGCCCTCCCCAGGGAAAAGGGGCTGTGATTTCTACCAGCAGCGCTGCCGTAGATCCAGAGTCAAAGAGGAACACCTTGGTGGTGATCCCGCTGAGCCAGGACCCCTCGAGGGCTCCCCGAGGGACCGGGTTTGTCAAATGTCACCCCCGGGAAAGGCACACGCCTCACCGTGGGGCACGTCTCGCTGCTGGTGGCCTGTGGGCGCTGATCCGAAAGCCCATCGCCCGTCCTTTGGATCGTTGAAGTTCAAAGAGACCCTTAAGACCATGGAGTCCACCCGTTACCCCAGCCCTGCCCAGCCCACCACTAACCCACGTCCCTCAGCACCGCGGCTACGCGGCTTTTAAATCCCCCCAGGGACGGCGACTCCACCACTGCCCTGGGCAGCCTGTGCCACTGCTTCACAACCCTTTTGGGGACGATTTTACTCCACATCTCCATCCTAAACCTCCCCTGGGGCAACCTGAGGCCATTCCCTCTTGTCCCATCGCCTGTTCCTTGGGAGCAGAGACCGCCCCCCCTCGCTACCCCCTCCTTTCAGGGAGCTGTCGAGAGCAAGGTCTCCCCTCAGCTCCTCTTCTCCAGGCTGAACACCCCCAGGGCCCTCAGCCGCTCTTCACGGGACGTGTCCTCCAGACCCCTCACAGCTCCGCTGCCCTTCTCTGGACACACTCCAACACCTCAATGTCCTTCTTGTCGTGAGGGGCCCAAAACCGAACGCAGCACTCGAGGTGGGGCCTCACCAGTGCCGAGGACAGGGGGACCATCACTTCCCCGGTCCTGCTGGCCAAAAAACCCAAAGAAACACACCCAAAAAAAGGGATGGCGTTCTGCTGAAACGCTTCTCCTCTCTCCTGAACCAGCCTGCCCACGCCCTGAACCTGCTGCCTTACCCCAGGCTGAGCGAGGTGCCGAGAGCCGGACACGAGCTGGATGCTGTCGGTGCGGAGATCCCGTCCGACCCCTGCACAGGTGAGCGCCGAGGACGGCACCGCGCCGGCCAGGCTGCGCCGGCGTGGGAGCGGGGCTTGTGGATGCGCTTGTGTGTTCTCCGGACTACAGCCGGTCCTGCGGTAACACCAAGTCCGACTGACCGCCGGCAACAGTCTCCTCTTGACCGGGGTGGGGGGATTCAAAGATCGTATGTAAATGTATGCAAACGTGGCACCGCTGGGAGGAATCCCCAGCCCGGGGAAGGTCCTTCCGCCCCTCCGCCAGCCCGGTTCCTCTCCTAAAGATGGAGACTCTTCTGCTTGGGAGGCTCAGGTTGGAACTGAAGGCATTTTTGCGGTAGCCTTTGAAATCCGATCATAAAAGCGTTGCGCGGGATCTGAGGGTACCCGGGTGAGTGTGCGAAAGACCACGGCAAGAGTCGTTCTCCGAGGAACGGCCCTCCTTCCCACCTTTCGCCTCGCCGGGAGGAGGGAGCCTGGTGCTGGTATTTCCTTTTATCTTTAATTACACTTCAGGCAGCAGAAGCTTAAAATAGATGAAAGCGATGCCCCCGGGCTTCGTTAATTTTAGCTTCTTTGTGAATGTAACGCAGGCATCTCCAGCGTAACGATGGCGATGCCGAACGCGCGTTTTGCGGTGTGACAGTTCGTGGTGACCAGCTCTTATCCTTCCAACCAGGCTACAGATTTTTCAAGCCGGGCGGTTTGTTCGGTATCAAGCAGTCGGAGGAGCCGTACGCCGAAGGCCAGCAGATGCAGGAGGAGAGCAAGATCCTCGTGAGCCCCTGTGCGGGTAGGTGCTCCCCGCGTCCTGCCGGAGGCTGTGGGAAACCGGCTTTGGCGGGGAATGGTCCTCCTGTGGGTAAAAGGCCATTTTGGGCCAGATTGCAGCTGGTTTGGGGCAGTTAACGGCAAGTTTTTGCTGTCGCTGCTGCAGCCAGCGCTGCCGTTGGCGAGGTGGGGGTGGAGCGGGCTCCGGGAAGGGGTCTGATCCTTTCGGGTGTTATAAACTGCAGTGCTTTAGTTTTAGGTAGCCCTGCGAGGAGCGGGGAGTTGGCCTCGATGATCCTCATGGGTCCCTTCCAACTTGAGATAGGCGGTGATTCTGTGAAAGACTCTCCAATTAACCTCTTGAATCTTTTTGAAATCTAGTGGAGCCCGGTCGAGTGAACAAAGTCGAGCAGCCTGAGGAGAAACCCGGGGGAGCTGC
>NW_009649390.1:1155-1694 GCF_000708025.1 Charadrius vociferus | reverse complement strand
CCGGCGAGCCCCCCTCCCCCTGCGCCCACTGCGGTAAGAGCTTCAGCCAGAAGGCCAACCTCCTGGCCCACCAGCGCATCCACGCCGCCGGGGAGAAGGCGTTGGCGGGCGGCGAGCAGGAGGGTGGGGCTTTCAGGCAGCCGAAGCTGCGATCCCAGCAGAGGAGTTACCAGGAGGACACCCCTTTCGTCTGCCCCGAGTGCGGGAAGAGCTTCAGGCAGAAGCCCAACCTCATCACCCACCGCAGGATCCACACCGGGGAGCGTCCCTTCACCTGCTTCCTCTGCGGCAGGAGCTTCAACCAGAAGACCAACCTGGTGACCCACTACCGCGTGCACACGGGGGAGCGTCCCTTCGCCTGCACCCAGTGCGGCAAGCGCTTCACCCAGAAAACCAACCTGGTGACGCACCAGAGCACCCACACGGACCTCCGGCCTTACCCCTGCGGGCAGTGCCAGAAGTGTTTCAAGGACAAAGTCTCCCTCAAAGCCCACCAGAAGACTCACGCCCCGCGCCAACGGCGCTGCCCGGGCCGCAGC
>NW_009649390.1:0-829 GCF_000708025.1 Charadrius vociferus | reverse complement strand
CCGCAGCCCCGCCGCCGGCCTGCCCTACGGCGCTGCGCCCACCCTGCTGCAGCCCGGGGGGTCCGAGCAAGAGGGTCCCTTCAGCCCCATGCCGCCGCTGCCCGTTCAGAAGATCCCCGAGGGCCAAGAGCTGTACTCGTGCACCGAGAAGAGCTTTCCCCAAAAGGAGCCGCTCCTGCCGCACCAGCCGGCCCCGCTGGGCGAGCAAACCTTCCCCTGCGTCCAGTGCGGGGAGGGCTTTTGCCAGAAGGTGACTCTCCTGCGGCCGCAGCACGGTCCCGCCACCGAGGCTCCTGGCGGCTGCGCGGCAGCTTTCAGCCACGGCCCGCACCTCCTGGGGCACCTGGGGGTACAGCCCGTCCTGGGGGATGCGACCCCCGCGCCTCCCCCGGCCCCCGGAGCCGAGAAGCCCTTCATCTGTAACCAGTGCGGCAATAGCTTCGGCCTCTGGCTCTCCCTGGTGGCCCACCAGAAGACCCACGTCGGGCAGAAGTCCTACCCGTGCCCCGAGCACGAGAAAAGCTCCGGCGACGAGCTGTCCCCCAAAGCTCCCCAGGAGAAGCCGGCGGAGGGGAGAGCCTGGGTGTGCCCCGAGTGCGGCAGAAGCTTTCCCCAGTACGAGCGGTTGGTAAAGCACCGCCAAAACCACCGGGGCAGAGGGCCCTACCGCTGCGACGTCTGCGGGAAGAGGTTCAGCCTGAAGACCAACCTGGTGACCCACCAACGCATCCACACCGGCGAACGCCCCTTCCCCTGCGCCCGCTGCGGTCGCCGCTTCGCCCACAAGCAGCATCTCCTGCGGCACCAGCAGCTCCACGCCGAACCGGCG
>NW_009649389.1:0-454 GCF_000708025.1 Charadrius vociferus | reverse complement strand
TTATGTAATCAAATAATATATATATTTCAGAAAGCCACTGCATTAGGCACGCATGATTGTGGTGGGGCGACTCCCCGTGCTGCCCAGCGCTGATTAAAACATACCTACTTTACAACTTTCTAAGTTGTGGAGTCTACTTTCTGCAGGTCAGACACACAATGCGTGTAAAAGGACCAGTAAAGCCACCTGAAGACTGGGTACTAGAGACACACCCCTTGAAATTAACCATGAGAAGGAAGTCTCCTGTTTTTGCTTTGACAGAAAAAAGCCCTGGAGAGCTTTCAGGAGGCGCATTAGAATCAGCACTGCTGCATGGTAACAACAGACAGCAAAAGCCTCGAAAGTGCCTTTGGACTAGGGCAGCACCAAACCCCTTCAACCCTACTTTGCTGCTATTGTAGTTGTTGCGTGTATATACGGGTTAAGCGTAAGAATTGTAATAAGGTCATTTTAG
>NW_009649388.1:0-1861 GCF_000708025.1 Charadrius vociferus | reverse complement strand
ACTTAGGGATAGGGGGTAGGGATAGGACCAGGACCAGGCCAAGCCCAGGACAACTGCAGGTGCCGGAGCAGGTATGTCCCAGCACGTTTGGGTGAGGGGGCCCTGGAGACACCAGCTTTCCCTTCTGGCACCTGTGGTGTGGGAGCAATCGCTGGACATTTCCAATTTTTGAGCCTGGCTGTTGTCCTGAATGGGGTCGTTTACCCGGTGTGCAAGACGCCAATGTACGCCCAGAGCAGAGGTATTCATTTAAATCATTTCTGCGTAGAGATGGGTGCTAGGTGGTAGTCCACAAAGCTAGCACACCGGCCTACAAACTCTTTGGAATACAACTCAAAACACCGAAATACACACCCTTAATTACAATTATTGCTTAGCACCTTATCTTAACAATTTCTATTGGTTAGTACAGTCTCTCGCTTTCATTTAAAGCTACAGTGTCCTTGAGTTGATACGCGCGTGCTCCAGTGCAGTGGGGGAGCAGTTCTGTTCAGTCTCTAATTGAGTCGGTGGTCGCAATGTCCCAGTGCCGTCTTTAGCTTTCCCCCAGTTACTGCAAATCTTTGCTGACTTTGGGCTTCTTTCAGCAGCTGTCTGGTTTTCGACTGGTTTCGGCGCTTCCTGCGTAGGGGTCTTCCTTTGTTATCAGCCTTCTGTTCTTCGAGGGTACTTTCATTTGCAAGGCATGTCCTGTTGATAGAAAGTGTCTTGTTTCACAAGGCCTTCCAACCTTTTTACAGCTTTTTGCTCTTGCTTAGTGAGAAATTCTACCTTCTATAATACGCTCTACCTTTTAAAAGTAAATCTTACATTTTTAAAGTACAAGAGTCCTGGTGAGAGTGAAAAAACATGGGTTTGAGGATTAAGTTGCCAGGAGAGCGTGGATCCCAAGGTTTGTGCGGCTATGACAGCACTGCCAAGGGACAGACTCGTGTAGTTACGGGATCTCTTGAGGTGTTCTGGCGTTGCTTTGCTAATCGCTTCTGTAACGTTTCCTGGGCTGTTTGCTAGGTATATGCAAAGTGGGCCATGAGCTGACTTTGCAATTCATGGTTTCCTCTGACAATCAAAAATGCTTCCATTTTCTCATAGGTAACAGCCTGAAAGACAGAAGTTGAAGCAGCATGTGCCTCTTGTGAAAACAGGTAACCACAGATGGTTGTATTCAGTTGATCCTTGGTTGCTTCCTGCATAGCGAAATCGTACATTAATTTGATCTGTTGTGTAGAGCGGGAGCAGCCTGGCTGACAGTTCCCCTGGTGCTGACTAGCCAGGTGGGTTTCACTAAGTGCTTGTCCCACTTTTTAAATGTTCCAACACTCACTGCTGTCAGGGTAGTCTTCAGTAGTCCATTGCATCGTTTGACTTTCCCGGTGGCTGGTGCGTGATAGGGGATGAGGTATATGCACTCGATACCATGCTCTTTAGGCCAGGCGTCTGTAAGATAATTTGGAAATGAGTCCCATTGTCTGACTCAATTCTCTCTGGAGTACCATGTTGCCACAACGCTTGTTTTTCAAGGCTTAAAAAAGTGTTACGGGCAGCGGTATGAGACACAGCATATGTTTCCAGCCATCCGGGGTTGCTTCCACCGTTGTAAGCACATAGCATTTGCCCTGGCGGGTTCACGGAAGGGAGATATAATCAATTTCCCAGGCCTCGCCATACTTGTGTTTCACCCACCGTTCTCCGTACCATAAAGGTTTTGGCCGTTTAGCTTGCTTAATTTCGGCACGTTGCACATTCATGGACGACCTGTGCAGTAGCGCCCATAGTCAAATCCACCCCTCGGTCACAAGCCCGTCTATATGTTGCGTCTCTTCCTTGATGACTTGGAAGTGTCATGGGCCCACCGAGCTAA
>NW_009649387.1:0-476 GCF_000708025.1 Charadrius vociferus | reverse complement strand
CCTTAAAGAGGCGGCGCACCGTGTTCGGGAGCTGGAGACCGCCCTCAGCCGGACCGAAGCTGAGCATCTCGTCGTAGCTGGATTCCAGGCTGATGATCTCATCGATGACATCATCGATCTGCAGGGGAGCACAGAAAACCCCCAAATACCCATCCCCGCTGCCTGGGATCACCTCGGACCCGCAGGGGCGACACCACTACCCCCCTCGTATCGCATCACCGCCCCCAGACATCGCATCGTTGTCCCCAGGAGTCGAGGCACAACCCGCTGCCTGGTTCCAGCTGGCTGCGTATGACGTCATAGGATTGCATCACCACCCCTGTGCTCCCTCATGCCCCCCCCCCAGTACTGCACCCCATTCTCCAGCGATGACGTCACGCTGTTTTTGTGTTGCATCGCAGCTGCCCCATGACATCACAGCCCCCCCCATGTGACATCGCAGGCTCTCTCGTGACATCACAGCCCTCCACGACATC
>NW_009649386.1:15647-15950 GCF_000708025.1 Charadrius vociferus | reverse complement strand
GGTCCCTTCAACCCAAACCACTGGGTGGCTCTATGGTTCCATGCAGCCTGTTGTGCCGGCGTGTCCTCCCTTTTCCATCCGACTGACGCTGCTGCCCGGCACCGGCTGAGCCCGTCTCCTCTCTCCGCAGGCTGAAGACCATCAACCTGGTGATCCGCAGCACTCAGGGGGCAGAGGAGCTAGTCAAGAAGTACGAGGACCAGCTGAAGGATGTGCAGACCGTGCCGGCTGACCTCAAGGAGCTGGAGGCCAGCAAGGCCGAACTGAAGGTAAGGGCTGCGGCGGGGGCGCCCGCGCGGGGGG
>NW_009649386.1:13307-13747 GCF_000708025.1 Charadrius vociferus | reverse complement strand
TCCCCGGCAGGGAAAGCTCCGCTCGCACCTCCCACGCCACCCGCTCCCCTCCGTCCTGCTCTCCCCGCTGCTCCGGCTGGGGCTGTCCTTCCCCCGAGGTGACGGCTCTCCGCGCCGGCCCCTCTCCCACGGGGAGCCCCGTCGAGCACGGCTCCCCTCCGCGGGGCTCTCCCTCCCCGTGGGCACGGTGGTGGTGGTGTGCAAGCTGCTCGCATCCGTCTCCATGGCCTGGGGCTTTGCTCGCGCTCCATCCCTTCTCCGTGGTTCGTGGGCCATCTCGCTTCCCGCACCGCTGTCTCGGTCCTGTCGCCTGTCCACCCGCGCTGTGCTGAGTGCGACACGGTACTCGTGTGTCCCCTGTCTGCCACACGTCTTCTGGAAGCTGGCGTCACCGCCTCCAGCTCGCGGGGAGGCCCAGGGAGCCGAAGACATTCCCAGCG
>NW_009649386.1:2472-9959 GCF_000708025.1 Charadrius vociferus | reverse complement strand
TGAAGGAGGAGGTGACCGACGCCGTCCGGCAGAAGGCCCAGGTGGAGGAGGAGCTCTTCAAGGTCCGGGTGCAGATGGAGGAGCTGGCGAAGCTGAAGAGCCGGATCGAGGAGGAGAACAAGGTGCTGATCCTCAAGGACAAGGACAACACGCAGAAGTTCCTGGCGGAGGAGGCTGAGAAGATGAAGCAGGTGGCGGAGGAGGTGGCCCGGCTCAGCGTGGAGGCCCAGGAGGCCGCCCGCATGCGGAAGCTGGCCGAGGACGACCTGGCGCAGCAGCGGGCGCTGGCGGAGCAGATGCTGAAGGAGAAGATGCAGGCGGTGCAGGAGGCCACGCGGCTGAAGGCGGAGGCGGAGATGCTGCAGAAGCAGAAGGACCTGGCGCAGGAGCACGCCAAGCGGCTGCAGGAGGACAAGGAGCAGATGCAGCAGCACCTGGCCGAGGAGACCGAGGGTTTCCAGAAAACCCTGGAGGCTGAGCGCCGGCGGCAGCTGGAGATCACAGCCGAGGCCGAGCGCCTCAAGCTGCACGTGGCGGAGATGAGCGTGGCCCAGGCCAAGGCCGAGGAGGAAGCCAAGCGGTTCAAGAAGCAGGCGGAGGAGATCAGCGGGAGGCTGCACGAGACTGAGCTGGCCACGCAGGAGAAGATGACGCTGGTGCACACGCTGGAGATCCAGCGGCACCAGAGTGACCAGGACGCCGAGAAGCTGCGGAAGGCCATCGCCGACCTGGAGCAGGAGAAGGAGAAGCTGAAGCAGGAGGCGGCGTTGCTGCAGCAGAAGGCGGAGGAGGTACTGGGCTACGGGTCCCCCTTAGCGGTGGTGGTACACAGGAGGGCCTTCCCTCTCCTCAGCCGCCCCGCGCCGTGTCCCGGCACAGCCGGCGTGCGGGCGGCTGGCCGGACTCTGGGAGGACCCTGTGTCTGTCCCCCCTGCCAGGGGTCTCGGCGAGTGGCTACTTGTGGGGCAGAAGCCCCATGTGCAAGTCGAGGGCACGCACAGGGCCACGTGCAGCCCGCCAAACCCAGCAGGGAGGTGTCGGAGCCGGACCTCCCACCCCCTGCCCTCTCCTGCTGCCGGCAGCTCCTGCTGCGGAGGGGCCACCCCCACCTCCTCTGCTGGCTTCTCGGCCACGTGGAGCATCCTGCCCTATTCCGCTCCGTAGACAGGAGCCGTCCCCAGCTCCCTCACCCCCGCAGAAGAGCTCGTGTCTTTTCCCTGCTCGTCCCACCCACGTGTTGTCTGCTGTGGCTCCCTCCCCCCGGCTCTGCTCCCTTAGCTCCTAACCTACACAGCAGAGCGGTTGGGGGACTCTGCACCCCTACCAGCCCGGTGCCACCCCTGCTGCCTGTCCTCCCGCCCCAGCCTGCCCCCACTGCCCCACCGGTGCTGCCCTCCTGGGCAGACGGTGCCATCTGACCCTGCTGTCCTCTCTCCCCCTCCAGATGCAGGTGGCCCAGGAGGCGCAGCTCCGCCAGGAGACACAGCTCCTCCAGCAGACCTTCCTGACGGAGAAGGACGCCCTGCTGCAGAAGGAGAAGTTCATCGAGGAGGAGAAAGCGAAGCTGGAGAAGCTCTTTAAAGACGAGGTGAACAAAGCCCAGAACCTGAAGGCAGAGCAGGAGCGGCAGCAGAAGGAGATGGAGCAGGAGAAGCAGCAGCTGAAAGCCATGCTGGACGAAGCCAAGAAGCACCAGCAAGAAGCAGAAGAAAATGTCCGGCACAAGCAGGAGGAGCTGCAGCAGCTGGAGAGGCAGCGGCAACAGCAGGAGAAACTCCTGGAAGAGGAGAACAAGAAGCTCAGGGAGAGGCTCGAGCAGATGCAGGAAGAGTACAAGGCCGCCCTGGCCCAGACACGAGAGATCATGATCCAGACGGACGACCTGCCTGAGGAGGCAACGGTTACGACGACGCAGCTGCCGGATATCAAAGCTGTGCCCAACGGCAGAGACGCGGTGGATGGCTTAGCGCAGAACGGGGAGCCGGAGTTTGCGTTTGATGGCATCCGTCAGAAGGTGTCTGCAGAGAAGCTGGCTGACGCCGGCATTTTGAGCAAGGAGAACTTAGACAAGTTGACGAAGGGTGTTGTGAGTGTTGGCGAGCTCTCGCAGAGGGAAGACATCAAGAAGTACCTGCAGGGCAAGAGCAGCATCGCCGGTTTGTTAATCAAACCCACCAATCAAAAGATGAGCATCTATGAAGCCATGAAGAAGAAGCTGCTCAGCCCAGGCACCGCACTGGTCCTCCTGGAGGCGCAGGCTGCCTCCGGCTTCATAATCGACCCTGTGCGAAACGCGAGGCTCTCGGTGAACGAGGCGGTGAGAGAAGGAGTGATCGGGCCAGAACTGCACAATAAGATGCTGTCTGCTGAACGGGCGGTAACCGGCTACAAGGATCCTTACACGGGCGACAAGATCTCCCTCTTCCAGGCCATGACGAAGGACCTCATCGTCAAGGATCACGGCATACGCCTCCTCGAGGCCCAGATTGCCACCGGTGGCATCATCGACCCTGTCAACAGCCACCGCCTGCCTGTAGAAGCTGCCTACAAGCGCGGCTACTTCGATGAGGAGATGAACCAGGTCCTCTCTGACCCCACCGACGACACCAAGGGCTTCTTCGACCCCAACACACAGGAGAACCTCACCTACCTGCAGCTCATGGAGCGCTGCGTGACTGACCCAGACACGGGGCTGTGCCTCCTGCCGCTCACTGACCAGGCAGCCAAAGCAAGAGAGCTGGTCTACACCGACAAAGAAGCTAAGGATGTCTTTAAGAAGGCCACGGTGACAGCACCGTTTGGCAAGTTCCAAGGGAAAACCATGACCATCTGGGAGCTCATCAACTCTGAATACTTCACTGAGGACCAAAGGCGGGACCTGATCCAGCAGTACAGGACTGGCAAGATCACAGTGGAGAAGATCATTAAGATCATCATCACGGTTGTGGAGGAAAGCGAGAAAAAGAGCCAGATGTGCTTCGAGGGCCTCCGGGCCCCTGTGCCTGCCGCTGAGCTGCTGGAGAGCAAGGTCATCAACAAGGACCTCTACAACCAGCTGCACCAGGGCAAGAAGTCCGTGAAGGACGTGGCGGAGATGGAGTCTGTGCGGCAGTACCTGAAGGGCACAGATGCCATTGCCGGCGTCCTCGTAGAGTCGACCGGCCAGAAGCTCACCTTCTACGAGGCCCTGAAGAGAAATCTGCTGAAGCCAGAGATCGCCCTGTCCCTGCTGGAAGCGCAGGCTGCCACCGGCTACATCATTGACCCCGTGAGGAACAAGCTGTTCTCCGTTGACGAGGCGGTAAAGGCCGAGGTGGTGGGGCCGGAGTTTCACGAGAAGCTGCTGTCCGCAGAGAAGGCGGTGACTGGCTACAAGGATCCCTATACGGGCCAGACGGTTTCCCTCTACCAAGCGCTGAAGAAGGGCCTCATCCCCAGCGACACCGGGGTCCGTCTGCTGGACGTCCAGCTCGCCACTGGAGGCATCGTCGATCCTGTGAACAGCCACCGGCTCCCACTCGAGGTCGCCTACAAGCGGGGCTACTTGGACCCCGAGATAAACGAGGCTCTGTCCGAGCTCCGAGACGACACCAAGGCTTTCTATTGTCCCAACACCCAGGAGCACCTCACCTACACCCAGCTGCAGAAGAACTGCCACCGTGACAAGCAGACTGGCTTCTGCCTGCTGCCCCTGTCCGACAAAGCCATCCAGTCGCAGCAGGAGGAGGTCTACACAGACAGCCAGGCGAAGGAGTGCTTTGACAAGGCGACCGTAGAGGTCCCAGTGGGCAGCATGAAGGGCCAGACAATGACCATCTGGGAGCTGATCCACTCCGAGTACTTCACGGAGGAGCACCGGCGGGAGCTGCTCCGACAGTACAAGACTGGCAAGGTGACCATCGAGAAGATCATCAAGATCGTCATCACCATCATCGAGGAGGCTGAGACCAAAAAGCAGGAGAGGCTGACGTTCAGTGGTCTCAGGGCACCCGTACCCGCCAGCGAGCTGGTGGAGTCCCGCATCATCAGCAAAGCCCAGTACGAGCAGCTGAAGGAAGGCAAGAAATCAGTGAAGGACCTCTCTGAGACAGATGCGGTGAGGAGATTCCTGCATGGCAGCGAATGCATTGCTGGCGTCTATGTGGAGGCGACCAAGGAGAAGCTGAACATCTACGAGGCCATGAAGAGGAACCTGCTGAGGCCCAGCACTGCCGTGGTCCTCCTGGAGGCCCAGGCAGCGACCGGGTTCTTGATCGACCCTGTGAAGAACCGAAAACTGTATGTCAACGAGGCCGTGAAGGCTGGTGTCGTCGGGCCCGAACTGCACGAGAAGCTGCTGTCGGCCGAGAAGGCTGTCACTGGGTACAAGGACCCCTACTCGGGCAACACCATCTCCCTCTTCCAGGCCATGAAGAAAGGACTCATCGTCAAGGAGCACGGCATACGCCTCCTCGAGGCCCAGATTGCCACCGGCGGCATCATCGACCCCGTCAACAGCCACCGCCTCCCCGTGGAGGTGGCCTACAAACGCGGCTACTTTGATGAAGAAATGAACCGGACCCTCTCCGACCCCACCGACGACACCAAGGGCTTCTTCGACCCCAACACACAGGAGAACCTCACCTACATGCAGCTGAAGGAGAAGTGCATCGAGGATCCTGAGACGGGCCTGTATCTGCTGCCCCTGCGGGAGCCTGAGAAGCCTACAGTGGTGGAGACCACGCAGGTGTACACAGAGGCAGAGACGCGGAAGGTGTTTGAGGAGACGCGGGTGGACATCCCTGTGGGCAGCAGGGCGGGCTCCTCCATGTCGCTGTGGGAGATCATGCACTCGGACCTGCTGCCTGAGGAGCAGCGGAAGCAGCTCATGGAGGAGTTCCAGTCGGGCCGTGTGTCCAAGGAGCGCATGATCATCATCATCATTGAGATCATCGAGAAGACCGAGATCATCAGGCAGCAGAATCTCACGTCCTATGACTACGTCCGGCGCCGCATCACGGCCGAGGACCTCTATGAGGCCAAGATCATCTCTCTAGACATCTACAACCTGCTGAAGCAGGGCTCCAAAACCTTCCGGGAGCTCCTGGACGTGGAGACTGTCTGGAAGTACCTCTACGGGTCGGGCTGTGTGGCTGGCATCTACATCCCCTCTTCCAAGCAGAAGCTCAGTATCTACCAGGCGCTGAAGAAGGGGCTGATCAACTCCGAAGTGGCCCGCTCCCTCCTGGAGGCCCAGGCTGCCACCGGTTTCATGATCGACCCCACAAAGAATGAGATGCTGACCGTTGATGAAGCGGTCAGGAAAGGCGTGGTGGGGCCTGAAATCCATGACCGGCTCCTGTCCGCAGAGAGGGCTGTGACTGGTTACAGAGACCCGTACAGTGAACAGAAGATTTCCATCTTCCAGGCCATGAAGAAAGACCTCATTCCCAGCGAGGAGGCCCTCAAGCTCCTGGACGCCCAGATAGCCACCGGTGGCATCATTGACCCGCACCTGGGCTTCCATCTGCCCCTGGAGGTGGCCTACCAGCGGGGCTTCATCAACAAGGAAACGTACGATATGCTGTCCGAGCCCAGCGAGGTGCGAAGCTACGTGGACCCGTCCACGGACGAGAAGCTGAGCTACACGCAGCTCCTGAAGCGATGCCGGAAGGATGAGAACACCAGGCTCCTCCTGCTCCCACTCTGCGACACGAGGAAGCTCACCTTCCGCGGGCTGCGGAAGCAGATCACCGTGGAGGAGCTGGTCCGTTCGCAGGTGATGGACGAGGCCACCGCGCAGCGCCTCCAGGAGGGCCTCACCTCCATCGAGGAGGTCTCTAAGAACCTGAAGAAGTTCCTGGAGGGCACCAGCTGCATTGCTGGTGTCTACGTGGACTCCACGAAGGAGCGGCTGTCCGTATACCAGGCCATGAAGAAGGGTATCATCAGGCCAGGCACCGCGTTTGAGCTCCTGGAGGCGCAGGCAGCCACGGGGTACGTGATTGACCCCATCAAGGGCCTCAAGCTGACGGTGGAGGAAGCTGTGCGGATGGGCATCGTGGGCCCTGAGTTCAAGGACAAGCTGCTGTCTGCCGAGAGGGCGGTCACCGGCTACCGGGATCCCTACTCTGGAAAGCTCATCTCCCTCTTCCAGGCCATGAAGAAGGGTCTGATCCTGAAGGACCATGGGATCCGCTTGCTGGAGGCCCAGATTGCAACGGGAGGCATAATCGATCCTGAGGAGAGCCACCGCCTCCCTGTGGAGATTGCCTACAAGAGGGGCCTCTTTGACGAGGAGATGAACGAGATCCTGCTGGATCCCAGCGATGACACCAAGGGCTTCTTCGACCCCAACACGGAGGAGAACCTCACCTACCTGCAGCTCATGGAGCGCTGCATCACTGACCCAGAGACCGGCCTCTGCCTCCTGCCCCTGAAGGAGAAGAAGCGGGAGAGGAAGACCTCCTCCAAGTCCTCTGTCCGCAAGCGCAGGGTGGTGATCGTCGACCCGGAGACGGGCAAGGAGATGTCCGTGTATGAAGCCTACCGCAAGGGCCTCATCGACCACCAGACCTACCTGGAGCTGTCGGAGCAGGAGTGCGAGTGGGAGGAGATTACCACCTCCTCCTCTGACGGCGTGGTGAAGTCAATGATCATCGACAGGCGCTCGGGCCGCCAGTACGACATCGACGATGCCATTGGCAAGGGCCTGATTGACCAGTCGGCCCTGGACCAGTACCGCTCGGGCACCCTCTCCATCACCGAGTTTGCAGACATGCTCTCCGGCAACATGAGTGGCTTCCGGTCGCGGTCATCCTCTGTGGGATCCTCCTCCTCCTACACCGTCAGCCCGTCCCCCATGCGAACGCAGATATCCATGTGGAGCGACCCGACCGAGGAGACTGGGCCGGTGGCAGGCATCCTGGACACGGACACGCTGGAGAAGGTGTCCATCACGGAGGCGATGCGCCGCAACCTTGTGGATAACATCACGGGGCAGAGGCTGCTGGAAGCCCAGGCCTGCACCGGGGGCATCATCGACCCCAACACCGGGGACAAGTGCTCCGTCGCTGACGCAGTGAACAAGGGGCTGGTCGACAAAATCATGGTGGACCGCATCAACCTGGCGCAGAAGGCCTTCTACGGCTTCGAGGAACGGCGGACCAAGACGAAGATGTCGGCGGCCCAGGCCCTGAAGAAGGGCTGGCTGTACTACGAGGCCGGGCAGCGCTTCCTGGAGGTGCAGTACCTGACGGGGGGCCTGATCGAGCCCGACGTCGAGGGCCGCGTCTCCTTGGACGAGGCGCTGCAGAAGGGCACCATCGACACGCGCACGGCCCAGAAGCTGCGGGACGTGAACACCTACTCCAAGTATCTCACCTGCCCCAAAACCAAGCTCAAGATCTCCTACAAGGATGCGATGGACCGAAGCATGATCGAGGACGGCACCGGCTTGCGCCTGCTGGAGGCCTCCTCCCAGTCCAGCAAGGGCTACTACAGCCCCT
>NW_009649386.1:1890-2381 GCF_000708025.1 Charadrius vociferus | reverse complement strand
CTGGCCTGAAACCTGCCGGCCCCTGCCCGGCCAACCCGCCGCCTCGCCTGCTCCGCATGTGGCAACGCTGCTGGCTAATCACTAGTATTTTAATTTTAATTTTTTTTTTTTGTTGTTAACTTTTAAACTCCATTCTTCTTCCAAAGCAGTGCCTAAAGTTTAACCAAAAAGACTAGACTAATATATTAATATATACGATTGTTCTGACAGTATTTGTATATTAAGAGATGAGAGAGAAAACACACTACCCTCCCCGACCTGCCGCGCCGGGAGCCTGCTGCCGCTCCTGCCCTCCGCAGAGCCCATCCCGCCCGGCGGCTCGGGCACCGCGGCGCAGAGCCGGACAACAGTTCCGTCGTTTTGATCTAACCACTTAGTGACTCTTTTCTAATTAACCCTGCCGGCTTCATCCCCCACACCCCGAAGGAGGAGACGACCCTGTCCCTACGGCGCACCGCAGCCGGCGTGCCGGTGGGACGGAGGAGGACATC
>NW_009649386.1:572-1145 GCF_000708025.1 Charadrius vociferus | reverse complement strand
GGGCTGGGGGACCCCCGGTGCCCAGGGAGGGTCGCGGGACGCAGCGGCAGCCCGGCGTGCTCTCTTGTTAAGAAAAAAAAAAAAAAAAAGGCGAATCTCTCTAAATCCGGACTCCTCTTTTCTTCCTCGTGGTAATTCCTTTCCTCCCGGTTTTCCCTTCTCCCGCAATAACGCGCTCTCTCTCTGGCAGACGTCTTTTTCCAGTCCCACCAAAGAAGTCCCCTTGCCGATGGGCGAGTTCCTTAGCTGGGTCTCCGACGTCAGCAAGTCGTGGATGGTCTCGAGGGGAGCCCGGGACGCGGCAGCTCCTCGGCCGTGCTCGCCGGCGCAGGTAACGCCAACCTTTCCAGTCTCTCTCTTTGGTGCCGGGGTTGCCGCTGTCCCGCGGTGCGCGGGGCTGGTGCCGGGGCTTTAGCTGGGCGCTGCGTTCTCCGGGCGGTGACACCGAGATGTCCAGCGGGCATCCCTCTCCTCCCAAGTACAGTTTGGGGTACAGTGGCCCACGGTGAAGGCTTGCCAGCCGTGGTTGTGCCGGGCCGGTGCCGCGGTCCGGAGGCGTCGCTGGCCGAGGCG
>NW_009649386.1:0-201 GCF_000708025.1 Charadrius vociferus | reverse complement strand
CTTTGCCGGCTGGGCTCGATGGCTTCATCTCATGGACCAGTCTCCGTGTCTCCTCCCATCTTTTCTGTTTGCTTTGTTTTAGTGTTGCTGGATGTCCATCCCAACTCCCCTCACCGCTGCCATGGAGCCCGTACCCCCATCCTGGGGCGAGTGGGACCGCACTTGAGGACACGGGGATGTGCTCCCTCTCCCTTGGCACTT
>NW_009649385.1:14701-16536 GCF_000708025.1 Charadrius vociferus | reverse complement strand
GGACGGGTGAGCGCGGGGCTGTCGGCCCCTTTTTCCCTCAGTTTTACACCACGTTTCCCTCAGTTCCGCTGATTTTTCCCTCAGTTCTGCCCGTTATCTCTCACGTTTTGCCCCTTTCTTCCTCACTTCTGCGCGTTATCCCGCAGTTTTTGCTCCCTTTTCTCCCCCTCCGGTCCGGCCCCATTTTTCCTCAGTTCTGTCCGTTTTTCCTCAAGTTTTTGCCCCATTTTTCCTCAGTTCTGTCCGTTTTCCCTCAAGTTTTTGCCCCATTTTCCCTCAGTTCTGTCCGTTTTCCCTCAAGTTTTGCCCATTTTCTTTCAGGTTTCGCCCCTTTTTTCCTCAGTTCTGTCTGTCATCCCTCAGTTTTTGCCCCTTTTTCCCTCACTTCTGCCCGATTTCTCTCAGGTTTTGCCCCTTTTTTCCTCACTTCTGCCCGATTTGCCTCAGTTCTCCCCCATTTTTACCTCCGTTCTGCCCATTTTCCCCTCAGTTTATGCTCTTTTTACTCGTTTTACCTCATTTACCTTTTTTTACCAGTTCTCCCTATTGTACTGCCCGATTTCTCTCAGGTTTTGCCCCTTTTTTCCTCACTTCTGCCCGATTTGCCTCAGTTTCTCCCCCATTTTACCTCCGTTCTGCCCATTTTCCCCTCAGTTTATGCTCTTTTTACTCGTTTTACCTCATTTACCTTTTTTTACCAGTTCTCCCTATTGTAAATCACTGTTTTGTGTCATTTCTCCTCATTTCCCGCTCATTTTCCCTTGGCTTCGGCCTCTTTTTCCTCTGTTTTGCCCGTTTTTCATCACTGGTGCCCGTTTTGGCTATTTTGCCCCATTTTGCTCCAGTTCCCCTCAGTTTCACCCATTTTTCCTCAGCGTTACTCAGTTTCCCCCATTTCTGCCCCGTTTTCCCTCAGTTTTGCCCACTGTAACACACTGTTGTCTGTTCTCCATCATTTCTGCCCCTTTTTTTTTTTTCCAATTTTGCCCATTTTTCCTCAGCGTTACCCATTTCTGCTCCTTTTTCCCTCATTTTGTGAGTTTTTTCCTCATTTCCACTCCTCTTCTCCTCAGTTTTGGCCATTTTTCCTCACCGTTGGTGGGTTTCGGCGTTTCTCTCCCTTTTTTTCCTGCGGTTTTCCCCTCAGTTTCTGCCCTTTCCTCCGTTCGGCCCCATTTTCTCTCATTTCTGCCCCTTTTTCTCCCTTTTTGCCCCCTTTTCCCTCAGTTCTGACCCCGATTTTCTCCACTATTTTTTCCCCTCCTGTTTTTCATCGCCATTGCCGAGTTGGGGGAGTTTCCCCCCCCCCCCCCTCCCCCCCCTTTTTCCCCCCTTTTTTTTTTTTTCCCCCCCCCCCCCTTCCCCCCACTTTTCCCTCAGTTTTGCCCCATTTTCCCCTCCGTGTTGCCCTTTTCCCGCCCTTCTGCCTGGTTTACTCCTCTTTTACCTATTTCCTCTCAGTTTCCGCCCCTTTTTTCTTCGCTTTTCCTCATTTTTATCACTGTTGCCCATTTTCGCTGGTTTCTGCCCCTTTTTTGCTCCGGTTTTGTCTCCTGCTTTCCCTCAGTTTCTGCCCCATTTTTGTTTCCTTCATTTATGCCCTTTTTCCCTCAGTTTCCGCTCCATTTTACCTCAGTTTTCCATTTTTCGTTGTCATTTTTCCTTCGTTTTGCCCATTTTCCCTCACTTCTTCCCCTTTTTATTTGGTTTTACCCCTTTTTACTCTTTTCAGCCCATTTTTCCCCTGTTTCTGCCGGACATTTCCCCCATTTTAAATCCCTCTTTATACCTCTCTTTTTTTTATTTTTTTTAAATAAAAATAACCCCCCCACACC
>NW_009649385.1:12669-14683 GCF_000708025.1 Charadrius vociferus | reverse complement strand
CCCCCCCCCACCCCCTTTTTTTTTTTTTTGGTTTAAAACCCCGATTTTTTAAAAAACCACCTGATTTTCTGCAGCGGGCGCAAGCTGACCCCGCAGGGACAGCGGGACCTGGACCGCATCGCCGGGCAGGTGCGTTTTGGGGCCATTTAAGGCTTTTTCTTAAATTATTTTTCACCATTTTGGGGGGTTTGGGGGAGATTTAAGGCTTTTTTTTTTACCATTTTGAGTGGTTTTCACCCCATTTTCTCCCCGCAGGTCGCCGCCGCCAGCAAGAAGCACTGAGGAGCCGCAATAAATGACCCTCCCCGAGGCACTGCTGTGGTGTTTGTGCGGAAAATGCCCCAAAACGGGGGGAATCGGCCCCAAAATACCCATGGGGACACCAAAATGGGGGGAAATTGCCCCAAAATGGGGAGGGGAAATCCCCAAAAGGAGGGAAAGTGACCCAAAATATACAGGGGAGGAATCCCAAAATGTGGCAAAAGGCTTCAAAACAGGAAGGGTGGAATCCCAAAATCATAAGAATTTACCCCAAAAGAGGGGTGGGGGCGCGCAGACACTAAATTTGGGGTGGGGGGATCCCAAAATGATTAAAAAATTACCTCATAATACTGCAGGGGGAGTCCCAAAATAAGGGAAAATCGGCCCAAAATATCACGGGGGGGGGGGTTGTCCTAAAATTGTGAGAAATCCCCCCAAAATATTACAGGGGATCCCAAAATGGGGCTAAAGTACCCCAAAAGAGGGGGGAAAATAAGAAGATCCCGAAATGATGAGAAATTGCCCTGAAAATATTAGCGGGGGTGTCCCAAAAAGGTGGGAAATGCCTCAAAATTTGAAGAGAACCCCAAATATTTGGGTGGTTTCGAGGCAATGGGGGGTTGAGGCACCATAAAAATTGGGGGTTTTAGTCAAAAATGTTGTGGGTTTTTTTTTTTTTTTTCCCCAAAATGGTGCATTATCACAGAGCCCCCAGTGCCAATAGGGGCAGAAAAACCCCGAAACGCCCCAATTTGTGTCCCCTTTCACCGCGGGATCTCACAGACCTCCAAAAACCGCAGCGTTCGGTGGGGAAAACCACAAATTTTGTCTAAAAATGTTCACTTTTAGCTGCGGGGGGTGGTGGAAATTGTGCGGTTTGGAGGGAAATGGGGTGAAAACGGGGCGGTTTGGGTGCGAGCCCTTCCCGCGGCGGTCGGCGTCGCACTGAAAGGAGATTTAGCCAAATTCATCACTTTTTTTTTTGCCACAAAACAACATAAAAAGGTGCAGGAAGGCAAAAGCGGTGGTTTTAATGGGGTTTCAGGGTGGAAAAAGGCCTTTTCTGCCCCTGGTGGGGGGGTGGTGGGTATTTTGGGGACCGATACCTAAATTTACATGGGGGTTTCCTCCAGTTTGGGGTAAAAAGCAGAATTTTGGGGGGTTAAAATGCTCAAAAATGGTGAATTGCTGCAGTCGGCGGCCGCTTTACCCCTCAAGGCTGCTGCTGACAGGAACACCCCCCCCAATTTTACCTCACAGAATTTTAACTCTTACCTCACAAAATTGAGCTTTGACCTCACAAAATTTTAACCTTGACCCCACAAAATTTTAGCTTTGACCCCACAAATTTAAACTTTTACCTCACAAAAAATTTAAACTGTCTACGTCAGAAAATTAAGGTTTTTTATCTCGGGGAGAGGCTCTCGCTGACAGAAATCCAACTTTTGCCTCACAAAATCCAACCTTTACCTCACAAAATTTTAGATTTGACCCTCACAAAATTTTAGATTTGACCCCCACAAAATCTGTTGCCTCACAAAATCTAACCTTTACCTCACAAAATTTTAGATTTGACCCTCACAAAATTTTAGATTTGACCCCCACAAAATCTGATACCTCACAAAATCTAACTGTTACCTCACAAAATCTGTTACCCCACAAAATCATTTAGCTTTGACCCCACAAAATCATTTAGCTTTGACCCCACAAACTTAAACTTTTACCTCACAAAATTTAAACTGTCTACGTCAGA
>NW_009649385.1:10990-11951 GCF_000708025.1 Charadrius vociferus | reverse complement strand
GTGCCTCCCCTTGCCTCCCCAAGGGCGGCCCCGCCACCGCCCAGGCTCCCGGCTGCGGCAGGACCGGTTCTCCCGCTCCCAGTCTGTCGGGAGAAGCCGCCTGCACCCTCGGGAGCCCTTCGGAGGTGCGGGTGTGAGGGCGCAGCCTCCGCCTAACCGCTCAGCGCGCCATGGGGCTGCGCTTGCCCCCCGCCCTGATAAAGCTCCACTTTGGCCCTGTGCAGCCCCATTTTGGGCCTATTTAGCACCATCGTGGGCACATTTAGTCCCACACTGGCCCTTTTCATCCCCGTTTTGGGACCATTTGGCTGTGTTTCGGTCCGGTTCAGCCCTATTTTGGGTCCGTTCGGCCCCAGTTTGGGCCGGTTCAGCCCTATTTTGGGTCCGTTCGGCCCCAGTTTGGGCCAGTTCAGCCCCATTTTCATCCCAGTTTGGTCCTGTTCAGCTCCATTTGGGGTGATTTGGACCTGTTTCACCCTTTTTTGTCACCCTTTTGCACTATTAGGCCATCACTGGCCCTCTCGGGCCCCATTTTGACTCTGTTTCACCCTGGTTTGGGCCCGTTTAGCCCCATAGTGGTTCGTTTCACCCCGTTTGGGGCCTGTTAAGCCCCACATTGTTTCATTTAATCCTGTTTTGAGCCTTTTTGCCCCCGCTTTGTGCCTGTTTCGCCCTGTTTTGGGCCTGTTTTGGCCCCGTTTCACCCCGGTTTTGGGGCTCTGCCACACCACAGCCCTCTTTTTTTCTCTTTTTTTCAGCCAAAAAGGGTTGGTTTTGGAGCCGCTGGGTCGGGACGTGCCCCGCGTCCCGAGCGGCTTCGCGGGGGTCCGGCGGCGGGAGGCCGAAACGGGGACAAACGGCCCCAAAAAGGCGCCCGGCGGCGCAGAATGGCCGCCCTGTTCGGCGCTGAGTGCCGGCTTTGTTCGGCGCTGCCGGGAGAGGGGGGGGAGAAGGGGAGGGG
>NW_009649385.1:9761-10972 GCF_000708025.1 Charadrius vociferus | reverse complement strand
ACCTGCCCCCCGCACCGCGCCACCGCCGGGGGACGGGTTGGGGTGACACCCGCGGGGTGTGGGGTGTCCCCCCGTGTCACCCGGGGGTGTCCCCATCCCACCTTCGGGGGATTGGGCTCGATTCGGGGGTCCCCCATGTCACCCTGGGGTGCCCCCAGTTCAGGTTTGGGGGGTCCCCGATGTCACCCTGAGGTCACCAAGTCAGTTTTGGGGGTCCCTGATGTCACCCTGAGGTCCCCAGTGTCACTCGGGGGTGCCCCAATTCCCCCCTGGGGTCCCCAGTGTCACCATGGGGTGGCCCCAATTCAGGTTTGGGGGTCCCCAATGTCACCCGGGGGTCCCTAATCCCACCCCAGGGTACCCCAATTCCCCTGTGGGGGTCCCTGATCCCACCCCGGGGTGCCCCAATTCTCCCTTGGGGGTCCCCAGTATCACCCTGAGGTCCCCAGTTCCCCCGTGGGGTCCCCAGTGTCACCTTGGGGTACCCCAATTCAGGCTTGGGGGTCCCCAACGTCACCGTGGGGTCCCCAACTGCCCCTTGGGGTGCCCCAATCCTGCCTTGAAGTCCCCAGTGTCACCCTGGGGTCCCCCAATTCACATTTGGAAGTCCCCAATGTCACTCTGGGGTGCCCCCAGTTCAGGCTTGGGGGTCCCCAATGTCACCCAGGGGTCCCCAATTCTCCCTTGGGGTCCCCCACTTTGGGTTTGGGGGTCCCCGATGTCACCCTGAGGTCCCCAGTTCCCCTCTGGGGTCCCCAGTGCCACTCTGGGGTACCCCAGTTCAGTTTTGGGGGTCCCCAATGTCACCCCGGGGTGTCCCAATTACTCCCTTGGGGTGTCCCAATCCTGTCTCGGGGTCCCAAACATCGCTCTGGGGTCCCCCAATTCGGGTTTGGGGGTCCCCAATGTCACCCTGGGGACCCCAGTTGCCCTCTGGGGGTCCCCAATGTCACTCTGGGGTACCCCAATTCCCCCTTGGGGGGTCCCTGATGTCACCCTGGGGTCCCCAATTCCCTCCTGGGGGTCCCCAGTGTCACCGTGGGGTACCCCAATTCAGGTTTGGCGGTCCCCAACTCCCCCTTGGGGGTCCCCAAACCCACCCTGAGGTCCCCAATTCCCCCGTGGGGGTCCCCAAACCCACCCTGAGGTCCCCCAACATCACCCTGGGGGTCCCCCATCCCACCCCGGGGCCGGGGGCGACATGGGGGGGG
>NW_009649385.1:0-1579 GCF_000708025.1 Charadrius vociferus | reverse complement strand
CCCGCGGGGACAGGACGCAGGGAGGTGGGGCACGCCGTGGCCGTTTCTGCCCCCACCGCCCTCGAGACACCCAAAACCGGATGGTCGTCGTCCTTGGGGACGCGTTAGGGGTGGGTGGGGACACTTGGGGGGACGTGGGGGACACTTGGGGACACCTGAAGAGAGGTTAGGGACACGTAGGGACGCTTGGGGACACCTGCGGGGACGTGGGGACACAGAGAGACACTGGGACACGGTGGCAATTCCTGCCCCCACCGCCCTCAAAACACCCAAAACCGGATCGTCGTCGTCCTTGGGGACACCTGGGGGGACGTTAGCGATGGGTGGGGACACCTGGGGACACTTGGGGGGATGTGGGGACACTTGGGGGGATGTAGGGACACTTGGGGACACAGAGACACGGGGACGTGGAGAACGTGGTGGCAGTTCTTACATCTACCACCCTCAAGACGCCCCAAACCGGATCATCGTCATTCTTGGGGACACGTTGGGGATGGGTGGGGACATGTGGGTGACACCTGGGGACACGAGGGAGATGTGGAGACGTGTCCCTCACCCTGTGTCCCTTGTCCTCCCATGTCCTCTTCGCCTCGTCCCGTGTCCCCCTGTGTCCCCGTCCCCTGTCCCACCCCGTGTCCTCTTCCCCGTGTCCCTCATTCCCCATCGCCTCTCCCGTCTCCTCTGTGTCCCCTCTCCCTTCTCCTGTGTCCCCTGTCCTTTCCCTTCCATGTCCCCTGTCCCCGTCCCTTCTCCTCCATGGCCCCCGTCCCTTCTTCTCCATGTCCCCTGTCCCCATCCCTTCTCCTCCATGTCCCCTGTCCCTTCTCCTCCATGTCCCTGTCCCTTCTCCTCCATGTCCCTGTCCCTTCTCCTCCATGTCCCTGTCCCTTCTCCTCCATGTCCCTGTCCCTTCTCCTCCATGTCCCTGTCCCTTCTCCTCCATGTCCCTGTCCCTTCTCCTCCATGTCCCTGTCCCTTCTCCTCCATGTCCCTGTCCCTTCTCCTCCATGTCCCTGTCCCTTCTCCTCCATGTCCCTGTCCCTTCTCCTCCATGTCCCTGTCCCTTCTCCTCCATGTCCCTGTCCCTTCTCCTCCATGTCCCTGTCCCTTCTCCTCCATGTCCCTGTCCCTTCTCCTCCATGTCCCCTGTCCCTTCTTCTCTGTGTCCCCTTGTCCCTTGTCCCCATCCCTTCTCCTCCATGTCCCCTGTCCCTTCTCCTCCATGTCCCTGTCCCTTCTCCTCCATGTCCCCTCGTCCCCATCCCTTCTCCTCCATGTCCCCTGTCCCTTCTTCTCTGTGTCCCCTGTCCCCATCCCTTCTCCTCCATGTCCCCTGTCCCCATCCCTTCTCCTCCATGTCCCCTGTCCCCATCCCTTCTCCTCCATGTCCCCTGTCCCCATCCCTTCTCCTCCACGTCCCCTGTCCCCATCCCTTCTCCTCCATGTCCCCTGTCCCTTCTTCTCTGTGTCCCCTTGTCCCTTGTCCCCATCCCTTCTCCTCCATGTCCCCTGTCCTCCATGTCCCCTGTCCCTTCTTGTCCATCTCCCCTGTCCCCATCCCTTCTCCTCCATGTCCCCT
>NW_009649384.1:19827-20194 GCF_000708025.1 Charadrius vociferus | reverse complement strand
AGGGGGGACAGAGCCTGTGTCCCCCCCACTCCATCACCGTCTCCCAGGGTTCGCTCCCCGTAAACCTGTGGCCCTGCGACAGCCCCGGGGTGGGACGAGGGGAGCACACGGTGGGTGACCCTGTAGCCCTCACCATGGCCGGGCAGGCAGACCCAGGGGATTTGGGGGGATGGAGGGATGGGAGTCCCTGGGGGATGCAGGGATGGGGGTCCCAGCGGCTCCCACTTGGTTCCCGCTTCGCCTCCCCCCGGCAGTTGCTTGGCAACTCCATCCCGGCGGCCACGGGAAAACATCAAAACGTGTCCCCGCGTCCCCCTCCCCATCTGCACCGGGGCCTCGCGCTCTGGCACACCCGCGTAACGCCCTC
>NW_009649384.1:17503-18175 GCF_000708025.1 Charadrius vociferus | reverse complement strand
GAGAGGAGAGGAGAGGAGAGGAGAGGAGAGGGCTCGCTTCTGCACTGAGCCCCCGCTGCTGGTGCGAGGGCAACTGGCGCTGGGCACAGAGGAGCCACTCTTCAGTCCCACCAGGAGCTCCTGGAGAGGGGAGAGCAGCTCCCGGCGCACGGCAGAGCTTTCCAGCAGGGCGGTGGAAGGGACGTCGGCGCTCCCCGGGAAACACACGCTGTCCCTGCAGGTCTCAGCCCGAGGAAAGAGAGACAAGAGAGCCGGCTGCTTTCTAAAACGTATTCTCATCTGCGTGCCGATACAATGCTGGTTACAAATGTGCACTCCTAAGGGACAGGAATCCAAATAAACAAAACCAAAAACCCATCACAGTGTTGTAAGGTCCGGGACTCGAGTCATGCGACCGATATGTTAACGATACATTTCAGCCTTAAGGCAGAGAAACAGGTACATGTAAAACGTAGGGGATTTCTGCTTTTAAAACGTCGCTTTGACATCTGAAATTAGGTACAAAAGGTCATCGAGTTACAAACAACAAACAAAGAAGGTATTTCTGCTGGAGAGCCGGGCATGCGTGAGAAGATCTCGACCAGAGCGCGGGCAGGTGGGCCGCTGGGCACCCCTCCCTCGCCGCAGATGGGGACGCAGAGGCCAAGACGCCACTTGCTTGGAGCGGCCGCC
>NW_009649384.1:5507-17194 GCF_000708025.1 Charadrius vociferus | reverse complement strand
GAGCCCAGCCTGGATGCGTCGGGGCGGGTTCCAACACCCCCTTCCACTTCCACAGCGGCAACACCCAAACGCTGGGAGCGGATCACTCCTCCGCTTGCCCCGTCTAGCTGGTTTGTCTGCTGGCAGGGCTGCTCCGGCAGCGCCGAGGTGCCTGGACGCCCATAAACCTCCCTCTCTGCCTCCGATTCCTGAGAGGCGCAGGAGGTGGGTGGAAATCTCCCCCCGCTCTGCACGGTGGGCTTGCGGCAGCGGGGAAGGGGGTCACCCCGTGCTCGTGCGCACGGATCCCCATCCGATGCGAGTTGAGAGCTCGCACGCACACAGACAGAAAGTGCCAGCGACACGTGGTACCAACAGGGCTCGTTCGGAAAAAGAAGCGGGAGGAGCTTCTAAATTAAGTGGCGACCGCAGAGCCAGCGCGTTCCTGACAGACTCCTATCGCTCAGCTGCCTTCCCTATGCTTAAACAATGGCAGAAATAAACTTGCTAATTTAAAAAGAGAATCAAAATGAAGAATTAAGTTCACAGCTGTCTCCACGGGGGGGCAGGGGATGCTCCGTGCCGGTTAGCCAGACAAACAAATTCGAAATACCCAAAAGAAACAAATCAGCTTTACTGATGGAGCTGCTTCATTTCTTAAATAAAAACAGAGACCACAATCAAGCCAGTCGAGTTTAACATCCTAGAGAGGGAGAAGGGCAGACGTTTAGTAAAAGAGAGAAGTTGCGAGAACTTGTGGTCGAGGACCGACTCTGGGGGTTGATTCTTCGGTGACCTCTGTGCCCCAGTGAGGGAGGGGAAGGCGGGCAGAGCAGCAGCGGCGAGATGGTTTTTGGGAGGGCACCGGTGAAACCAGAGAGGGAAGGTGCCTGGCCCTGAGCACGAGACGGTGCAGCTGATTTCAGCCTGCTGCCTCACCTACACGCAGGGAAGGAGCCTCTCCGGAGAAGGAGCTTCCTCCTTGCCGAGGTGCCGAGTCTGGCGTTGGGATTCCCACGGCCGCATCCCTACGTGTTGCTCCTCTCCTTTGATTTTTCACCTTTGCTGTCCTGGCGGGGAGGAGGAAAGAGAAGCAGAGCTTAGGTTGCCCCACACCGCGAACACCACACGGGGGCTGCAGCGCTATCGCCGGGGTCCTGCGAGCAAAAACACCCTCCGCTTCTGGGTGCCAAAACGCGACCACCGCCCGCCCGCGCCTCCAGCTTCGTCCGTGCCCGCTGCGGGCACAAGCAGCTCCCTTCAGCCCAGCTCTCCTCGTGGTTAAACATTTTTCCATCGCGAGGGCTTTCAAAGGGCACCTCAATGGGTCGATCTCGCAGTGGATTTACAAACGCTGCGTGTTTCCCAGCCCTCCACCACGCCGCACACCGCCTCCCCACGTATGGGGAAACAACCAGCACATGCCTGCCCCGGTCCGGGCTTGTCGCGATTCAGGCTCGCTCAGCTCCCATACGCTAAGCGAGGTATTAAAAAAGAAACCAAACACACACGTGGCACTCTGGCACGCACACAGCTTGCAGCACTGGAGCGAGGAAACCGTTCCCAGCACAGAGAAACGGCACTCATCTCTGGAAAACCTTTAAGTCTGCTGCCTCAGCTATCCACAGCTAAGGTTTCGGCATTTATTCTTCCAGAGGAGTCACTGCCTCCTAGTTTAGTACTGGATTTTTCTCTCTAAAGTGTTCTGTTTTCTACCCTGAGCAAATAAATAATAATAAAAAAAAGCAGCAAGAGTCAACTTTGGACTTACTTTTTACGTGGGTTTAGTTTTAAAGTATTTAGAAACTCAAATTACCTGGAGCCCTGCTTACCACCTGCAACGAGAAGCTGAGGTTTGGGACATGTCAAAGATTAGACAGTTTAAGATTTCCTTGGAACAACGCATTTTTTGGATGGGAGGCTGCAGCATCACGCACACTCCAACGGTTCAACATCACACACGCACAGACTCACGCCGAGGGGACGGTACCTCAGGAGGCGGCGGCTTGATAGTCACAGGCTGGGACGTCCTTCGAGGCGGAGAAGGCTTGGGCTGCACTTGCTGCTGGACAGTGTTGTAGTACGTGACCCCTCCGTACACCTGGGACTGGGCCTGCGTTCCCGGAGAGCAGGGGGGGTCAGTGCTTTTCGCTGGGGGGTGCGCAGAACGCTGCGCGTCCCCTGCCAGAGCCCCGCGTCTCTCACACAGCCTTTACGGCGCACAGCCGGGCTGTGAAAAGGTGTTGCTGCCCAGCACCGAAGGTGAGTAGCCACAGGGGGACGGGGGTTGATCTGCGCTGCGACAAAAAACACCAGCCCCTACACCTCCCGCAGGACCCTCACGTACCCCTGCCCCTTCCCAGGGTCTCCCCGCTCTCGGCGGGGGGGCGGGTACAGGCTGCAGCACCCCGCAGCCGCGCCGGACTGAACTTCGCGGCAGATGGGTTTCCTTCACCCCGCAGAGTTTCCCAACTGCCATATAACGTCTGTGCTTTCCAACAGCAGCAGCTATTGTTTTTCTGCGCAGACAAGGCAGGTAACAATTCCCTTTCGCACCGAGATCCCCTCCAGCTGCCCGGGGGCTCGGGATCTGCCCCAAAAGCAGGCGGATTCGCTGCCGGGGCAGCTGGGATCAGCCCGGGGCAGCAGGGAAGGTCAGAGAGGTTGCAGGGCTGGGAGAGCGTGCACATCTCTAGCCTGCCACTGCGTGTCAGCCGTGTGCCGCTCGCACAGCAGCCACGGGGAGCGGCGGCATCCTCGTCACAACGCCCACGGAGATCTGCCTCCGCGCTGCCCAGCGGCTGCTGCGGACACAGAGCTCGGACGGGGAGCAGGAAAGGCCAGCCCCATGCCGGTCACACCGCGGGCTTCCCCGGCCGGTGCCAAAGAACAGCACCAGCCAGTGTCCGGCCTCCTGCCTCCATCGCAAACAGAAAGGACTTCCAAAGCAATTTTCAAGGTGTCCTTGGCTTAGCGTGGACCTGGAGGGGACATAATGACTCACAGGCTCCTGGTGGGCTGTTTCCCTGTTCTGTAGGGGAGACCTCGATTCTGAGATCCACCAATACCGGCATTTCATCCACTAAACCCTAAATCCTATGGGAATAGTCCATTGCAGTTAAGCCCCAAGCAGAGAGAGGGATGACAGTAAACAACCTCCCACCACGGAGCAGCCCAGCTGCTTCCCATCCTCTCCCAGGAACCCTCAGAGAATGTACCCACACACCACAGGATCCCATCTGCTCTCGACGGAAGGAGAGGCGCGGCGCAGCGCAGCGGGCTTACCTGCGTGTTGGAATAGAGGTGAGGAGGAGGCGGAGGGGGTAGTGCTCCTGGGGGGTAGGGGTAGCCAGGATTCCCAAAATTCATGACTCCAGGAGGGGAGAAGTAAGTGGGTGCAAGCAGCTGCTGCGGCGGGGGCTGGCCCGGAGGCATGGAGACCGGCGGAGGGTACAGCCCAGGGTTTGCCATGGGGGCTGGCGTCTGGTGGGGATGTAAACCTGGGAAGCGACAGAAATAAGCTGAACGTGACATCGCGTGTAAAGCCAGGGCATCCCGTGGAGTGCGGCGGCGGCAGCTACAATGCCAGCAGATCTGCACGGCTGCGCCTTCCCCGCTGCAGCAGGAAGGAGAAGCGCTTCGTTCAAAGGGTTTTCCTGCAGCCACGAGACCGCAGCTCCTGCGCCAGGGAGGAAAAAAGGGAACTGTTTCTCAGCACAGTGGCGCACAGCCCCCTCCCCAACGCCGGGGTCCCGATTCACCGGAACCGGACATGGCCCCAGTCAGCACATCCACTTCAGGAAACAGTTTTTGTGGGCAAGATAGAGAACACGCCAATTCAACAGCTCTCATTTCTGCTTTTCTTTCCTGATCTACAAGCAGCAGGGACTGAAGAACCAGCCTGGCACCACACCAGCTGGCAGAGCCAAGCGCCCCGCTGGAGGGGAAGCGACTCAGCCAGGAGGGTCTGCACAGAACCTGCAGATATCCAGCCAGAGGTGCCAAAACATTCAGATCATCTCGGTCCTGCCCTGGCTGCGAGGGCCAGAAACGTCTGTTTTGCTTTCCGTAAAATTTATATTGATCCAGCCTCACTGCGTGAGGGAAGCGGCTCTCCTCCATGTTGTGGAAGTAGGGAAAATGGATTCCCTCAGTGACAGAAGCTGTGCGAAACCAGAGTTATCTGTTCCCCAGCACAGGCTGCGCCGCCCCAGGGCACAACCGCAACATCGGTACCAGCTGCCCCGTGCCCCGCTGGGGAGCTGGTTCCTCACCTGGATGAGGGAGGTGCATTTCTGGCTGTACGATCATCCCTTGGGGCGGCAGCGGGGCCGGGTTCTCGCTGTGGGTGTAGATTGGTCCCTGGAATTGTACTGCAACGCACAACAGTTGGTAAGGAAAAGCTCCACCGAATTTTATTCTACTGCAGCAAGTCACACGCACCCCCCAGCCAGCTACCGTGACAGCACTCAAACGCAGTGCTGCAAGCTGCATTCCCATCGGCACACGCAGTCTACCAGGCTCACAGATGCTACGTACTCCCAACAGAAAAGCCTCCCGCTCCCTTTACAAAACAGGAGAATACTCGAGGAATTTCTTCTCCAACACTTGAAACGCTGGAATAAATTCCTAATCCATCCTCAGTCTTGCCCTGTAACTCTCCCCACTCTTCAATGTCAAAGACATTGCTCTGATTGCAAGTTAATTTTAAATCCTAGTTGTCACGAAGAAAAGCAGTGTCCTAGAGAGCCCTCGCACAGGGAGGGGAGGTGGCAACACTGACTGTATTTCAGTGGGTTTAAACACCAACCGGGGAAGCTCGGAGCAGCCTTTTAATTACCGCATGAGACGATGCTGCCACACTATTTACAAAGGAAACGGAAGACAAATCCCCAGATCTGCCTGACCCTAGCAGGAGGCGGGGGGGAATCCTGCTCCAGCTGCTCAGATCTGAGCACACACGGAGCCTCAGGAGCGGGAGGGAAACACTCACATGGGTCATAGTAGTGCCCTTCCACGATGCTGATGTGCATGGGGGGGGCAGGCTCCGGCACCGGCGGTCTCTGCCGCTGCGACGAGTAGCGTTTGACACGGCCCCCCTGCACCGCCTGAAAGAGTCCAAAGGCATCGGCGAGGGTCAGCACAAGGGGCCGGAGCCCTCCCTCCAGCGAGGGAGCACCGACCCACTCCCCAGCCAGCCCCTGCAAACCTCCGTCCGGGTCACACGATAAAAGCTATGAACACCCACAAAAGGGAAAGGCTGAGGTGTCACGAGCAGCCTCTAATTGCTCTAACCCAAAAACAAATAAATGCTCAGCTTCCGCGCTTTAAAAGCAAGAGTCACACTCCACGCAACATGCTTTACCATTTCCTCCATCCTGTTAAACTGAGGCGGTGGCCCAGTTCCCACGTGCATATGGTTAGGAATACCTGAGGAAGAAACAAACTGGTTATTATGGTTTGCATTTGTTCCCAGTAAAGAGTCACCTCACCCGCCGAGGGCGCTGCCAGGAGGCGCCGGTCACCGGCGGTATGAGCGCCGGCAGCCTGAGGACGTTATTGTACTACAAACAGGCACAGCTCCTTCGTTCATGACAAGAAACCTTCATCTCTTAGGTTACAATTTTGACATTTCAGTACAAATTAGAAGCTGTCGTGCCACGCTGCAATCATCCACGTGGCTCAACACCTTTTAAATCTTGCTAAAATAAATAAATAAAAAGCCTCAACTTGGAATCCAGGTCCTGATCTAAACTCTGCTCCTGTGGAGACAAGGACCTCTTCAGAGTAGAAATAAGGATCCGTGTGGGATGGGGTAAGCTGCAGTTTAAACTCTCTACAGGGCGTAACCACGTTTATCATGAGCTCCTTTTAATTCAAACAACAAAGTTATGGCGCACATTTAAAACCACAGTGCCAAACTGATCACAGGTGATTCCAGGGCAGCGAAAGTGGACAAAACGAACACGGGAAGTGCCCCCAGATCACTCACTGACAGTGCAAATATACGCATAGACATAGGCGCTGTACATACAGAAGGACCTGACGCTGGCTCATCTAGTCAAACATGTCCCAGCATTAACTCCTACCTTCTCTGGTAGGATGAAAAAAAAAAGGGACAGCAGAGTAATACATCCTTCAGGCGGTTTCCTACCTGCAGTCTAGAGCCGTCTCATGGTAAACTTGTTACGATGCTTTATATTTTTAAGCTTAAAAATAAAAAAGCACATAATCTCAGCTGCAAATCACAGCACTTTTGAAATCCCATTCTACTGGCAGGTTTAAAGCCTGTCTACTTGCATCTGCAGCCGAGAGCAAGGGTCTGTTCACACAAAGCTATTACCACTCACATCAGTGCTAGACGACTCATAGTTTCATGACCTAAACCTCAAGAGACGCTTATGAAAGCAGCAAGTCGCTTTCTTCTCCTTGCTCCAGTTTTATTTCCTTTGGGAAGGACTCTAACACTCCCCAGAAAAGACTCTAATTCTGCAAAGAGATAATTATACCTGAATGACCTCTCGCATGGATGCTCAACTAGAACTCGGTCCTCGGCTCGCACAGGGGTAACTCTGCCACACTTCCCTGCCTGCTGCTGCGAACAGAACAGCTTCCTCCTACCAGGCACAAATGGATTTGCCAGTCCAAGTCAGGCCTTAGCTAGTGGCAACCAAATCTCAACGTTAGGAAATAAGCCGATAAACAGAGGGAAGTTCCCCCCTGCTCCTAGCAGGGCATTACAGGAGTCCGATTATTTATTACCTCACCTGCCAACCGAGCACAACGCCCCTTATCTCCTGAACTCTGACTCCTGCCACAGCAGCCACTCTCACAGTGATTCACACCGCACAAAGTCCCTGTTGCCTGTGCCACACACAGACCTTCAGCTTCGCTGAAGCTTTCCCGTTCTCAATGCAGAACAGGGCAGGGAGGGAAAGCATCTAGTCTTATGTCCTTCCCAGCCCTAATTGAATTAACCTACACCAGAATGTTTAATTTCCCCCTTTTCCCTTCTGCTTTGTCCCCTCTAACTGTCTCCGCTGCACCTTCTCCGCAGCATGCATCGCCATCACGTACCCACTCTGAGACTGGACTAAGGCAGAGACAATTCAGCTTTGACTGACTGCAGGATCGCAGAACTGCCTTTGGCTGGGGCTGCAGTGGAAAACCTACGGGCTGCACCCACTTACCCCTCAGCTCCCGGGGCTGTATGAACTGCGACTGCCCCGGAGTCCAGTTCTGCTCAGTGAGATTCATTTGGGTCATCTCTTGCTCGAGTCCATCCAAGTTGGATTCTACCGGTGACTCCCAGTTACTACTCTTGGCTGGTGGGGGGGACGTCTCGGCTTGCACAGGTTTTGGAGGCACAGGAGTCAGCCCTTCCGAAGCGGGCACTTCATCTGCCAGCTTCCCCGCATCCCCAGCTTTGATTCTGGTCCTTCTCGCCCGGGAATAAGACTTCTTTTCAATTGGTCTGTCTGGCGGTGGCTGTGCAGCATCAGCAGCCGTGGCTTGGTTTTCCAAAGCGACCTCCTCCTTCACAGGGCTGCTGTGGACATGTGCCGCTTCCATCTCGGGTGACTTATCTCTGGGTGGGGTGTGCTCTGCACGCTTCGCTCGATAGTTGCTCTCCTGTTTAGCTTGCTCGCCATTTCGAGACAGATGCTGGATGCTTGCTTCCGAAGCTCGGTAGCTTGGACGGGTCTCTTTGTAGCCCCCCATCCTCGGGTAGTTCCTAGGCGGGGGCATCCTCCCGGTACCTGCAGAGCTCCTGTTGGTGAAGGTTCGTGGGGGAGCCGAAGTGCTGTCTGCGCCTTGGTGCCTTGGCGGCTTATTTGGCCTCTCGTTGGACCAGTTTGGGTCTCGCTGAGGTGGACTCCCAAACCTGAGGAAGAAAAATAGTACAAAATAGCTGTGTCAGGGAATCCCTCTCCAGGATCCAGAAATCCCAGAACGGAGGTTCCACTCCGGAGCCAAAGCCGACAAAAGGGCTTTCCTTCTTCAGGGCTTCAGACCTGTCTCCCGCTGGGACCAGTCAGGCTCTAGTTTGACTTTGCTGCTCACCTGGGTTTGCGCATCCTCCTCGGCTTGATGTCATCGGGGTTGTGAGCTGACCTGATGTCATAGCCATAAAGCGCGATCAGCTCCTGCCTGGTCTTGGGGGCCTGCTCGTCCTCCCGGAATTTGTCATGCTCCCAGCGGCCCTCGTCCTTCCACAGCTTTCGTTGACGACCCTTCGGCCTAGAATAATAACACAGGGAGGACCAGGAGGTTGTTGCAAAGCTAAGGAGATGTGGCAGCTTCAACCAGCAGCGCATGCAGAGACCGAGCGTTCCCAGGATAGGGTGTACACAGGAGAGAGCATCTCTTCTTCCCCCCTCTCCTCCTGCCCCGCAGCTGCTGGTCTACCCATCGCTATTTCTGAAAAGCAGCAAGGAGGGGCACTGCTCATTGGCAAGAGGCTTTCCTTGTGCGTTGTTTTTTTTTTTGTACCACCCTCAGTTTCGCCTCCAAAACAAAGAGCTAAAACGTCCTGGCAGGACATTGCGAGCAGGCAACTGCAGCACAGACAGATCCTCCGTGCTGATGCCTTCCCAGCACTTCACACCAAAGAGAGGAGCTGTGCTGCCAAACGCTGGTCTGGGAGTTGGCCTCACCCTCGCAGAGAGAGGCAGACACACGGGGGATGCTCACATACCTGACCTCCTCCTCCTGCGTCTGCCCTCGCAGGTCATGCTCAAAGAAGAGCCCTTTGCGCGGGATGTAAGCCGGGTTCTTCCGATCCTCATCATCATGAAGGTGTTTGGGAACTTTTTTCCCAACTTTATTCTCAACAGGCTCAGTGCTCTCCTGTCAAAATCAGAAAGCTCTTACCACTGCAGCAGTCCCTCTACAAAAAGCCCCCCACGGCCCAGACAGCGCATGTTTAACACCTACCTGCCCATCCCCGCTTTGCCTCTCACCAGTTACAGCACCTTTGGAGTCAGGTTTCTCATCCCCTTTCTCTGCTTTTGCCGCTGACTCGCAGGAATCATTACTATCCTGCTTCAGTTCCACTTTGGCGCTTTCTTCCTCACTGTAATCCTCTTCCTCTGCCTGAAAGAGCCCCAGTTACTCGAACACGCACCTTTAGCAGCAGGTCCCCCAGGAATTTCCCCACACAAGTCCCCAAATCTGGAGTTAGATCCCTGTTCCAGTTGTCAGGAGACCTGACTCTTTCAAAGCACAGGAGTAGCTCTCAAGGTCCTTCCTATCCCTGTATTCTTACAGAAAAAGCAAAGACTGAACCCAACGCCTCTTCCCACCAACCCCTACCAGCGACACTCAGGCCATCTAGAGCAAAGCCGGGACCACCTCCCACACAAAGCCACAGCCTCGCACCACTCGGAAAGGAAAGGGCTGGCGCAAGCCTGGGAGAGCAGCGAACAAGGGCCCTCAGACCGTCCCTTCCTTCCCACACTGAGGGCCCGGATCCAGCCAGCGCCGCGTTTCCAAATTCCCTGGAGTTACTCAGCTGACTCACTCCGAGCACTCTGCTCACAGGAGCGTGACCTCGTTTCACCCTCCAGGAGCCTGCAAGCCTTGCTTAGGCTGGAACTGACACTAAAAATAGCTCTCCGTGATTAACAAAAAGACTGCTCTATTTTTCTCTTTCAACACAGTGTATTTGCACATCAACTGCTCCTTTTGTTTACGTTGGGGAAACCCAGACGTGGCATTATTTTTAGGCACAGGAACGGAGTCATCCTGGCATGTCAATGATGCAATAGCCCCATCGCTCCAGCAGCCCAGCGCGCACCAGCGCGGCTCCGCTTCTACGTGCACCGAGCCCCCGGGGAGCCTCCGCGCAGGTTTCCAGGCCTGAAGAGCCGCTGCACGGTGAACGCGGGGAGCCGCCTCTTACCCTCCACGTGCCACCTCTACAGCCTGCCACACTCCTTCCTCACTCACGGCAGAGACTAATTCACAAATGAAGAGCACCTACGAGCTTTGATTTCATCTGCCCTGTTGTCTTGTGTTTTCCCCAACCGCTGCCCCTCTCAAGATCCCCCCAACACCTGTCTCAAGAGAAGGGTTTTCACTAGAAAACCTTCATAGTGATCATTAGAAACCAGAACTTCCCGAAACTTCCTCAAGACCTTAAACTTACAGTTCTGAACCAAAAATCCAGGGAAACCCACAGCCACAGACTGCTGCCCAGGCGCAGGCAGGGGTTGTCAGTGCACGCGAGGGGTGATTTTCTCAGCACACAGCCAGCACTCACGGGGCGCGTCACCCCTCCAGCCGCAGAAGACAGGGATGCTGCCTGGGATGCTTCCAACCCAGCACTTATGTTTTTAATTTCAACTAATTAAAACACAACCAGCATCCTGCACCTCCTTCCACACCCTTCCTGGCCATGGAAAATCCTGCTCCCAGTACCCAACGCTGAGCAGCCAGGTGTTTTTTTACCCCGTACACAACTGGCCCTACGTCCACCCACCAGCAGCGCAAGCGGTTTCTCCCCGAGACTGGGCCCAGCGCTGAGGGCTGTACGGCGGAGAACTGCCCGGCGCGGGGCTCAGACTGGGAAAGACCGTTTTCCTCTGAAGCAGCAATGACTACGCTGCAGCACAGCTCGCTCCGAGTCTCTGCGTGGCTGGTGCGAAGCACACGAGACAAAGGCAATCACTGCCAACAGGGTCAGTGGAAGACAACGAAGGACACAAACTGGGTTTTGTGCTATAATTACGCAAGACGCAGTCGCTTGGCAGAACCCTCCAAACACCAGGACAGAGACTCCTCTTACCTCCGAGTCTTCTGCGCTTTCGTAATCTGAGAGTACAGCTGCGGGCGAGAAAAAGGAGTTTGGTGTCAGGGCAGAAACAGACACAGCTTCTCTCCGAGCGTCACACACCGCGCTGCGGGCGACTGCTGGCAAACACACGCTGAGCAGTCCCACCAAGGGGAAGTCAGAGGCCAGCACCAAAGCGTCCCCGACTAGTCCCACTGCCAGCTCACACAGAAGGAAGCAAGGGTGAGTTTGCAGCACGCTGCCCCTGCACCCCACGTTTGTCTGCTATTATGAGATAATATTTGGGACGACAACCACCACAGGACTATTGGAAAAGGCATTTTGTCTGTTTTTTACTTTTTGCACGCAGGCAGCACTTGCAGTGCCAGAGAGTCGTTACTCACCATCTCCTTCAATGCCATCCTCGCTTTCCTGCGGAAAGAGGGAGAGAAAGGTGCGTTAGCGGAGGGGAAGGTCAGCAGCTGAGTCCCTGTGGCATCCTGCGATCTCAGACATAATTATAACAAAGTCTGGCCCTGGTCCTATCGCATTCGCCCTTGGAAGTTCAGCTTCAGCAACTGAGAAATCATAAACAAATTCAGAGCTTCCAGTGCCTTTCTCTAAGATCCTTCTAGAGCGGGCTACGCTGGGGGAACGCAGCTCGAGAAAAAAAGCACAAACCCTTTTAACTACTGAGGGTCTTCGGAAGGAAAAGAGTGACACGGACAGATGAGACAGACTCCCCTCTGATAACGAAGAGGCAGACAGCTAACCCAGGAAAGGACAAGAGGATTACTTAAAGCAGGAGCCCAGGAATAACGAACAGATGCTGAGCAAGACCGAGCTCAGGAGGACATCTGCTAGAGACTCTGGCGACAGAAATACAACCCTGCACCCGAGAGACGATGCTGGATGACGCGGAACAGCTCAGAGT
>NW_009649384.1:5026-5344 GCF_000708025.1 Charadrius vociferus | reverse complement strand
GCACTATCACCCCACGGCAGGACAAAACCCCCCCCCGCCATGAACTGCCAGAGGAGAACTACCCCGCAGAGGTGGGGGAGAGCAGCACCACAAACTCCCTGGAAAAGTTTTTTAATTCTCTCATTAAAAAAAGGCTAATCAGAGCTGATAAAGAGCAGAAGAGGCCTGGCCCAGCAGCGAACCCACTCCCCACTGCAGGGGCCCCAGGCTGGGGACCTGACCCTGCAGCGTGGAGCTGGCCCTGGGGCACAGGCGGAAACCTCTGCCCGATACTGGGCGCCCACAGAGCCCCGCTCTCCCCCCGGGGCCTCCCGCCCC
>NW_009649384.1:1921-3139 GCF_000708025.1 Charadrius vociferus | reverse complement strand
CGCGGGCCGGGGCTGGACCCCCCCCGCTGCCGGAGTGGCCGGTGAGAAGCCTCGGCCGGCAACCGGACAGTGCCGCTGGGGGACGAGTCCGGGAAACGTGTCGCAAAACCCAAAAGAACAAAACCGGGGTCACGGAGGAACGAAACCATCCGGCAATGAGAAGGCAAGGGAGGGCATCGGCCATCGGCACGACCCGGTGATGTAGGCAGCTCCCGGCAACTCCGCTATTTCCGGCAGGTCCGGTGCGGCGTCTGCTTCTTCTGCATCTCCAGCCGGCAGCGGCTGCGCTCGTCCAGCCAGGGCAGCTCGAAGTTCCTGCGGGCAGAGCCGGCGTCAGCATGGCACCATCCTGGCGTGTGATGGCAACGGGGCCGGCCCCAGCAGCCGGTGCCTAGACCAGCCCAGCCCCATCCCCTCCCGCCGCCGGTGATGCCGGTACTCACTGTGGGGTCAGTTTTGGTAAGGGCCGGCCAAAGGCGACGACAGGCAGGTAAGGGGTGATGAGCAAACTTTCCACTATGGGAGAGACACCGGAGCGTTACACACCCGCTGCCTGCGCCCCTCGCTGCAGGCAGGGCTCCTGCCACCCCCCCATGCCCCGGCCACCCCCTGGCACCAAAGGCACTCACCGTCATCTGGCTCAGGGAAAAATGAGGTAACTTCAGGCTCCGACTCCTGAATCCCTTTCCTTTTGTACATTCGGAGCTGCAGCCGCTGTAGAATTCGCTGTTCCCTGATCCGCTGAATATCCCACCTGGAAAAGATGGCGCCCCGAGGCAGTGAGACTCCGCAGGCAGCGATCGGGCAGGTGCCCTGACCCCCCCCGGGGAGCTCAGGGGGTCACACCGGGGCAGATGTGCTGGCAGCAGTGCCAGAGCATCCCTTCTCCGGCAGTGTTTCCGTTTCCCATCCTCGCTGCCGGGTCCGCCCTGGTCAACCAGATGCCATATCCCCCCCTCAGGTGACACCCCAGGGCCCCCAACGCCCTCTCTGCTCTCACCTTTTCCTTCGTTTCTCATCCAGCTCCAGCTTCGCGTGCCGTTTGGAAAAGACGCTGTCGTCCAGGTTCTGCAACGACAGATGGGGATGAGCGCGTCTGCCCGGCACTGGGAGCCAGCAGCCGGAACCGCCGCGGCACAGAGAGGTTGGCCCTTCGCCCCCACCACGGCCCTCCAACTGCAGCCGGGATTTGGCGCACTGTTTATGCCGGACATGGGG
>NW_009649384.1:0-926 GCF_000708025.1 Charadrius vociferus | reverse complement strand
CGGGGGCTGCTGGTGCCAGCGGCACAAGTACATTTCCGTGGTTGAGAGATAGGGCAGGTCATCTGTCTCGCTGCTGAAGAAGCCCTTCTCCTTGGGGTGGGCACCGGGGCCCTTTGGCGGGGCCGAGGCTCGGAGCGGGGTCTCCAAGAGCGACCTGGGTTTTTCTGGAGTCTCTTGGCTCCGCAGTTCTCGTTTACAAACAGTTTCGGACAAGGAGCCACCCGATTCCTCCTTCCCCGGGGAGTGCTTCGGAGTTTTACTCTTCACTTTCGAGAACTCGGACACCAGTTTTTTAACGGGCGTCTTCCTCTCCGCACTCCCAAACGTCGGCTTCCTGCGGGAGGAAGAGGAGCTCAGACGGGTGCGCGGATCCTCACCCCACACCGGGGCTACCGGCACCCCCCCCAAAACAGTGCTGCTGTGCCAGGACAGGTTTCCGAAGGCAAGAGGGGCTTCCCCGGCGTTTGGGACCCCCTGCTCCTCGCCCAGTTTTCCCCGAGGTTCCCCCAGCTGGTGCCCACAGTTGATGGGATGGGCAGCTCGAGTGGCAGCCCCACGGATGGAGGGTGAAGCCATGGGGAAGGTCCTCCCTGGCCCCACGAATCCCTCTCCCCGACACCCTCTAACCTTTTATGCCCCTTCCCGTTCCTGCCGTAGGGGAAGTGCTTGGGCTGCAGGGTCGGGGGGGGCTCCAGCAGGTCCTGGGGACACTCCAGCGGCAGTTTCTCGCACGTTTCCGCCTCCGGCTTCTCGTCCACCTCGAAGCCCTGGAAGATGCGGTGCTTCTCCCGCTCGCTGTCCTTCTTCACCAGCTGCACCCGCCTTTCCATGCGCTCGATCCGAGCGAGGAGCTGCAACGCAGGGGGAGGGCTCACATCGGGGGTGCGCTACGGCAAGGGGGGAACCCCACGTGCACCCCAACACCC
>NW_009649383.1:6909-7176 GCF_000708025.1 Charadrius vociferus | reverse complement strand
ACAGCCACGCAAACAAACGAAGCAACAGTGTAAGCAGCAACTTTCTAACCAATATGGGAAATGAATACAAGAAATTTGTTATCTCAACCCTCCGAGCCCCACATTGGGCGCCAAAAAGGACTGTCATGGTTTGGCCTCAGGCAGCAACAAAGAACCACGCAGCCATTCTTGCAACTCCCACAGCCATGGAAAAAGAAATCGTCAGGGCAAAACTCGTGGGTTAAAATAATGCAATTTAACAGAACAGCAAAAGGAAAGATGAAAACA
>NW_009649383.1:4627-6637 GCF_000708025.1 Charadrius vociferus | reverse complement strand
GGTGGATTGAACAGTAGCTGGCTGATAGAGCTCAGAGGGTTGTGGTTAGTGGTGCAGAGTCTAGTTGGAGGTCAGTAACAAGTGGTGTCCCTCAGGGGTCAGTACTGGGTCCAGTCCTGTTCAATATATTCATCAATGACCTGGATGAAGGGACAGAGTGTACCATCAGCAAGTTTGTTGGTGATCAATTCTAAATCAAGAATGAGCTCACAGAAAACAATATACAAGAAAGACCATTTCCTTTGAAAGGAGATGCTGGTCTTAGTTAGACTGTTATTTTTTAAGAAGTTATAAAGCAATGATTGCTTTAGAGGTCCCGAATGCAATAATTTAAATTACATTTTAGTTAATATATAGAACTAATTTATAAGGAAAATGTGGAGTGTGAGAATGTTTATTTCAGTGGGATTATCTGATTGAAGACTTCTAAATTGGGATGATAAGGAAAGGGAAGACAATAAGCAACATACTGGGACATATACAAACATACCAGACAAAACAAACATGAAGACAGTGACAAGAAACAAACCTTACCAGTCTCACTAATTGATGGGCAATTAAGCAATTACAGGCATCACTCCCAGGAAGACTAACTTGGACTTTGCAACTGTTTGTATATTGGGGGACATCCCAGACACCAGACTGAGAGGGGTGAGGGAATTGATAGAACCATACAAATCAATGAAGGGTTGCGCAGGGGGAAGGGGGAGCAGGGTAGAACAAAATGGGGGTAGGACAACTGGACCAGAGCAACAGGTCTGGGTGTCAGAGGAATATCAGATAACTGCCCTAACCCAGGAAGATAAAGACTGTTCGAGGAATTAGGGACCCCTCCTCAGGATTGGAATCCATACATATCATGGCTAACAAAAGTAGAGGACATATTAAAGGACTATGTCCTAGATGAACAGACCAAGATCTGGGAAATACTTTTAGGGGACTTAAACCCTGGCACCAAACACTCTCAACACCATTTAAAACATCTCAACACCATTTAAAAGATGGGTAGACATGGTGCTTAGGGACATGGTTTGGTGGTTTTGGCAGTGTTAGGTTGATGGTTGGACTTGATGATCTTAAAGGTCCCTTCCAACCTAGACAATTCTATGATTCTATGATTCTATAACACAGTCTTTATCAGTCCATTATATCGTTCGATCTTTCCAAAGGCTTCTGGGTGACAGGGGATGTGATACAACCAATCAGTGGTGTTTCTTGGCCCGGAAGTCTACAAGGTTATTTCAGAAATCATAGAATCATAGAATGGTTTGGGTTGGAAGGGACATTTAAAGATCGTCTAGTCCAACCACCCTGCCATGGCCAGGGACAGCTTGCACTAGATCAGGTTGCTTGAAGCCCCGTCCAACTTGGCCTTGAACACTTCCAATGATGGGGTATCCACAACTTCTCTGGGCAGCCTGTTCCAGTGTCCCACCACCTTCCTTGCAAAAAATTTCTTCTTTATGTCCAATCTAAAACTACCCTCTTTCAATTTAAAACAGTTGCCCCTTGTCCTGTCACTACAGGCCCTGGTAAAAAGTCTCTCTCCGTCTTTCTGGTTATGGAAATTACGCATGTCCGCCACCAGAACAAGTATACCCTTACAATCTAAGTTCCCCACCCCTCACACGATAGTTTGGACCAACAGTAATATTAAGGTCTGGGGTATTCTTTCTTTTTATTGGTTGAATTTGTTTGCTCTTTTGTTACTAAGCGGTTGCTAAGTGATCATCTTCTTATACAATATCTTAGGTCGGTTTCAGCTGATTCTGTAGTTTGCTATTTGGCATGTTGTAATACGGTTGTTACAGTTCATATACCACGATCTATAGGCTTTGTCTACTACTTAATGTTTAAGATGCTAGCTTTGTCTACTCAAGCTGTTATTAATATTTAAGCTGCTAGCTCTAAGTTTCAACTAACTTTTTCTACAACAGTCCTCCCTTTGTTTTTATTAACATCCCTGTTATCATATGCCCTAGCTCCTAAATCTGGTACCCAGGAGGTGAG
>NW_009649383.1:3054-4612 GCF_000708025.1 Charadrius vociferus | reverse complement strand
TTGGAGTCCGGCTGAAGTATTGAGCAATTTTATTTTATGCATTAATTTTACTTGTTTCCACATTGGCTGAAATCCTTCCACTCTGGTCAAGGTATATGCAACAACTGGTATTAATAATTGTACATAATCCCCCTTGTGAAGCTAACAAAATATTTAATGCCATTCTATTTTGCAGTGTAATTTTGGAGAGCTGAGAAACCTCTTCTTGTAATGCCATAATTGCATCAGCAATATTAATGCCAAAAATTTCTATTTCTGCTGAAATGTTAACTAAGGCCTTTTCTAATTCACTCACTCCGAACCCGGGAAGAAACCATGTAGTGAAGGAGTGAAAGGCAGTTGGCCTTTCTATTAGTGGATTACTACATTTGGTCCTATGAACAAATGTTCGTAACCATGATCCTGATTCCTTAGTCAAATTTAAGAATACAGAAATATTAAAAGGTACAAGTTCCAAACCAATCTCCTGGTAATGTTTTGTGAGCTCCCTTACCACATATCCAAAACCACCCTTTTCCCTCAGGTACAGGTCAGGTTGTATTGGAAAAGTCCCCAAGTATTCCTGCTATTCCTATTTTCATTGTTTGGTTAATATTGTTAAAGTTGCCCATGAGGGTAGTATCATTATATAGGAGTTTAAGTTGACTGGAGAGAGCCTGAAGTTTTACACGTTGCATACTTGCTCTGCTCCTGGGATTACCACCTCCCATTGTTGTGAGTCAATGTGGTCTTGATGGACTGGGGCTGTATAAATTTAGTTATTCCCTTTATTTGTGTAATAAGCACAGCAAATGTTAGTAACTTCACCTGTAAAATTTCCATAATCTCTCCTATAAGGGTGGTATGTATACCAAGAGGGGTAAAACTCCTTATTAATAGTCTCAGACGGTCCACTTAACTAGGCATCTGGGGAGTCCCGTGTCCAAGTAGCTCTGGAAAAGAAACAAAAATGACATGAATTTGGAACTCCTTCTTCCTTTGAAAATTCAAATGGTTTCAGTCTCCAAAGTAGCAATTGTGGTAGGTTCCTCCGTCGCCAGTTGTTGTTCATCTACTGAATGATCCTCAAGTAGCCGTTTAACATGTTGTCACGGTCCACTCCTCGGTGGATGTGTGATGGTTCGTTTCAGCTGTGATCTCGAAGTGCAAAAAGAAATGGCATCAGGCCCAGGGAGTTATGCTTTCAACACACAATCACTTTATTGGTTTTGCCCGTAAAGTGGCTTGCGATAGAAAGAAAGAAGAATAGGATAGATGAAGTAAAAAGGGGGGGAAAGAGGATTATAGCTACTACCACGGGTCCACAGGCATCCTGATGGTCCCAAATCCAAAAGGCGTTCCGCTGCTTCTTCGTCGACCGTCATGGTCTCTCAGTGGGGAAGATCTTCGGAGAGATTGGTTATTGAGGAACCATCTTTTATGTCAGGTAGCACACCTCGCTCCTCCTTGGACCCACCTCCACTCCACCTCTGTCCCGTGGAAAGGTGTAAATCTCCACCTGTCCGGAGTAAGGCTTCCACGCATGCCCGGAGAGGAGTGTCTGAGGCGTGGTCAGCTT
>NW_009649383.1:0-3014 GCF_000708025.1 Charadrius vociferus | reverse complement strand
GTTCTTCACTTTGCTGCTTCAGTAGAATAGGCTTGTACCAGCTAACAACACTGTTCGTACCTTTGTACCATGGTAACAACACTGCTCGTACCTCAGTCCTTTCTCCAAGGTTTTCATGTCTGATAACAGCCAGCTCAGTGAGCCACTGCAAACTCATGTCAAGACGTTAGTCCAGGTTTTGGGGCCTAGTCACTGATGACAATGTTGAGACAATGCCAGTCTTCTGATCGACTCTTACACATGTGAGTGGTGGATCCAGGCTTCCTTCCCTGTAACTTTTACAGCAAAATAAGAACCTAATAAAACAGTATATGGTCCCTCCCACCTGGGTTCCAGTTTAGATTTACGGGAAAATACTTTTATTAAAACTTTATCCCCAGGCTGCAAATCACACGTACCTGTATCTCTGGAGGGTTGGGTTGGTAACACTGAGCATGATCCCTTCTAATTCTGAAACTTTTTTTTAGATGTTTTTGTATCCCTAATTCAAATTTGGTAACTCATTCATCTCCTTCTATCATGGTTTCAGCTGGGATGGAGTTAACTTTCTTGCTAGCAGCTGTTGTAGTGCTATGTTTTGGATTTGGGATGAGCAACAGTGATGATAGCACACTAATGTTTTTGGTTGTTGCTAGGCAGTCAAGGCCTTTTCTGCTTCTCATACCACCCTGCCAAACAGCTGGCTGGGAGGGCACAAGAAGTTGGGAGGGGATACAGCCAGGACAGCTGACCCCAACTGACCAAAGGGATATTCCATACCCTGTGACATCATGCTTAGCAATAAAAGATGGGGAAAGAAGAAGGAAGGGGGGGATGTTCAGAGTTATGGTGTTTGTCTTCCCAAGTAACCATTACATGTGACGAAGCCCTGCTTTCCTGGCTGAACAACTGCCTGCCAATGGGAAGCAGTGAATGAATTCCTTGTTTTGCTTTGCTTGTGTGTGCAGCGCTTGCTTTACTTATTAAACTGTCTTTATCTCAACCCACAAGTTTTCTCACTTTTACGCTTCTGATTCTCTTCCACATCCCACTGGGGGAGAACTGTGCAAGCAGCTGCATGGTCCTAGTTGCTGGCTGGGATTAAACCATGACACCATCTAAGAGGCTGGTCCTAGCGGGGACAAAGGTCCTAGATACAGCTAAGTGTCTGCCAAACACTATTCCTGTTGGCGACAACCTTAGAGGTTGGCAAGGGGTATTTCCAATATCCCATAGTACTATTCCTAAAACTTCAGGCCATTTCAAACCTACCTGACTACAAGTTCGAATAATTTTATTATTTCTTTTAATTTTGTTGGAGCTTTTGTTATGAGCTGGACAGTGTACCACAGCTTAATAGCTTCCAACAGCATTCAGATTTCAGTTCCATTAGAAATATTCTTTTCTGCCAAGGTAAGGAACTCTCGTTCTTTCCATAGCATAGCCGTTGCATGACACATTCAAAAAGGATATTTAGAATCAGTATAAATAGTTACCTGCTGATTACGTCTTCACCAGGCTGCCTTTGTTAATGCAGTTAATTCAGCCCCTTGGGCACTCACCAAAGGTTGTAGAGGTTCTGCTTTAAGTACCTCTAAGTTTCTCACCACTGCATAGTCCGTGTCTGATTTTCCATTCATGTAGTATGAAGATCCATTGGTGAAAACAGTTAGATCAGAGTTCTTTAGAGGTTGATCTCACAGATCTTCCCGTAGGCAGCTGGAGTGAAATACTATCTTAGCATGATGCAGCTCACCGTCTGAGGGAACAGGCAGTAAAGATGCTAAATTCAAAACATTACATCTTTTTACAGTAATATTGTCTGCATTCAATATTGTTAATTCATCACTATGTGCTCTTTGTGGGGACAATGCTTGTCTAGCATGTTGCTTAAGAATCAGTTCTACTTCATGCAGGACATACACAGTTGTTGTTTTATGATAGTTGCTGTTGCTGCTACTGCTTTAACACAGGAATTATTCCCTGCTGCTACAGGATCCAGTTGAGTTGAGTAATAAGTCACAGGGCAGCAATGTGGATCTAGCTTTTGAGTAAGGACTCTGCTAGTTACTCCTTTGTTTTCATGCACAAATAGTTCAAAGGACTTGGAGTAATCCGACAATTCCAGTGTCTGAGCAGAAGCTAAAGCTCCTTTTATAGCTCCATTGTAGAAGGCTACTAGATTAGTCAGGCATGATTTGCCCAGGGCAAAGCCATATTGGCTGTCTCTAATCACATTCCTGTCATCCATATGTCTTGACATATCTTCCAGGAGGATCTGCTCCATGATCTTACCGTGCATGGAGGTGAGGCTGACTGGTCGATAGTTCCCAGGGTTTTTATTCTTTTTAAAAATGGGCATGATGTTTCCCTTTTCTCCAGTCACTGGGAACTTCACCTGACTGCCATGACTTTTCAAATATGATGGAGAGTATCTTGGCAACTACATCAGCCAATTCCCTCAGGACCCAATTGTGTGACCTCATTCTTTCTGGGACACTGTGTCACCACAGAACTTGCCTTTCAAGTTTATTTCAATTTATTTCAATTATAGTTTTTTTACTTAATTAACTGTCTTTATCTCAAATTACAAGTTTTATCACTTTTACCCTTCCGATTCTCTCCCCCATCCCACTGGGTGGGGAGTGAGTGAGCAGCTGTGCAGGGCTTAGCTGCTGGCCGGGGTTAAACCACAACAACGCCTAATCTAAAAGAGTCAAGATAACAAACTGTATCTGTAGAGATTAATGAGTAAGGAGTTCTATGTGGATGCCTCTGGCAGTCAATACCAGATAGACTTGTAAAGTATTGGCTTTCTGTCTCTGGCCAGATACTTAACTCTGCTCCACTAGACAGACTCTTTATTTACCTGATGGTATAGGCTGTAAATCCTTTGCACTTACAGTCAATGTTGGATTCAGTAAGATCTTGCGTACCTGGGGAAAAATTCCCAAACCAACCAACCTTTCTTTTCCCTTTCACCCTTCCCTTTCCCTTCCCTTCTTCTCCCTTCACCCCCTTCCCCTTCCCCTTTC
>NW_009649382.1:0-426 GCF_000708025.1 Charadrius vociferus | reverse complement strand
TCCAGTATCTGAGAGAATTAGCTGTACATGAGATGATTTGCTATGACCCAGATAACCCACAGTTACCCACGGATCCTGATGAAGTCCAGTGCACAAGGCCCATATGGCGGAAGTTTGTACGGAGTGCACCATCATCGTATGCCAACTCTTTGGCAGTGATGGAATGGAGAGGTGAAGAAGGACCAACAGTGGATGAGGTGGCTGGACGACTCCGTCAATATGAAGAAAGTCTCTCTTCCCCCCTCGTCTCAGCTGTGGAGAAACTGTCCCAGAAGCTCCAGCAACTTGAAGAGAATATGTCCTACTCCCCACCTGTACAGGCCAGTATTTCAGCTATTAGGAGCAGTCATTTCCCTACTCAAGAGTGAGAGTACAGAGGGTACACACCATGAAGCACAGCTGCGTGACCACGGAGAGGACATGAGG
>NW_009649381.1:2727-3082 GCF_000708025.1 Charadrius vociferus | reverse complement strand
CGTGAGCAACGGGCACTGCCGGGCCGCACGCAGGGGGACACCTCACCCACATCCCGCACCGCCACGTGGTGGCAAACACCTTTATTGACACCGGAGCCCGTTCTGGAGACGCCCCGACAGAGACACCGCGATTTGGGATGACCAGCCCGGCTCTGCCGCACGCTCGCAGCCTCCCCGGAGGCAAAGGTGCGAGGAGGAGGAGGAGGAGGAAGGTCACTTGCCAGCTCCAGCACCAAATGCCACCAGTGCATCGGCACCTCTCCTGTGCCGGGGGTCTCACCGGCAGCTCTGGGAAGGCGCCGGTGCATCCCCCAGCCGGTGCGGGGCCGCGGGGGGGCAGCACCCCGCCGCCCCT
>NW_009649381.1:0-1386 GCF_000708025.1 Charadrius vociferus | reverse complement strand
GGGCCTGACAGCCGGCGTCACTTGAGGCTGGGGAGAAACACGCCGGGTTTGGGTCAGTGGCGTTCCCGGTGCCCCCACCCACCACCCCCGCAGCGTCCCACTGCCGCACCGTTCACCACGATCTCCATGCTGAATGCTGACATCTGCCAGGCACTGCCGTTATAGCTCCGGTACCGGCACCGGTAGCACCGGGAGGCCGGGCTGGCTTCGTCCAGGGTGAAATCAACCTTGTGTTGGCCCGGCTCGGCAGAGACACTCTGTGCGGGGATGGCAGCGCCCACTGCGAAGAGCTCAAAGGTGCTGCCGGCGTAGCTGCGCGGGGCAAAGCAGCTGATTTTCGGGGGACCCCGGTCCTCTTGGGAGAGGAGCCCGAGCGGTGGTGGGGAGAGCCTCGGTGCTGCCACGGCTCCTGCAGAGAGGGACGGGGAGCGGGGAGCCGGATCCCACCATCAAGCGACCGGCACGGTGGCCAGTTCCAACCCAAACTGAGGTGGAGGAGAGGAAAACGTACCTGCCACGAGGAGGAGAAACTCCAGCTTCATCTTCATCCTCCTCCTGGGTGCAAGGACGGTCCCACCACAGAGACCCCACAGTGCCAGAGGGTTCGGTTCTCAGCTGAAAAGAAGAAGAAAGAGGATTTTGCTCAAGATGAAATTTCATCACCCAGGAAGGAAATGACAGAGAGTCCTCGAGTACAGATTGACGTTTTTTCCTCCTATTGCACAAAAAAAAGCTTTTTCCACCCAATAACCAGAGCAACGCAAGCTCGGCCCTGCGCAAAACCAGCTCTGCTGACAGGGGATGTGATTTCCTGGAGCTCACTCCCCAGTTATCCCAACACTATCATCAAAGAAGAGGTGGAAAACGGGACATAATGAGGCGTCACTCCAGAGTGACACCCAGCCGGGACCCTCACCCAGACCCTTGACGGAGTGTGACGGGGAGATGCACCTCCTCAGGGCTGACGATGCAGGCACGGAACGAGGGGCCGTTCCCAGAGTCGCCAATCCCGAGGGATGCGATGGCAGAGGCCGGCCCGGTGCTGTTGTGTGGGGAGAACTGGAGCAGAGGCGGCGGCGGCGGGGACCGTGTGCCGGATGCGCCCCCCACGCCTGCTTCCTCCTGTAGCTGCCCCGAAACCACGAGGAATCAGGGCTGAGAGGTCAGGCTGGGGCCGACAGCGGCTGCAGCCCCGTGCCCCCGTTTCCCCAGGAGGGTGAGGCCGAGCAGCCCCACGCCCCGACATCACTCACAGAGCACCCCTGGTCTACCCCCGGCTCCACAAGCTGCCCCAAGACCTCCTAATCTGCCCCTAAGCACCAAAATCTGCCTCAGGACCTCCCAAATTTGCCCCAGGGCCCCCAAATCTGCACCTAACCACCCAAA
>NW_009649380.1:0-253 GCF_000708025.1 Charadrius vociferus | reverse complement strand
AGTGTGTGTGTGCCACAGTGTGTGTGGGCTGCATGTGTGTGCAAGAGCCCACAGTGTGCATGTGCCACAGTGCGTGTAGGTTGCATGCGTGTGCAAGAGCCCACAGTGTGTGTGTGCCACAGTGTGTGTGGCTGCATGCGTGTGCAAGAGCTCACGCTGTGCGTGTGCTGCTGTGCGTGTGGCCACATGCGTGTGCAAGGCGACGGGGGCCCGAGGTGTCCTTCCCCCACCTCCTGCTGCAGGAGACAACTCG
>NW_009649379.1:0-985 GCF_000708025.1 Charadrius vociferus | reverse complement strand
GGGGCTCGGGCCAGCCTGTCCTCCCCCGTCCTGGCAGAGAGGTCACCCTGCAGCCCCTTTCCAGCACGCAGCCAGCCGGGACCGCGGCACACAGACTGCTGACAGTGGAGTTGCTGACCTTGGCCTTTTATACCAAAACAAGCGGGTGCATCAGGGCCTCACTTTTTTAGTCACCTTTTAATTAAAGTCTGTGCTCTGAGGAGGGGCTGGTGGCTGTGGCTGCTGCAAACCCACTGCTGTCACAGCGGGGTGAGGTGCTGAGACCAGAGGAGCCCACGGGGCGTGCGGGACGGGCACTGCCCTGGCAGGCTGCGGTCTGGCGTGGCACAGCATGGCTGAGCTCCTTCCCCTGCTCTCAGCCCATCCCTTCCCCTCTCCTGCCCGAGCAGGGGCGAGGGGGAAGGGGCAGAGCCCAGGGCAGGGGAGCCTTACCTCGGCTTTGGCTGCTGGGCTGGGTTGAGGGGTCTGCCCCTCTGCCCCTCACCTCCCAGGCCTGGCGAGGACAGGAGTGACCCTGGAGAGGCCCCGTGTCCCCACAGGCGGTGGCTGCTGTTGTGGGCACCAGGAGCTCCAGCAGCCACGGGGTCCTCTGTTGGTCCCAGTGTGTAATGCAGGAGCCTGAGCCTCATCAGCTCCTGCGACACCTTCCCCAGAGCCGCTTTGCTCATGCCCTGGAAAAACCTCACCTCCTGTGGGAGCCCGGATTGCCCAGAAGCACCCTGAGGAGGTGTCTCCCCAAAATGGGACCGGGCTCGGCTCTCCTCCTGCCCCCTTTCCTTTCCCCCTGGAGAGGAGGGAGGGCAGGCCGAGACCCTGAGGGACAGGAGCCCTGCGGGGGCTCCTCCGTGCCTGGACGCTAAACAAAGCACACGCATGCCCGCGGGGGTGGCTCATTAAATATCCTTTTATTCCTCATTTTTTTTAAATGGCTAATAATAATAAAAAACAATGGTCTGGCTCTGCAGAGGCCACGGGAGAGATATTG
>NW_009649378.1:4879-5185 GCF_000708025.1 Charadrius vociferus | reverse complement strand
TTGTCCCCAAGTCCTTGGTTGTCCCCGGCCCCTCAGCCGTCCCCGGGCCGATGGCCAAGCCGTGGCCCTTCACCATTCTATGGGGCTCGGCCACCTGCTGTCCCTCAACTGTCCCTTGTCCCTCAACTGTCCCCGCGCACTTGGCCGCTCCCTGTGTCTCCGCCATCCCCACGCCTTTGGTTGGCCCCACACCCTCAACTGTCCCCGTGCCGGTGGCCGACCCGTGGCCCTTGACTATCCTATGGGTCTCGGCCACCTCCTGTCCCTCAACTGTCCCCCCGCCCTTGAACACCCCCCGCGTCTGCC
>NW_009649378.1:0-560 GCF_000708025.1 Charadrius vociferus | reverse complement strand
AACCCCGGGGTCCTTGCCCATCCTATGGGTCTCAACTGTCCTACCGCCTTCGGCTGGCCCCCGGCCTTCAACTGTCCCCCCCACCCCCTTGACTGTCCCCCACGTCTCAACTGTCCCCATGTCCTTGCTTGTCCCCTGGGCCTCAGCTGGCCCTGGGCTGGTGGCCAACCCGTGGCCTTTGACCGTCCTACAGCCCTCGACCATCCCTTGTCCCTCAACCGTCCCCGAGCCCTTGGTTGGCCCCCGTCCCTCAACTCTCTCCGGGTCCTTGGTTGTCCCCAGACCTTCAGCTGTCTCCGGGGTGATGGCCAACCCATGACCCTTCACCATCCTACAGCCCTCGATTGTCCCCTGTCCCTCGGTTGTCCCCACACCCTTGGCTGAGCCCCGTCCCTTGACCGTCCCAAGGCCCTTGACTGTCCCCCGTGTCTCCGCTGTCCCAAGCTCCTTGGTTGTCCCCTGTCCCTCCACCGCCCCCGCGTTGATGGTCAACCTGGGGCCTTCAGCCGTCCTACAGCCCTCAGCCATCCCCTGTCCCTCAACTGTCCCCACGCCCTTGA
>NW_009649377.1:19184-20663 GCF_000708025.1 Charadrius vociferus | reverse complement strand
TATGGACAGCACTGAGGAATCTATTTAACAGCTTTAACTGAAATTAATTCAAGAGTCACATTTTAATCACTGTTAGCAATAAGATGCAAGTCATTATTGAATTTCACTGCTTTTAAGATCAGATATTTTTTCATATTTTATTTCTTTAGTCACTCTCAGCAAAGGTCATTTTGTAACAACTTCTCAAAACCCAGGATGTATTGCAAAAATGCTTAGTTTGTCTTGTCTGCCAGAATTCCTTGAGGCTTTTTATTCAAAATTTTCTTCGTTCTTTTAGTTCAAAAGACTCGAGGGTAGAGCTGAAAGATTTTAAAATTAGACAGTTTAGTGATTTTTTTCAACTGATACTTTGAGTTTCAGGTTTAGAAGTCAGCATTTCTTTAATTGTTTCTTTTTTTTTTTTTTTTTTCCTAAATGATGTATAACTGGCAGAAGATTTGTATTTCAGCACAGAAATTAGGACACCGTTTTCACTGAAGTGCTGATTTTTTTCCCATAGCTACAAACAATGAAATCTGTAAACTGCTCTGGGAACCAAATTTGTCATGAAAGAATAGACTTCATCTGAGATTATACAGGGAGAACAAACCATTTTTTCCACTGATAGTATCTACACAACAGGACACTTTTGAAATGCCAAATAGTTTGGGTGGGATTTTTTTATTAGAACCAGCTTAATGACTTTCTAGAACCCAAATGCAGCTTCTCGAAAAATTCAAGTCTTTAATATCAATTTTTGTAAACTGGGCAATGTCCACTGCTACTTGGAGGTTGATCATAAGAGCTGCTTAGCTCCCTTATATCAGGAAAGCTCAGCTGGAAGGAGCAGAACACAGTCTATTGGCATCAAGGACAGGATCTGGCCTTTCACTCTCTTCCACAAACTTTCTGGGCCCCATAAAAAACAGATATTATCTTGCCAATATGCTCCCACAGAGGCATTCATGCAGGACACCCACTTCAAGTGGAAATAAGGCAGTCTGGAAACGTCCTGAGGAAAGCAGATCTGGTGAAGTTTATAACCCCAGTTCTACAGCCAAGAACTTTGGAACAGTCATGCTATCTCAAGGTTTGCATGCTTTTTAGTGTTCAGTCTCTAAATATTTTGAGGGTCACCCCAAATACTTTATGTGCTAAATATATTCAATCACGTTTCTTAAGAAGGAAGCTCAATTTTCAGAAAATGCCATATGATTTTGGGTGGTACCTGGACAGCACGCAGTAACATCAGTCTCATTGACATAAACAGTAACATCAACAAGGACTCGGTCACAGCTGGCACAGCACCTTTCACAGCTCTGTTACAGTGGTGACTTTGTATTACACTGTCAGGGTCCATATGTCCTAAGGACTCCTCGTTCCCCCAAAATAGTGTCTAACATCGTAAATCATAGAATCATAGAATGGTTTAGGTTGGAAAGGACCTTGAAGATCATCGAGTTCCAACCTCCCTGCCATGGGCAGGGACACCTCCGACTA
>NW_009649377.1:0-16381 GCF_000708025.1 Charadrius vociferus | reverse complement strand
CAGGTGGCATTCCTTTGTCGTGTATTAACGGTGCCTCCCCACTGGCTCCTGTTTGTCCAGGAGCTCCTGAGCATGCTGCAATATAGCCAGCACATGGTTGCAGGCCCTAACCAGCACCCCTTTCCTCTTTGCTTGGCATAGCATCCCTTGGCTGGTCATGGGCAAACCCTATAATAACCCTTTCCCCCATCAAATCTAGTTTAAAGCCCTGTTAATGAGGACTGCTAATTTTTGGGCGAAAGCCCTTCTCCCTCTTTGAGTGAGCTAGCCCCCATCTGCTGCCAGCAGGCCTGGTGCCACATGGGCCGTTTCATTGTTGAAGAACCCAAAATTGTGACGGTGACACCAGCCACGGAGCCATGTATTAACAGACTGAGCTCATCTGTTCCTTTCAGTGTCATTGCCCCCAACGGGGAGTATGGATGAAAAAATAACCTGTGCTCCAGATCACCGTAGTGACTGACCCAAGGCCCTGATATCTCTTTTAATCATCCTTGCACTCCGTTCCGCACATTCATCACCCCCCACATGGAACAGGAGCAGTGGATAGTAGTCCGTGGGCTGCACCAGGCTAGGGAGCCTCTTTGTGACATCCCTAACCCGTGCTCCAGGGAGGCAGCAAACTTCCCTGAGAGTGGGGTCTGCCCTACATATCAGGCCCTCAGTCCCCCTCAGAGCTGAGTCACCCATGACTATAACCCTCCTTTTCTTCCTTGTAGAGGTGGTCTTAATGTGGTGAGTGGGCCTCCCTGGTCCTGGAGGCTCCTGTGTTGTCAGCCTTGTTGTCATTAGGCTGCTCTATCGTGCCCAGGGCCTCATACCTGTTGCGTAGTGGTACAAGGGGAGGGGAGGCAGGCAAGGAGGGGGCTCACTTTCGGCACCTACCACAGACTTGCTTCCATTCACCGTTTTCCGGTAGGCGACTGCCTTCCATCCCTTAAGCCCTACAGGGCAAGGAGATGATATCCCTGCAGTCTTTTTCTATTTCCGGTGTCTGGCCCTGTCTCTCTTTCAAGGAGCTCAAGGCCTGGGTCCACCAGTCTATTTCTTTCTCACTCTCCGTGATACTCCTTAGTCACTCAACTTCGTCCCTGAGCTCTGCCACCAGGCACAGCAGATCATCCACTTGCTCACACCTCACACAGCTGTTATTACCGCTACCACTTGCTGGTAGTACAAAGCTATGGCACTCCCTGCAGCCTGAGGCCTTGGTGCCTGTGTGTTTCTGAGGGAGTACTGTCTGTGTTGCTGCGTCTACTCTGGCAAGTGCTGAGGATGGGGCTTTCCGGCGGGGGGGGCCCCAGGCTCGGGGTCTCTTTGGTGATCCCACCTCTGGAACTGGCAGCACCCTCTGCGCCCTTCCTGCATGCCCTTTCGCACAAACTGCCGCGCCATGCCCTGACTGACGTGCCACGCCCTGTTTGCCCGCTCTGATCACAGCGCTCCTGGTCGCAGCACTCCCTAGGGCTGCCTCTTATGGGAGTGGGGGAGCCGCCCCTTCACATCAGCTGCTCTCGCTTGAGCTGTGGGCGCCCTGCGGGTCCCTGTGCAGCCTTGGCGCTTCCCTGGCTCAAAAAAAGCTCAGAAAAAGCCCCTTTTTCACTGAGATCGGCCAGCTTCGCTGCAGACGTGCCTGCACCTGAGCTGTTTGTCTCAGCGAGTGACGATATTTTGCATCTTTCTTAATGGAAGATTTTCCATCCTCTTTGATCACCTCTTCTGCTTTATTTCTCTTCTAGAACTCTCTTCTGGTATCTATAGAATTCTCTTCTGGTATCTTTCAAACTATTTAACACACAAAAAGCAAATTACATCATTTCCAACTCCTTCTTGCCCCATCAAGACAGGAGTTTTTTATACCCTCTAGAGTTCTCCAAAGTTCTTCATGTGGCATTACCAAAATTCTGGTTCTTAGTAGATTTTTCTGTAGAATAAGAAGCCATATCACCTTTCTTCATCCGTGCCTAAATGCTGTACTGCATGCATTTCTTCATTGACTCCTGTGAGCTCAGCATAGCTGGCAGAGCGCTTGCACACTAGCCAACTGTCTTGAGAGAAAGGTGTGGAGTTTATACCATCCATGAATGGATGTGATAGTTGCTGCAAAAAGATGAATAGCATTCTACAACTATTTGTCTGATGCAGACTAATATATTAGTCTGCATCAGATATACTAATATATTAGTCTGCCCCCTGGACTGGGGGCATCATCCTTGTTGCTTTACTTATCTCCTCCCAACTTATTTGTTTACATGCTGCAATTGGATTGACAGTGGGGATGTTTGCAGGTAAGAAATATTTACCAAAGTAATTTTTTAACTAGGGTATCTTGATGCTAGCCATTATATGACTCCATCCAGACTTTAGAGTTGTGTGGGCTTGGACATTCTTGGGACAACACTCCCATTTTTTAAACTGTCTCTAAATTTGGAAGGTCTTACTGAAGGTCACACAACATGGTGAAGGCAAGAACAGAAGCAGATTTTCTTTCAGCTTTGAATTTGTTATGAGATTTGTAAAACAGGCAGGTGGTTTGTTCCACCTTGCTTAACCCTCCTGCCATTGGATGTGATGAATCCCATGGAGATGATGATAGACACCTGGAGGAATAGTTTCAGAACTGATCTCTTGCCACCACAAGTGTTTTAAATTACCACCACATGCAGATGTCTACCTCAGAGCTGATCAGTCAATGAAAAGAAGCAGACTTTTCTGGGATGCGGTTCATTCTATCCTGCTGCAGATTTGTAAAAATAGCTAAATGAATGCCACTCAAAACGGGCTGTCTCTCCACTAACCAGAGAAACAATCTTAAATTAAGAGACATGAATCTGACCCTTGAAGTTAGACAAGATTAATGCCACTTATGTGACTGATTGTAATAAAAAAATATGATGGAACAAGTGTAGTCTGAGACAACAACCTTGGAAAAGGCACGGTTATCCAACAGTAAGTTCTCTGTGCTCTGAAGCACTTTGTACAAGATGTGAGCTGCCCTATATTTGTGTTTTTAAACAAAACTATCCACGATTTGTATGGTTAAGAACATTTGGCAAGGTTTGTACAGGTCTGATATTTAATCTAGAAGAGAAAGGTCAGGGGAAAGTATCTGGGGATAAGCATGGTGATGAAACAGAAGACAAATGAGGATATTATACCAGGAAATGTAATAATCTTAAGAGTAACATGAAGGTGGCCTATGCACTGCATATTGTGCTCTTCTTTTTACTGGTGCTCCTCAAACCTCTGAGAAATCCTGCAGAAGTACCTATGAGGTCAGGTTTGAGGCAGACCCTCAGCTCCCAACCCAGTGGAGAATTTCCACAGAAATGATGGAGTGATCACATCTAGTATCGTGACCACATCTAGTATCTAGACCACATCTAGCAAAGGTCACTAGGAAGAGACAGAAAACCCTGCTTACTCCCACAAAAGACACTTAACTATGTCTCTGATATTCAAGATCAGGATACATATGAGGTTTAAAGAGTACATGTGAGCACAGATTTCTGCAAGGACACCCAGGTGAGAAAGGTCCTCCTACACTCTGGCTGGATCCTCCATCTGGTCATCTGGGGGACTAACTACAATGCATTCAGTGCATACGCAGAAAGTTTTGCCTGAAAGAAACCTTTGAGACTGGGCCAAATTCCAACCCTAGGGACATGATCAGAGCTCTAAGATAATGAGCTTCATTTGATTTCATCCTTTTTCTCCTCGTTCATCTTATGCAAGTGTGAGCATGGTTAAATTTGTCTAGATGTCATAGGGAAGAGACAACTGATTCCCGGCAAGTGACGAGTCCTCCTGCAGATATCTCTCATACCTGACAGCCCTGCCTTTTGTCTTGCAGCACTGAGCATTGCATCACCATTTGACAGCATCTACCTTGGCTTACACAATTACAACTGCGCACTTGCGTGCATTGCAACCGGGGGCATGTTCTATGCCCTGACCTGGCAGACTCATTTGCTGTCACTTGCCTGTGGTATGTATCTTTTACATAAAGGGAAGAAAAAAATTGATACATCCAGGCAGTCTATGGGTGGTACAGGTTTAGAGGCAAATACCGCTCTGCTGCAAAACTAGGTCCTATGCAAGAGTTTGTTCTGTGATGGCATCAGAGTTGAGCTTGTATGTGCAAGCTGCAAGTGCAGAGAGAAGGGCCCTAAAAACATCTGGAAAGGGTGGAAGTGCTGTTTGTGAAAGGAGCACAAGATATGCCAGGAGCAGAAGTTGGGTGCCTTGATATCCTGGGGCCAGGAGCTAACATCTGACATCCTGGGCCCACTGCTAACTGCTTGTGGCTTTAAGCCACAGGACAGTTGTGGAGAATTTGTGGAAGTTGTGGAATCACAGGCAAGCTTAGGAAGTGTGGCTTAGATGAATGGACGGTGAGGTGGATTGAGAACTGGCTTACAGATAGAGCTCAGAGGGTTGTGGTTAGTGGCGCAGAGTCTAGTTGGAGGTTAGTAACAAGTGGTGTCCCTCAGGGGTCAGTACTGGGCCCAGTTTTGTTCAACATATTCATCAATGATCTGGATGAAGGGATAGAGTGTACCATCAGCAAGTTTGCTGATGACACAAAACTGGGAGGAGTGGCTGACACGCCAGAAGGCTGTGCTGCCTTACAGCGTGACCTCGCCAGGCTGGAGAGTTGGGCAGAAAGAAACCTGATGAAGTTCAACAAGGGTAAGTGTAGGGTACTGCACCTGGGGAGGAATAACCCCATGCACCAGTACAGGTTGGGGGCTGACCTCCTGGAGAGCAGCTCTGTGGAGAGGGACCTGGGAGTCCTGGTGGACAACAGGATGACCATGAGCCAGCAATGTGCCCTGGCGGCCAAGAAGGCGAATGGCATCCTGGGGTGCATCAAGAAGAGTGTGGCCAGCAGGTCGAGGGAGGTCATCCTCCCCCTCTACTCTGCCCTGGTGAGACCGCATCTGGAGTACTGTGTCCAGTTCTGGGCTCCCCAGTTCAAGAAAGACAGGGAACTGCTGGAGAGGGTCCAGCAAAGGGCAACAAAGATGATTAGGGGACTGGAGCACCTTTCTTATGAGGAAAGGCTGAGGGACTTGGGTCTCTTTAGTCTAGAGAAAAGAAGATTGAGGGGGGATCTTATTAATACATACAAATACTTAATGGGAGGATGCCAGGGGGATGGGAGTAGTCTTTTTTCAGTGGCGCCCAGTGATAGGACGAGGGGTAATGGGCATAAACTTGAACATAGGAAGTTCCATCTTAACATGAGAAGGAACTTCTTTACTTTGAGGGTAGTGGAGCACTGGAACAGGCTGCCCAGAGAGGTGGTGGAGTCTCCCACTCTGGAGACATTCAAAACCCGCCTGGACGCTGTCCTGTGTAACGTGCTGTAGGTGACCCTGCTCTGGCAGGAGGGTTGGACTAGATGATCTCCAGAGGTCCCTTCCAACCCTAACAATTCTGTGAATTCTGTGAATTCTGTGAATTTCTGTAATCCTCCACTGCACACAGGTCAAGTTGTGCCAATTCATGAAATAAATATCACCACCAGCTACTCTTGACAAAACCACATTCTTCATTCACCATCCATCTCTACAGAGCAGATAGGACCCAATGTAGTCCATACAGCCAGATGCAGCATTGGGGCATTTTAACTAATTGTTGAATTCTAACATTAATCCTGACATCAGGTAGCTGGGAGGATATCTTACTGTGCATTTGGACAATATTACTATTTCTGATAGTTTCTTTGGATAGATGAAAAATATTTTCCTCATCTTGAGCTTTCTTTGGTCGTCTTTTCTCAGCATTATTTTGTGCCTATTCCGGAGCAGCTCTTGCTAATGCCCTGTCTGTGGTAAGTTAGGGGGGTGGGGGGGAATTTATGGGGGTTTTTTGTTTGTTTGCTTTAACTGTATTTTGATTTTTTTATGATATAATATTAGGGAAATGCCTCAAAATTCTCCATGTCAGTTTTGACAGCATTGAAATGAGAATGCTGTAGCCAATGGCAGGTCTTGTTCAGATTCTCTGTCAGTTGAATTCTGCACTTGCAGACTCTGAAAATAAGATTTCAAAGACCTTTGGAGTATGTCACCCACAGCAAGATTGTGCATGTATATGTGAATTCCAGCAACAGCGAGCAGTTTGAGATGCAACATTCAGTTGCAGGCAATATTTTTGAACAATTCCTAATGGTCTAAAGTTTTCCTTGCTTCTTCCAAGATCTTTCTCCCACCCTACCCACAGATATTATTTAAGTTTTATCTGGATATGAAAATTAAAATGGGGGGGAGACTGTTCTCTTAAATACAAAATTGTGGTATCTGGACAGATCAAGAAAGAGGTGAACCCAGAAATGCCAAGCTTTGTTTCTTCTTTAAGATCTGAGAGATTAAAGCAAAACCATATTTTAATAAAATTGATTTAGTAACTTAAAAGAAAAAAAATTTAGAACTAGCAGCTTCATGCACTAAATGTATTCATCTGGCGTCCACTCAGTACTGTATAGGTCCCTGCAGATGTGTTGCTTTGTTAAGCACACCTGCTTTTGGGATGCCTCAGAAAAAAAGAACATTTACTTTTTCTCCTTGTGATCTTGTTTTTGGCAGACCCCCAGTCAGGTCAAGAGTTAGGGTCACAAAGCAGGACTGAGGGTTGGATGTGATGCCAGCAACACATGGGCATTGAGGACAGTTAATATGTGTAAATAGTTCTCTCAGTACATGACATTTTACAGGACAGTGAGGGTAGGATTCAGCTCATTTATTAGAGAATTTAAATGTCTACATGTGAGCTGGGTGTCTTGGCTTTCATTACAGCCAGCAGAGCTCTGGAGCCTGATTCAGTTGCTTCAATATCGGTGCCAAGTGCCATTCTGCCCAACAGCTGCATCTCCAAAAGGACTGAGGTTTCCAATGTGGGATGCCTTACACAGCCCCATTTCAGATAAACTAGTTACCTCTGTGTGAGCAGCTGAATTGACATTTGGTAGCAGAGGAGCTTCCCAGACCTCCAATGACCAGCAGTGTCCTGATTCTGGCAGGGATGGGGTTAATTTTCCCAAGGAGCCAGCAGGGGATACAGGTATTCCATGCCATGTGACCCATGCCCAGGTTTTGGGGGGGAGCTAGCCGGGGGAGGGGGCAGGAAGTCTCGGCTGGGAGCGGGCTGCGGCGGTCCGGGTCCAGTCGGGGAGCGGGAGCGGTGGCACTGTAATCGCGTTCGTATATTCCTTTACCGGTGTTACTGTTATTGTTTTCTCTTGCTTTTGCTCCCATGCAGGCCCCTGCATCTGGACATCCTCCTCTGGATCCAAATGGGGGATGCTGTAGGGGGGGGGTGGGGGGTGGTGGTGTTCAGCAATCATGGAATCATAGAATGGTTTGTGTTGGAAGGGACCTTTAAAGGCCATCTAGTCCAAACCCCCTGCAATGAGCAGGGACATCTTCAACTAGATCAGGTTGCTCAGAGCCCCATCCAACCTGACCGTGAATGTTTCCAGGGATGGGGCATCTACCACTGCTCTGGGAAGGCATGTTCTGTGTCACACTGTCCTCAGGGAAAGCACAGGCTCTCCCAGCTTCTCAAATGCAAGAATTTAGCAACCGGCAGAAGTAAGCAAAGGGAACATGCAAAATGAGGTACCAAAAGGCACCTGTCTGTCTGTCCTTTCCCCTTCCAGCTTGGGCTGCCACTCTGCACCTGGCCTTTTTGCTTCTCCGCACTTCTCTTTTTGCTCGTAAATTCAGACAACCCAGCCATCTACAGAATCCCTCTCTGCAAAGTCACCTACCCAGAAGCCAACCGGATCTACTACCTGAGAATGAAGAGAAGATCATCAGAAAGTAGGAGAGAAGAGCAGAAACGAAAGGAGCAGAAACCCTCTGGCAACTCAAAAATAAGCACAGGAGGCGCCCCCCTGTGCACCCCCAAATCCTGCCATGCTTATTGATTTCAAATGTCCACGAGTCTACAGTTTTGGGGCGTTTTTTTCAGATGCTAGCCAAGCACATCATAGCCACAAACACCACCTTCGGCAGCAGTCTGCAGGCTGGGGATTTGGCATCCCTCGCTCTGGAGGAAACACAATTTGCCCTTGAACTAAGCTTTCCAAAAAGCACTCAGTTAACATAATAATGACTGCCTTATCAATCCACATGCTGTCAACTTGAAAGTCACCTCTTATCAATAATAGTTATAAGAATAGGCAGAAGAATATTAATGCTGACACGAGGCTGCATTTAATTTCAGATGTGTAATTTAATGAAATAAATATGCTGAGAAGGCATTGGTATCTAATAATATTAAATAATGTAAGAACTACATCAAGAGCTGCACTACAAATTAAGAACATGTATATTTGAAAGTGAAATAAACAGACTGATCTCTTCCTTTCTTGTGTCCCATCAATGTCTCTTAATCCCTCTTAACAGCTACAACATAAACAGTTAAATATTCTTGCAGAGTGCATACTATTTTTGGTGCCAGCTCCTGACTCCTTGTTAAGTGCCAAGACAATGAAGGTATGAGTATATATGCTTTATCAGACTAGAAAAGTGACTAGCTAGCAATGATCAAACATTTTTCTTTTCCTTGCATCATTTTCTGTCCTACAAATAAAATAGAAGATCTCTCTCCTGCTTAATGCAGGATAGCAGTCCTGAATCCTTACACACATCCAGTGGGAAATAGGAAAACTTCATGTACAGAATGTGATAAATATTTACTGCTGATGGCAGGTACTGCAGTTCTTTCTCTCCTCTTCCTACGGGAACAGTTCTCTTGCATTAAGCCATGAGCAATGAACAAGTCACAGGCTCCCCTTGATGTTTGTTGGGTGTCAGACTGGGATCTTCTCATGGGTCTTCAATGTCTGGCCTGCCCCAGAGAAACCTCATGAGGCATCATCAGAGTTAATCATGGGAAACTGAGGACCCTCCTGCCGATGTTCTCCCCAGAGGTTGGTTTCTAACAGGCATAAGGTGCAAGGAGGACATGACCACTTTATGCTTCCTCCAAGTCTTTACAAAAGGGAACAGACAAGGACTTTTCTTGGAAACTTTCCCAAAACCTCAGCAAAACAAGCCTGACAGAAAGGCTTCCTTGTTCTAAAGTCGTGTCACATGGTCAGTTTAAAATCACAGATCCAAAGTACTTGAAGATTTAAAATACAAAGAGACTATGCAACCACAAACATTCAGACTAGATGCTGTCCTTTTAACCCCTTGATATGGGACTGTTTCACAGATTCATTTGAGTGTCTTTGAGCAGGTGGGAGCCCAGTTCTCCCTCAGTTACATGGACCTTTTTTAAAAGGGTGAGCCTGGGTGCTGCTCACAGGACTGTTTGTGCCATTATGAGCAAAAGACCAGCAGCACCAGCAACTGCCAGCTCCTCTAAACGTCCCCTAGAAGGAGCATCCAAGATTGAAGTCAGTCTGGGAGACAAAAATATGGTGCCATATCAGTATGTTGAGATGCTTTTTAAACAGGTTAGGCCATTCCAGAGACTTTAGTAAAATTTAGGTCCTACTTCCTCCCCTATCTGGATGACGATAGATTTGAGATTCCACCTGGCAGGACAGCCTCACACATGCAGATAAGTCCAAATTTCAGTACCCAAGAAAACCCTGTCATTGAAAATTTAGGGATCCAGTGAGCTTTGTAGCCATTATAACCTGGTCTACCCTCAGACCTGAGCACCTGTATCACACCTCTGTCCCATTTTAGACCTCAGGCTAACCTCCGAACCTGACCTTACAAATGCCTTCCAGGAAAGCACTGAGGGAACAAGCTGGCATTCTCACATGCCACAAGTCGTCTTGGAGATTAATGAAAGACCAATAATCCCAGCAGTCTGCCTGACATGTTAGCCATGAGACTTTTGTTGGCCCAGGGCAAACTAAGAGGGATGGGACTGAGCACAGCTCAATATCTGACCTATCTCTAATAGAGGGAGGAAGATTTGACAGATATACAACTGCGGTGAGCAGAAAAGTAAATGCATTATAGTGGGCAAAACTTCCCATGCAAATCCCAGAAGCCTCCTGGAGATGCTGAGCTCTGACAAGCAGCAGGAGCCCAGAGGCACAGGTGTATTTCTGTAACACAAGAGCAAGAGATGAGAACTGCTAATTTAGGAGAAACAGATCGCAACAAGCAACCCATGACCCAGTCAGTGGATGAAGGCAGTTAAGCCTTAAAGCTATCACAGAGGACTGCTGCAAAGGGATCTACAATCTAAGCCAGCGTTAAAGGGCATTTTAGGCCGCACGTGCAACTGCTTATTCCTGCATGGTGACTCCAGAAAAAGCAGAGACACCATCAGAATCATACAACAGAATCATAGAATCGTTTTGGTTGGAAGAGACCTTTAAGATCAAGTCCAACCATTAACCTAGCACTGACAAGTTACCATTAAACCATGTCCCTCAGCACTATGTCTACAGAAAAGGTGTCAGCAGGCAGGGAAGAAAGCGGAGAGCCGCAGAACAGGTTGCTCTTTGAGCCATGATGCCAGCAAACCAGTGCTAGTAAAAAAGCAGTCTCGTTAAGTCCCTATGGACTGCAAGATCGGGGACATCCCAATGTTCCTGCTGCTCTAGAGAAACAAAGAAAGGCAGAACATGAGGTTATACGTAGCTGCCTGAACATCTTCCCTCTGTAGCAGTCAATGAAATATAAAGCACACGCAAACTAGCAGGACCCGTTCATCTGCTCCGCACAGTTTAATTTGGCTCATACACAATCCAGCATTACAGAAAGATTCAAGTATTAGCAATACAAAGTTACAAAAATACTATAATAGAGTCAGCTAAAATAATGCTAGAACCATATTTTTTTAAGAAAAACCTTAACTGTGTTTAGTTATGCCAAGCATATAATTTGTTTTCTTATAAATAAGAGTGAAGTCCAAGCACAATATGGCTATTGGAAAGTATTTGTCATATAAGAGCCACTGAAGACATTAATTCCTCAGCCACAAGCAAATCCATCCTGAAATCAATTAGTAAAGTAATTTCTAGAGTTGAAGCCATCCATAAAAAATAGGGTATAAGCAGCTTTATTAAGTCTCTAGCTAATCAAAAGATTTGAGTAACTATAGCCAGTACTAATAATTCTTGAAAACAGCCAAGGCAAATAAAGTGTCTCCTGGAAGGAAGCTGTAGACAATAAAAGCACTAACTGGAGTTATCAATGGTAGCCCCGACAGCCTGCTGTCTGTCAAGTTCTATAGAAAATCTTCATTAAGAGAAAGAAAATGTATAGTTTTCAATGGGACTAATAATTTTTAGACAATTCCCAGAGATCTAACATAAAACAAACGTGCCCATAAAAACCAGAAAAGCTTAAAAACGAAAGCCTCTTCTATTGCTAGAGCAGTCACTCTACCCAGCTCAAATGAAATAAATATTCCTGTACAAATCAACACCTGGCCTATCAGTTGCATATATAAAAACAACCTCTTGAAAATTTGCCTTGAAAATCTGAACAGCAGCGGCAAATGGGAGCAGACTAAGCAACATGAAGGAATTGCAAGAGACCTCCCCAGTGAACAGAGAAGACCATCTAGTCTGTTATAACTGGAGTCTAATGCAAAAACATTACATATACCATGTGGCTCTAAGAAAAATGCTTACTTTATTGCTCCAAATGTAATTTTTCTTACTCTTTTATTTGCTCCTTACCCCTAAAAAAAGCCAAACCAACTTTTCTCTTTGATAGGACATTCCCAGCTCTTCTCACATAGACATAGGTGCTTCTGTCAATAAGATCAGTCACAGAACCTCTTACAGAAAAAGCTGAGGCAAGAGCTTTAGATGTCCTGGCTTGGGTATTGATGACTCCAGAATGACTTACTCTTCATGAACAATTAGCAAAGCTGCACTGAGGGAATGTGGAGGGGAAGGATTTGTCTTCTCAGTGGACGTTAGTCATAGCAGAGGTCAGAGCCCCGCTGCCGTCCACAGCGGAGCATCCTAGTTGCTGGAGCATGATGTTTACCACCTAATTCCTTCATCTGATGACCTTCTTTGAGACCCCCTCACATATTACTGGGGTCCAGAGCAGAAAGAAACAACAGTACAGAGGGAAACCACTATAGGAGATGGTGACACCTCTCAGCCCAGGGAGGACACCCAAAGCTGTAGGGCTGGAAAACCCACAGCCACACTTTCAAACAGCGATGGGGTGAAGCGGCTGCAGTGCTGTATGGGAAGAAAGAGCCAGCAAAGTGCGAGGGGTTAAAGTCTGCTACCACTGAGCAGGTTTCCTTGTTGGCCTCCACTCTTAATTAAGCTGCTGGAGCTGCTCTGCAGCAGAGCCTGGGCCCTTCCCTCCTGGCTCTGTTCGGTATTGCTGTGAGCTTAGAATAAGTATTGTCATTTTTTCAGGCCTTCTGCAATGTCAACACCTCTTCTTCCCATACCTGCAACTACAGATGGGTGCAAATAGGAGGGTGAAATTGTCAGACACAGGGAGAACAGGTCCCCCCAAACCCCAGGCAGCTGGTGCGTGGAGCCAGACGGCACCCTGATAGCCACCAGCAAATATTGTGAAAGGCTTTATGCTCCAGAGGGGTACTCCAGCAATGCAGGGCATCACCACAGGCTGAAAAAACCCCCAAGATTTTACAACATGTAAAGCCAGGTTGGATGGGACTTTGAGTAACCTGGTCTAGTGGAATGTGAACCAGTGCTAGTAAAAAAGCAGTCTCGTTAAGTCCCTATGGACTGCAAGATCGGGGACATCCCAATGTTCCTGCTGCTCTAGAGAAACAAAGAAAGGCAGAACATGAGGTTATACGTAGCTGCCTGAACATCTTCCCTCTGTAGCAGTCAATGAAATATAAAGCACACGCAAACTAGCAGGACCCGTTCATCTGCTCCGCACAGTTTAATTTGGCTCATACACAATCCAGCATTACAGAAAGATTCAAGTATTAGCAATACAAAGTTACAAAAATACTATAATAGAGTCAGCTAAAATAATGCTAGAACCATATTTTTTTAAGAAAAACCTTAACTGTGTTTAGTTATGCCAAGCATATAATTTGTTTTCTTATAAATAAGAGTGAAGTCCAAGCACAATATGGCTATTGGAAAGTATTTGTCATATAAGAGCCACTGAAGACATTAATTCCTCAGCCACAAGCAAATCCATCCTGAAATCAATTAGTAAAGTAATTTCTAGAGTTGAAGCCATCCATAAAAAATAGGGTATAAGCAGCTTTATTAAGTCTCTAGCTAATCAAAAGATTTGAGTAACTATAGCCAGTACTAATAATTCTTGAAAACAGCCAAGGCAAATAAAGTGTCTCCTGGAAGGAAGCTGTAGACAATAAAAGCACTAACTGGAGTTATCAATGGTAGCCCCGACAGCCTGCTGTCTGTCAAGTTCTATAGAAAATCTTCATTAAGAGAAAGAAAATGTATAGTTTTCAATGGGACTAATAATTTTTAGACAATTCCCAGAGATCTAACATAAAACAAACGTGCCCATAAAAACCAGAAAAGCTTAAAAACGAAAGCCTCTTCTATTGCTAGAGCAGTCACTCTACCCAGCTCAAATGAAATAAATATTCCTGTACAAATCAACACCTGGCCTATCAGTTGCATATATAAAAACAACCTCTTGAAAATTTGCCTTGAAAATCTGAACAGCAGCGGCAAATGGGAGCAGACTAAGCAACATGAAGGAATTGCAAGAGACCTCCCCAGTGAACAGAGAAGACCATCTAGTCTGTTATAACTGGAGTCTAATGCAAAAACATTACATATACCATGTGGCTCTAAGAAAAATGCTTACTTTATTGCTCCAAATGTAATTTTTCTTACTCTTTTATTTGCTCCTTACCCCTAAAAAAAGCCAAACCAACTTTTCTCTTTGATAGGACATTCCCAGCTCTTCTCACATAGACATAGGTGCTTCTGTCAATAAGATCAGTCACAGAACCTCTTACAGAAAAAGCTGAGGCAAGAGCTTTAGATGTCCTGGCTTGGGTATTGATGACTCCAGAATGACTTACTCTTCATGAACAATTAGCAAAGCTGCACTGAGGGAATGTGGAGGGGAAGGATTTGTCTTCTCAGTGGACGTTAGTCATAGCAGAGGTCAGAGCCCCGCTGCCGTCCACAGCGGAGCATCCTAGTTGCTGGAGCATGATGTTTACCACCTAATTCCTTCATCTGATGACCTTCTTTGAGACCCCCTCACATATTACTGGGGTCCAGAGCAGAAAGAAACAACAGTACAGAGGGAAACCACTATAGGAGATGGTGACACCTCTCAGCCCAGGGAGGACACCCAAAGCTGTAGGGCTGGAAAACCCACAGCCACACTTTCAAACAGCGATGGGGTGAAGCGGCTGGAGAGCTGGAATGGCAGAAAACACCAAGAGCGATGGGTTAAAGTCTGCTACCACTGAGCAGGTTTCCTTGTTGGCCTCCACTCTTAATTAAGCTGCTGGAGCTGCTCTGCAGCAGAGCCTGGGCCCTTCCCTCCTGGCTCTGTTCGGTATTGCTGTGAGCTTAGAATAAGTATTGTCATTTTTTCAGGCCTTCTGCAATGTCAACACCTCTTCTTCCCATACCTGCAACTACAGATGGGTGCAAATAGGAGGGTGAAATTGTCAGACACAGGGAGAACAGGTCCCCCCAAACCCCAGGCAGCTGGTGCGTGGAGCCAGACGGCACCCTGATAGCCACCAGCAAATATTGTGAAAGGCTTTATGCTCCAGAGGGGTACTCCAGCAATGCAGGGCATCACCACAGGCTGAAAAAACCCCCAAAATTTTACAACATGTAAAGCCAGGTTGGATGGGACTTTGAGTAACCTGGTCTAGTGGAATGTGTCCCTGCCCATGGCAGGGGGGTTGGAACTAGATGATCTTTAAGGTCCCTTCCAACTCCAACCATCCTATGATTCTATGTCCAAATAAGATAAGACCCTAAAATCTCCATCTGCTGGGAAGTTGCTCTGTGTTTTGGCCATGCCAGATATCTCCAGTCTGCAATGATAGATGCGTTCCCCAGCACTGCAGACTGACTTAGTCTTTTGTAGATCACATTTGCCAGGGTTACAGAAATACCACCACTCTGAGGGTGAGATCTGTTTGCCAAACACTCTCCCCTTGATCCCCCTTCAACAGACGGGTGTGTTTTAATTTGGAAGATAGAAGGAGTTCAAACAGGAAACAAACCTTTGATTGCAGCTGATTTTATGGTTCTCAGAGGGTCTTTTACAAACTCCTGCAGCTGTTGCCACAGCTGGAATTCACACATCCCAGTGGTGGGTTGAGAAGATGAGGGCTAATTCTGTGGGAAGAACTGTGGTTCTTCCACCACATTTTCCCTGGGAATGAGTTTGGGCACCTCCAACTACAGTTCAGTAGCTCCTGAGTGAGCTCAGGAGCCTCGGTGCATTTAGTAGCTTAAGCTGTCGTGGAGCTGCATCCTCACATTCTTCTCCAGGGACAGCCCTTTGCATAGAGAGTTGAGGCAGACCCAAATTCATGCTCCCAAAACATGCAGCTTCACTCAGCAGAGCAGAGGTGGAGCACCAAGTACATGTGGACCCATTCCAAAAACATCCAACTACCTCACCTACCCAAAATGAGCAGAGGTGCAGGCTGTGTACAACAACTCAGCAGCTGCTAATCAAATTGTGCTGTGCATGGAACTACAAAAGGCAAAGACAGAGAGACAGAGACATCCCTGACCCATGCAACTAGGATGATTTGGAGTCTTTTTCCCTTTGCTCCAGAGCACCCTAGCCTGCACCTGACCCCACTTCTCCACACTTCCCTGGTTTCAACTGAGTGCTGACAGCTCCGTTGCTCCATCATCCACAAATCTCTGCTCTGAAAAACCACTCAGCCAGAAACCAGGCAGCAACTTCCTGGCTGCGGAGACTACCAGAAAGGCAAAGATGATGACAAAATATGAAGCAGCAATGGTTTCTTACTATAGCTGAGCGAGTTTATTAAACTTGTATAAATTAAATCCTGTTTAGGGAATTTTCCATTCCCAAAAATTGAGTTATTGTCGTGGTTTGGGCCGAATCGACTACTGGGGACGTGGGGGACCCCAGATGGGACCGACAGATGCTCCCCTCTGCCCCTCTTCAAAGAGAGAAGCAGAGGAGGGAAAAAGAGACGTATGAGTTTAGAAGGAACTAAACTACTTTAATGAAATATTAATAATAAAATAAAAAGGAAATAATGAATTATATACAAAACTGTATCAAGCTCCCGAGATGACAATAACATCACTGTCTGGCACTGGGGAAGTCCCAGGCTGGACTCAGTGACGGACGGGAACTGGATTCCGGATCTGCATTCAGGATCGGGATCACAGGCAGAAAAACAGTCTTCCTCAGACGTCTGCCATTGCAGGAAG
>NW_009649376.1:2771-3187 GCF_000708025.1 Charadrius vociferus | reverse complement strand
GCTCCCCGCCTTGCTTCTCCAAGAATTAAAAACTCTACCTTTTCGTGATCACTGTGCCCAAGACAACTTCCAACCTTTACATCCCCCACAAGACCTTCTCTATTAACAAATAGTAGGTCCAGTAGGGCGCTTTCCCTAGTTGGCTCCTGTTGACGCAGAAGCTCAGACAGATACACCACGACCAATATGATCAGGGTAAATGCCACTTTATTGCACAGATAGCTCAGCTAATATAGACAGTTCTCTCCTGCGCCACGCAACACTCAAGCAACAATTGGTTACATGCATAGTTCAAACAAGCATCTCTACTATATGATTGGCTAGCCCCAGCTGTTCACTCGCATAGTTATCTACTTCTATGTTTTACTCAAAAATCCTGCTTATCGGTACATTCAGCAACAGTTCTTTCCTCCCTC
>NW_009649376.1:695-1954 GCF_000708025.1 Charadrius vociferus | reverse complement strand
AACCTAGTTTAAAGCCCTATGAATGAGCCCTGCTAATTCCTGTCCCAGGATCTTTCTTCCCCTTTGGGTCAGGCTTTCCCCACCTGTTGCCAGCATGCCTGGTGTCCTGTAGATCAACCCATGATCAAAGAAGCCAAAGTTCTGCTGGTTGCACCAGTCTCGGAGCCAGGAGTTAATTTGCTGGCTCCTCCTGTTTATCCCCCTCATCAACCCCTGCAACTGGTGGGATAGAGGAGAACACTATTTGTGCTCCTGATCCCTTAATCAGCCATCCCAGAGCCCTAAAATCATTCTTCGTTGCCCTTAGACTTCTGGTAGCTACTTCATCACCACCTACTTGAAATATCAGTAGTGGGTAGTAATCTGAGGGCTGAACCAGGGAAGGGAGTTTTCTCCATATGTCCTTAATTCTGGCCCCAGGGAGGCAGCTGACTTCCCTGTGGGATGGGTCAGGTCTACAAATAGGGCCCTCTGTTCCCCTCAGAAGGGAGTCACCTACTACAATTACCTTCCTTCCTTTCTTGGTTGAGGAAGTCCTAAGGCGTGGGGGTGAGTGACTAGCCCTGGGCGACTCACTGGTTGGATCATCCTCTCCATCCTCATTCGCCTGGCCCTCAATTTCCAAAGTCCCATACCTATTATGCAAGGGCAATTGGGATGGTGAGGGAGGCCATGAGGGGTTTCTCATGGCCTCTCTGAGGAGGGACCTGTCTCCACTGCCCCTTGTCCCTTAAGTCCCCTCCTTCTGCCTGGTGACAGGAGGGAAGGGGATCATCCACTTCTGATAGGGCCTCTTCCTGCTGCCTTTGCCTCAGGGTATGGCTCCACCAATCTATTTCATTTTCACAGTCTCTAATACTTCTTAACCTGTCTACCTCTTCCCTCAGTTCAACCACCTGCCTGAGCAGATAGTTTATTTGAATGCACCACACACAGGCAGTGTCTCTGGCTTCCTCTGATACCAGTGCCAGGCTCAAGCGTTCATTGCAGCCCGAGACCTGCACAGCCACATGCTTGTGTGGTAGCTTGGTCTGAGTTTTTGCAGTGGCTTTTGGACGTTTTGTGGCCATGCTCTTCTTTTGAGCCGGGAGGTGACCAATCACTGCTGTCTGCTTCCTGCACGCTTTGAGCCCATGCCCCTGCACTCTGATGTTCCTCCGCTTGCGCTCGCCCAGCTCGTGCCTGGCTTAGTTGTGAGGCTTTCAGCGACCTACCGTGTGAAATGCTGCACCCTGTTCACCTGCTCTCACTGTGGCGAC
>NW_009649376.1:0-571 GCF_000708025.1 Charadrius vociferus | reverse complement strand
TTCTGTCAGCAGCCTGCCCCTGAGCTTCCGGTCCCAACACAAGCTAGATGCTTTTCCTGGCTTTGAAAGCTCCAAAAAGAGCCCCTTGCTGGCCTTTTCTGCCTCAATTCCCTTCCTCAGTGTGGACTTACCTGCACTGGAGCTGGTCTCCTCGGCAAGTGACCGTTGGCATGTTTACAGACCGCTGATGTGTTTCAAATCCCTCTGGAAGCCGGTTTTGCCATCAAATGAGGTAAGGTCAAGGGACCTGCACAACAGATCCAGTTTTGAGGAATGAAGTGGCAAAATGGGCACCACCAGATCCCAATGGACGTGATTAACAAAATAACAGCTGTGTCACCATCTACTAACAAAAAGGAAACACAAGCCTTCTTAGGAATGCATATTCCTCGTTACAGTCAGATTGTGAGCCCTCTCTATGAAGTGACTAGGAAGAAGAATGATTTTAAATGGGGCCCTGAGCAGCAATCAGACTTTGAACAAATTAGAGAGATTATTCATGCAATAGCCCTTAGGCCAGTTCGGACGGGACTAGATGTAAAAAATGTGCCACGATTGAGAGACGGGACAC
>NW_009649375.1:0-321 GCF_000708025.1 Charadrius vociferus | reverse complement strand
CTCGTGCCTGCACCCCAAAAATCCCTCTGTGCCCCCCTCAGCTGCCCGCACCCCAATTTCTTGCGCACGCACCCTTTGCTCATGTGCACCCCAAAAGTTTTGTGCGTGCGCCCCTCAATTGAGGGCACCCCACTGCCTTCTGCCTGCACCCCAAAAATCCCTCCGTGCCCCCCTCAAATGCGTGAACCCCAAAGTCTCGTGCCTGCACCCCAAAATCCCTCCGTGCCCCCCTCAGCTGCCTGCACCCCAGTTCCTTGTGCATGCCCCCAGGGGTCCCGTGCACCCCAAAAGCTTCTCCGTGCCCCCCTCAATCGAGGGCAC
>NW_009649374.1:0-417 GCF_000708025.1 Charadrius vociferus | reverse complement strand
AAACTTTTAATCTTAGAGAGTTAATTATGGTATTTTTGTAATAGAGGGAGTGGTTTGAAAAGCTTACGATATATTTTTTCAAAAATTGACATTCAGTTTGTGCAGATAGTTTTATTCGTCGTTTTTTAGTTTTCTTCAGTTTTACATCTAAACTGGTAACTGTTACCAAATGGAAGCCAATCTGAACTGCTTTGGTTTGTTTATTTGCTTACTGTATCAAAAATAAAAATTAAAAATAACTCAAGAACATTCCCTTGCATCTGGAAGTAGGACAGGACAGCAGCACACATTTCCATTTTGATGATTAGCCTTTCTTTCTAAATATTTACATATTTTATGTACAAATTAGTAACTCCCATGAGAAATAACTTAACTGAATATACACCATGACATTGGAAGAGCTGATTTAAATCTCTA
>NW_009649373.1:2707-3023 GCF_000708025.1 Charadrius vociferus | reverse complement strand
CCCCCCACCCCTTTCACCCCGCTGACGGTACGGGTGAAACCCAAACGGATCGGGGTTTTCGTGGACTACGAAGCCGGCAAAGTGGCTTTTTATAACGTCACCGATCGTTCTCACATTTATACCTTCACCGATACCTTCACCGAAAAGATTTGGCCGCTTTTTTATCCCGGCATCCGCGCCGGCAGGAAAAACGCGGCGCCTCTCGTTATCCGTTCGCCGACGGATTGGGAGTGACGGAGGGGAGAAGTGCGGCGCCGGAGGGGGTTTGGCTCGGCGATATCCGGCAGCGACGGCGCTCCGGTGGAGGCGGGGGGTT
>NW_009649373.1:0-2627 GCF_000708025.1 Charadrius vociferus | reverse complement strand
GGCTCTCCAACATCTGGCAACTCCGGGATCCGGTGATCCGGCACCGCCGGGGTTTGGCTCTCCGACATCTGGCACCACTGAGATCCGGTGATCCGGCACTGCTGGGGTTTGGCTCTCTGACATCTGGCACCACGGGGATCCGGTGATCCGGCACCACCACAGTTTGGCTCTCTGACATCTGGCACCTCCGGGATCCGGTGATCCGGCACCATGGGGCTTTGGCTCTCCGACATCTGGCATCACCGGGATCTGGTGCTCCGGAACGACCAGGGTTTGGCTCTCCGACATCTGGCACCTCTGGGATCCGGTGATCCGGCACTGCTAGAGTTTGGCTCTCCGACATCTGGCACCTCTGGGATCCAGTGATCTGCCGCCGCTGAGGTTTGGCTATCCAACATCTGGCACCTCCGGGATCCGGTGCTCCGGCACCACCGCAGTTTGGCTCTCCGACATCTGGCACCTCCGGGATCCGGTGATCCGGCACCATGGGGATTTGGCTCTCCGACATCTGGCATCACCGGGATCTGGTGCTCCAGCACCACCAGGGTTTGGCTCTCCGACATCTGGCACCACTGAGATCCGGTGATCCGGCACCACCGCAGTTTGGCTCTCCGACATCTGGCATCACCGGGATCTGGTGCTCCGGAACGACCAGGGTTTGGCTCTCCGACATCTGGCACCTCTGGGATCTGGTGATCCAGCACCACCGCAGTTTGGCTCTCTGACATCTGGCACCTCTGGGATCCGGTGATCCGGCACCACCGCAGTTTGGCTCTCCGACATCTGGCACCTCCGGGATCCGGTGATCCGGCACCATGGGGATTTGGCTCTCCGACATCTGGCATCACCGGGATCTGGTGCTCCAGCACCACCAGGGTTTGGCTCTCCGACATCTGGCACCACTGAGATCCGGTGATCCGGCACCACCGCAGTTTGGCTCTCCGACATCTGGCATCACCGGGATCTGGTGCTCCGGAACGACCAGGGTTTGGCTCTCCGACATCTGGCACCTCTGGGATCTGGTGATCCAGCACCACCGCAGTTTGGCTCTCTGACATCTGGCACCTCTGGGATCCGGTGATCCGGCACCACCGCAGTTTGGCTCTCCGACATCTGGCACCTCCGGGATCCGGTGATCCGGCACCACCGCAGTTTGGCTCTCTGACATGTGGCACCTCCGGGATCCGGTGATCCGGCACCATGGGGATTTGGCTCTCCGACATCTGGTACCACCGGGATCCGGTGATCCGGCACCACCGCAGTTTGGCTCTCCGACATCTGGCACCTCCGGGATCCGGTGATCCGGCACCATGGGGATTTGGCTCTCCGACATCTGGCATCACCGGGATCTGGTGCTCCAGCACCACCAGGGTTTGGCTCTCCGACATCTGGCACCACTGAGATCCGGTGATCCGGCACCACCGCAGTTTGGCTCTCCGACATCTGGCATCACCGGGATCTGGTGCTCCGGAACGACCAGGGTTTGGCTCTCCGACATCTGGCACCTCTGGGATCTGGTGATCCAGCACCACCGCAGTTTGGCTCTCTGACATCTGGCACCTCTGGGATCCGGTGATCCGGCACCGCTGGGGTTTGGTTCTCTGACATGTGGCACCACCGGGATCCGGTGCTCCGGCACCACTGCAGTTTGGCTCTCCCACATCTGGCACCTCCGGGATCCGGCACCATGGGGATTTGGCTCTCCGACATCTGGTACCACCGCCGCTCCGTGTCCCTCTGTCCCCCCACGTGTCCCTCACCCCACGCACATCCTGGGGTCCGTGTCCCTCCGTGTCCCCCCGTGTGTCACCACGTCTGTCCCTCCGTGTGCCCCCGTGTCAGTCCGTGTCCCTCTGCGTGTCCCCGTGGCCATCTCTGTCCCTTTGTGGCCCTCCGTGGCCACACGTGTCCTTCCCCATTCTCATGTCCCTCCACGTCCCTCCGTGTGTGTCCCTCCGTGTCCACATGTCCCATTCCCGTGTCCCTCCACGTGTCCCTCCCCTTTCCCATGTCCCTCCGTGTCCCCACGTCATCCGTGTCCCTCTGTGTGTCCCTCCGTGTCCCCACGTCACTGGTGTGTCCCTCCGTGTCCCCACATCATCTGTGTCCCTCCGTGTGTCCCTCCACGTCCCCCCGTGTCCCATGTGTGTCCCCGTGTCCCTCCATGTGGTTGTATCCCTCCGTGTTCCCACATCATCCACGTCCCTCTGTGTCCCCCCATGTGTCCCTCCGTGTCCCCACGTCATCCGTGGCACTCTCCGTGTGTCCCCACATCATCTGTGTCCTTCCGTGACCCTCCGTGTGTCCCTCTGTGTGTCCCCACGCCATCCGTGTCCCCACATCATCTGTAGCTGTCCGTGTCCCCCTCCATGTCCCTCCGTGTGTCCCCACGTCATCCGTGTCCCTCCCCTTGTCCCTCCATGTCCCTCCCCATGTCCCTCTGTCTGTGTCCCTTCCCATGTCCCCACGTCGTCCGTGTCCCTCCGTGTCCCCACATCATCTGTGTCCCTCTGTCCGTGTCCCTCCCCCTGTCCCTCTGTGTCCCCACGTCATCCGTGTCCCTCCATGTCCCTCCCCATGTCCCTCTGTCTGTGTCCCTTCCCATGTCCCCACGTCGTCCGTGTCCC
>NW_009649372.1:7339-7809 GCF_000708025.1 Charadrius vociferus | reverse complement strand
TGCCCCCCCCAAAAAAAAAAAACTTTAAAGGAGGGGGTGAACCCCCTTTTTTTTTAACTCACCACGTTGAGGATATAATCCATCAGGGGGATGGGGATGCGCTCCTCCGTGCCCACCACCCTAAAAATCGAAGAGGGGGTGACGTTGAGTGTTGTCCTTCCGCCTCCGCTCGAAACGTCCCCTTTTTGGGTGCGTGCCCCCCCCAAAAAATGTCCCTTTTTGGGTGCGTGTCCCCCCCAAAAAATGTCCCTTTTTGTGTGTGTGTGTCCCCCTCCCCAAAAAATGTCCCTTTTTGGGTGTGTGTGTGTCCCCCAAAAATGTCCCTTTTTGGGTGTTTGTCCCTCCAAAAAGTGTCCCTTTTTGGGTGCGTGTCCCCCCCCAAAAATGTCCCTTTTTGGGTGCATGTCCCCCCCCAAAAAATGTCCCTTTTTGGGTGCGTGTCCCCCCCCAAAAATGTCCCTTTTTGGGTG
>NW_009649372.1:4396-5596 GCF_000708025.1 Charadrius vociferus | reverse complement strand
CCCCCCCAAATAGATAAAAAAGCACCCTAATTGCGATAAACACTGAAAAAAAAAACATATTAATGGGACAGCCGTGTGGCTGTAGGGCCCCAAGATGGTGGCCGGGTCTCTCTCCGGGCGTCCCCCTTACTGTAAAATGACCCCACACATTAAAAAAAGGAATAAGGCTTAAAAAATGAGGAGAAGCCCCCCCCCAAATAGATAAAAAAGCACCCTAATTGCGATAAACACTGAAAAATACCCCATATCGTGTGGCTGCGGGTCCCCAAGATGGTGGCCGGGTCTCTCTCCGGGCGTCCCCCTTACTGTAAAATGACCCCACACACTAAAAAAAGGAATGAGGCCAAAAAAATGAGGAGAAGCCCCCCCCAAATAGATAAAAAATTGTGATAAAAACCGAAAAAAACCCCTATTAATGGGAAAGCTGTTTGGCTGTGGGTTCCAGAGATGGTGGTGGAGTTGCTCTCCCGGTGTCTCCCTTGCTGTAACATGGTCCCCCCCACTAATAAAAGGAAAGCAGGCAAAAAAACGAGGAGAAACACCTTAAGAAAACATTAAAAAGCACTCTAACTGTGATAAACACCCCAAAAAAACCATATTAACAGGGCGGTGGGGTGGCTGTGGGTCCCCAAAATGGCGGTGGGGTCTCTCTCCTGGCGTCCCCCTTGCTGTAACGCGTTCCTCCTTTAAAAATAAAGATCCTCCCCGCAAAATGAAGACACTCTTCCCCCTTCCATCTCACCGAGGGGGTCGGAGCTTCGCCGTCGCCGCATGGCGGGGAGGTAATCGGGAGAGAGCAGCACTTTGAAGAGGCGCTCGAAGGGTTGGCACTGAACGAAGGATTGCAAACCCCGGGCGTTGAGGCAAAGGGCGCTGAAGACGTTGGGTAAGGAACCTAAAACCTCGCGGGTGGCTGGAACCTTATATATATATAAAAAAAAATAATAATATAATATGCGCAAAGGAGGAGATGAAAAGGGTTTTTTTTTGAAAACAACTCACGTCTTTGATGAGGAGAGCGTGGAGCATGACGTCCGTGAGGCCGTTGTCCTGCAGGGAGGAGAGCAGCGATGGCTCCTGGAACACGAAGACCGTCACCACCTCGGTCGCTGCGGCGGGAGGGAGAAGGGCACTGAGGAGGATGGGAAGAGCCAAATTCCCCCCAAAATCCTGCCCAAATTCAACCCACCCCATCCAAAG
>NW_009649372.1:1948-3557 GCF_000708025.1 Charadrius vociferus | reverse complement strand
AGCCCCCAAAAAAGCCCGAAGGGCCCCAAAAAACACCCTCAGTGCCCCCCAAAATGGACCTCAGCACCCCAAAAAAGCCTCAAGGGCTCCAAAAAGGCCCTCAGTGCCACCAAAAAACACCCTCAGTGCCCCCAAAAACACCCTCAGTGCCCCCAAAAAAGCCTGAAGTGCTCCAAAAAACACCCTCAGTGCCCCCCAAAATGGGCCTCAGCACCCCAAAAAAGCCTCAAGGGCCCCAAAAAGGCCCTCAGTGCCACCAAAAAACACCCTCAGTGCCCCCCAAAACACCCTCACTGGCCCCCAAAATGGGCCTCAGCACCCCAAAAAAGCCTGAAGGGCTCCAAAAAGGCCCTCAGTGCCACCGAAAAACATCCTCACTGCCCCAAAAAACATCCTCAGTGCCCCCAAAACACCCTCAGTGCCCCCAAAACACCCTCAGTGCCCCCCAAAATGGACCTCAGCACCCCAAAAAAGCCTCAAGGGCTCCAAAAAGGCCCTCAGTGCCCCCAAAAAACACCCTCAGTGCCCCCAAAAATGGACCTCAGCACCCCAAAAAAGCCTCAAGGGCTCCAAAAAGGCCCTCAGTGCCACCAAAAAACACCCTCAGTGCCCCCAAAAAGGGACCTTGGCACCCCAAAAAAGCCTCGAAAAACACCCTCAGTGCCCCCAAAAAGGGGACTCAGCACCCCAAAAAAGCCTCAAGCGCTGCAAAAAGGCCCTCAGTGCCCCCAAAAAGGGCCTCAAATACGCCAAAAACACTCTCAGCGCCCCAAAAAGGGGCCTCCAGGACGACAAAAAGGCCCTCAGCCCCCCAAAAATGACCTCCAATCCCCCCAAAAGGTCCTCAGCACCTCAACGAAGGCCCTCAAACACCCCAAAAACACCCTCAGCACCCCAAAAAGGGGCTCGAGCACCCCAAAACCACCCTCAGTAAATCAAAGACCCTCAGAACCCCTAAAACACTCTCAAGCACCCCCAAAAACACCCTCAGCCCCCCAAAAACTCCCTCAGCACCCCCAAAAAACTCTCAGGTACCCCAAAACCGCCTTCAGCACCTCAATGAAGATCCTCAGCACCCAAAAATGCCCTCAAGCACCCCCAAAAATGCCCTCAACGCCCCAAAAAGACTCTTGAACACCTCAACGAAGACCATTAGTACCCAAAAAGGCCCTCAAGGACCCCAAAAAGACTCTCAAGCGCCTCAACGAAGACCCTCAGCACCCCAAAAATGCCCTCAAACACCCCCAAAATGGCCTTCAAGCACCCCAACGAAGACCCTCAGTACCCCAAAACACCCTCAACACCCCAACAAAGACCCCCAACACCCCAAAAAGACTCTCGAGCACCTCAAAGACCCTCAGCACCCCAAAAATGCTCTCAGCACCTCAACGAAGACCCTCAGGCACCCCAAGAAGCCCTCAACCCCCCAATAAAGACCCCCCAACACCCCAAAAAGACTCTGAAGCACCTCAACGAAGACCCTCAAGCACCCCAAAACGCCCTCAACACCTCGACGAAGACCCCCAACACCCCAAAAAGGCCCTCAACCCCCCAACAAAGACCCCCAACAGCCCAAAAGTTCTCTGAAGCACCTCAACGAAGACCCTCA
>NW_009649372.1:0-632 GCF_000708025.1 Charadrius vociferus | reverse complement strand
AAAACCACCCTCAAGCGCCTCAACGAAGGCCCTCAGCACCCCAAAACCACCCTCAAGCACCTCAACGAAGGCCCTCAGCACCCCAACAAAGACCCTCAACGCCCAAAAAAGACTCTCAACACCTTAATGAAAGCCCTCAGCACCCCAAAAAGGCCCTCAGCACCCCAAAAAAGGACCTCGGGGAGGAGGACGAGCCTACCTCGAGGCGGTAGATGAAGATGGAGAGGCCGCTGTGGGACTGGAAGGCGGCCATGTCCAAGTTGGTGATGAGATCCACCACCCGCACCGCTCGGGTGACGAAGGTGATCTGATCTTGCTCATCCCCCAAAAACTTAATCACCTTTTTGGAAGAGTTAAAACAAGAAAGTAAAAAAAAAAGAAGGTGAAAAGAGGATCCATAAATATTTTTCGGAACTTCCTCTCGAGGCGGTTTCGCGCTCACCTTCAGCAGAGCTTCCATCATGCCGCAGGAGACCAAAGCCTCGCCGCCGGCGTCGTAGCTGGCCAAGTGGTAGAGGAAGGAGAAGAGCGCGGTGGCGAACTGGTGGGGATAGGGCTCCATGGAGGGGTCTGGGAGGGCGGGCAGGGCGTTAGGGCGGGTTAAACCCCCCCCCCAAAAAAAGGTTAATTTT
>NW_009649371.1:0-455 GCF_000708025.1 Charadrius vociferus | reverse complement strand
AGCATCTCCTAGACATCTAACAACCGCAGCACAACAATTGCTGGAAGACATATCAATGAAAATTCAAACATACAAAGCAGGTCGATATAATCCTGATCTACCAGTGAACTTGTATGTTTTCACTGGTAAACGTCACCCTAAAGCCTTAATTGGGCAAGTAAACTCTACTACCACACTCATGTTGGAGTGAATTTTCCTGCCCCATACCGCCAAACGCACAATCTCGACATTGGCAGAATTACTAGCAGAGAACATTGGAAAAGGCCGTTTATGGTTAAGGCAGATATTTGGTGCTGACCCACATACCTTACCATTACACAGGACCTTTTGGATCATTTATTCCAATTTAGTGATGAATATGTAATATGCTTTGGCGGGATTTTCTGGACAAATTCTATTTGTCTACTCTATTCACTGGCCAAAAAACACTTTGCTTCGTTTTTTGGATTCAGTTC